>NC_092872.1:403426564-403745007 GCF_028372415.1 Notamacropus eugenii
GCTAACATACTGGACGATGAAGTCAGGATTCAAAAGCATCTTGACAAGCAAGAACATTGGAGTGAATCTAATACAATAAAATTCAAAAGGAATAAATGTCAAGCCTTGCACCTAGGTACCAAAACCCCAACTTCAAGAATAAAAGATGGGAGAAAGTACAAAAAGAAAAGAGTTGTTTTAAAAAGGATTTGGGGGTTTTAGCAGGTTTAGCAATAATGGGGATCAGCAATGTAATGGGGCTGCCAGAAACAAAAACAAAAAACAACCAAACTTAATGAAATATTGGGTTTCATTAAGAGGACAAAGTTTCCAGGAACAGAGAGGTGATAATCCCACCATCTTCTGTCTTCATCAAATCTCATCTGCAGTATTGGGTACAACAGTTTAAAGACATTCTTCAGTTGGAGAGTGTCCAGAGAAGGGCAACGAGTTTGATGATGTATTGCAAGTTTATGGAAGATCAGTTGAAGGAACTGGGCATGTTTAGACTGGTGGAAATGATGACTCAGGGGGGACATGATGGTATGTTCAAGAATTTGAATGGCTCTCATGTGGAAGGAGGGATTAGCCTGGTCCCCCAGGACAATGGGTAGAGGTAGCAGTGAGACCAATTTAGGTTCAACGTCCAACCCCCCTAATAATTAGAACTACCACAAAATAGAATGAACTGCCTGAAGAAGTCCCCATGCTTGGTGGTCTTGAGTTTAGTCTGTATGATTAACACATTTTAAGTCTAGAGCAACGAAGCAATAAACCAAGCCCTGATTTATAGTTGTAGTGTAAATGCTCACACTTAACAATTGGCTCTCACTCCAATGAGAGTTAGCTCCAGTGCACCCCTGTATGTTATAATGGGGATTCCTTCATGTATGGGCTGGCCCAGATGGCTGCTGATGTCCCTTCCACCTCTCAAATTCTGAGATTCTTTTACTTTTAGGAAAAAAGAGATCACCGTGATCAGAGAAGCCTTCGCTAAAGTTGAGCTTGGGATTTTTGTCCTTCGTTCTCGAAGTGGACCAAAATGACATCACTTTGTTAGAGTCAAGGTACAGTGTTTCCAACTATGTCTGATCAGACCAGTATAAGCTCAGAAGGCCCTACCACAGGTTGTGCACAAATAATCTATAATGAATATTTGCATGGAGATGTCCCTAAATCTGTGCATTTCATGTTTCTTTTGAGCCACTGCAATTCTGCTTTGTTCATAGAGTACAGTGCCTTCTTTGATGTGGGCATGCCATGCTGGGTGGTCCTTTGCCAGTGTCTCTCATGTCACTCAATCTATTCCAAAATTCTTCAGAGAGACCTTGAGAGTCCTTATATCACTTCTTCTGACTGCCTGTCTCGTATGAGTTCTTCATGAAATAGTCTTTTAGGCAAATGTATGTTTGACATTTGAATGTGGCCAGTCTATCAGTCACACTGTCTGCAGTAGAGTTTGAATGGTTGGCAGTTGAGCTTGAGGAAAGGACCTCAAGTCTGGTATCTCATCCTGCCAGGTGATCTTCAGAATCTTCCTAAGACAGTTCAAATGGAAGCGATTCAGTTTCCTGGCATGGTGCTGGTAGACTGTTCAGGTTTCACAGGCATACAACAATGAGGTCAGCACAATGGTTCTGTAGACCTTCAGTTTAGTAGTCAGCCTGATATTTCTCTCCCACACTTTCCTTCAGAGTCTCCCAAATACTGAGCTAGCTCTGGCAATGCATACATCAACCTCATTATCTACATATACATCCCTGGAAAGTAAGGTAAGTGACCTTATCCATGGTATTGAAAATTTCTCCATTAATGGTTCCATGTATGGATGCTGTGGTGCTGATTGGTGAAGAATCTGTGTTTTCTTGGTGTTAATTGTTGGGTCAAAATTAGCACAAACAGCAAAGAATCGACCCATACTTTGTTGCATCTCTGCCTCAGAGGCTGCACTGAGTGCTTGAACTGGTAAGGAAGGGCTAAGTAAGAGCCTCACTCTCTCTCCTTTTTACACACCTTCTTTTCATTTTCAGTACTTCCAACCAGTGCATTCATTCTGACATTCATTTATTCATTAGAAAACACTGACTGAATATCTCCCAGAAGTCTCTGCTAGATATTAGCTGATAACACAGATGAATAAAACAAGATTCCTGTCTTCAAGGAGCTTATAGTCCAATAGGGAAAATAAGGCATGAATCCTATTAACCAACGTGAAGAATGTGGTAAATACCTAAGAATGGTAAAAAGTGCTAAGAGAGTTCAAAGAGGGAGATAGCACTTCTGGCTGACAGCATCAAGGACTACTTTAAGAAAGAGGAACTATTTGAACAGGGCCTTTAAGGGTGAGTTGGATCTTAACATCTGGATATGAGATGGGAAGAGAGAAAGTAGTCCCCTGGCTACCTGGGGTTACCACAGTACAACCACATCTGGATTTGCTCTTCTTAGGCATTATCTCATATTCCAGCTGTTTACCAAACGTCTTTATACTGCCAAAAATTAGCTGTCCTGCTTCCCATTCCTTAAGGACTTCCAGTATGCTAGGCCTCCAGGGACTAATATGGTCAGTTAATTTGTACTGACTAGGCATGCTGCCCTATTCAAGTGACATCTATGCATCTTTTAAAAGTCCCCATTGTTGCCTTTTGCTTTTATACTACTCCTTTGCCTTTAATAAGCATTCTGATGCCTACTGGCCCTGTAACCCAAAGCAAGTCACAGGCATCTCCCAGTGACCCACAAAACATCTTTAAGACTTAAAATCGCAGGAAAATTTCTGGTCTCCATTGATAGGAGGACTTTCCTCACTGAGTTCCCAACACACATGAAATCACACATCTGGTTCCCTAAAAAATAAACAAACAACAGTGCCCAGGTCAGACTGATTTCCTTGGCTTCCTTCAAGGTCTGGCTAAAATCACACCTTCTCCAAGTGTGCAAGAATAATTAGCTAAAATTGGAAGCTGTCAGATGGTGAACTGAGTTGAGTTCTTCCCCCAGCCTGCTTACTTACCCAGCCTTGACCTCTTCTTAGCACAGCAGCTTCCCCAGAAGTAACCTCAACCTGGCATCTTGGGGTCTCTGTCTTCCCACCACAAGGCAGTCTCCCACCCCCACCCATCAATGGCGGGCACATCATGTTACTTACTACTAGTGTGGTTTGTGGTACTTCCTGTGGGCAAAAGAATTCTTCCAACTAAACCTCATAGGATAATGAGATCTTAGATGTAGAGCTGGAAGCAAACTCAGAAGACCATCTCCACACACCCCTCCTCCATTTTATGGATAATAGTGAGCATTTCTATGGCTCTTAGAGATTTTCAAAGTACTTTACCAATAATCTCATTTTACTGTCACACTAACCCCTAGGAGGTAGGTGGTATTATCTCCATTTCACAGATGAGGAAACTGAGACTGAGAGAAGTTAAGTGACTTGCCCAGGATCACATAGCTAGTCTCCGAGGTTGGATTTGAATACAGGCTTTTCTGACTCTCTGTCCACTGTGCCTCCATATGAAGCCCAGAGAACTTAAATGATTAATTCAAAGTCACACAGGTTGTAAGTTTCAGAGTAGGAATTGGATCATGATCCTCCAAAGTTATAACCACCACTAAGGTTATCTTCTGCCAGCTTATCTTCTTTCCCTTTTGCAGCCAGGTATAGAGTATTTACACTTTTCCATGAAATGTTAGAAAAATACCACCACCTAATTTGGGAACTGTTGACATGTGGCTAGATGGTGGATGATGTGGACCAAATTTTGATATTCTTTGGTTTATGAATTTACCTAGTGTCTTCTAGATACAAAAGTTGGGAGGGAGAGTGGGGAGACAGGACACCTAAACTGCAGCATGTTCTTGTATAAAATGGGCCTCCCTACCCTCCTGTCTATAAATTGGGGTGTGTGTGTGTGTGTGTGTGTGTATGTGTATGTGTGTGTATGTATGTGTACACATGCGCACGTGGTGGGGCAGGGGTAGGAGAGGAGATGAAGGGTGATGACTAGTTGACTTTTGAGTTTCTTTCTAGCTATGACATTCTGTGATCTTAGAATCACCTCTGCTCTCTAACCCTGCCCCGAATTAGCATCCTCTCCTTGTCTGTGAGAAGGACTCTTCAAAACAATCAGAAAATACTATCACCAAATATAGATTTTGTAAAGGTGGGCCAAAGCTGTAAAAATGCCTGAAGACTGAATTCCAGTTGAGTTACCCTCCATATGGTGATCTCCAAAACAGTGTCTTCATTACAGGGAGAGTGATTCTGGCAGGAACAGGGTCTGGTGAAGACTCCTTTGGCATGGTCTTTTTCATGTAATAAAATTTCTTGTAACCAGATCAGCAACACTGTTACATTGGGTCATTGGGGAAACAGCTTTGTTACATAGAACCAGAAGGGTATGATGGTTTTGGTTATATCCAAGCATTTCAAATGAGTAGAATAACAGGTCAGTTAAAACTTGGTTCAGAGAATATGTTGGTGCTTTGTTCAATAAGGATAAAGACTGAGCCTTTGATTTAGTTGGAATCGAGAACTGGAAGGTAAGAAAATTCTCTACCAGTATAGATGAACAATAATGGTGATAGTAATAATCATATTGATAGCTAACATTTTTATAGTGTTTACTATGTGCCAAGCACTTTGCGAAGCTCTTTACAGTTATCATCTTATTTCATCCTCGTAATAACCTTGGGAAGTAGTTTCAATTATTATTCCGATTTTACAGATGAGAAAACTGAGGGGAGGAAAAAGAAGTTAAGTGACTTGCCCACATCAGATAGCTTGTGTCTGAGGCTAGATTTGAACTCAGGTCATCCTGACTCCAGACCTGGCACTCACTCTATCTACCAAATCACCTAGATAGTACTTCTCTGCGATATATAGACAATATATAGTCAAGAAAATCAAAGTTCAGATCCCACCTCTGATACTAGCAGTGTGATCCTGGAGAAGTCATTATACATACATATACACACATATACATTATATGTACACATATGTATACATATACACACACATATATATACATACACATATTTATATGTATGTGTATACATAATAATATGTACATGATATATACAATTGTGTATACGTAGCAATAATATAATAAACATATCTAATAATAAATCATATATACACATATATTTAAATTGTGTGTATGTCTGTCTAATAAAGCTATAGTACTTAGTATCCACCTCACTGGCTTCTTACAAGGCTTAAAAGAGACAATATAAGTCGGAAGAGCACTTTGCAAATCTTCAAACACAATACCTATGTCAGCTCTTATCGTTTGCCCTCCTTCAATGATAAAGCTTGCAACGTCTCCATACCTTAGGAGAAAATCTTTGCTGAATTGCTTATTTCCCACCCTATCAACCTGTGACTACATCAATTTAGGGAACTCTTGGTGTGATAACTGCCTCTATCAATGCAGACCAGCTCCAGGGTGCTGAGAGGTTGAGCAATTTTAGTATGTGTCAGAAGCAAGTTTTCTTGACTCCCACTGGCCCTCTATCCAGTATGTCATGCTGCTTTTCGTGAATTGCTTTGCCGACCATTTGGTGACAAGCTTCTCTAAAATTAGCACGTCTGTTTCTGGGACATCAGAGGCACAATCCATTCCAGGGTCTGTTTGAAGTCTACAAGCTTTCAGCTCAGGAAAATATAACAAATTTTCACTCGTTTGCCATAATTTTCAAGAAACTAAGGTCACCAATACACTACAACGAGGCATTGGATGTAGCTTTAGTGGAGAAATAATGATAACAATAATTGTTGCTATCTGAGTATGAGAATGTTTCCATGACTAGTGAATTTCTTATAAGACTGCTCCACTGCAAATAGGCAAGAAAGTTTCTTGAGAGCAAGACTGATCTTAAAAAAAAATTAGTAAGGGCATGATGGTAATTTGGAAGTTTTTGCATCTTTATTATTCAGGACCCATTAAGAGCTTACCTTGAAAGAAGCAAATACTTGTGAATGAGATGCATTGGACAGGAGGTTTATTCTGGAAAGAATGCCTATTCCACAAGGGATCCTGGGAGATTTCTATCAGGGGCCATCTCCTATAGAGATGTCCTTTTAAATACGTTGATCCTTACTGGTTTACTCACTGGTGATTCACTTTTATTTCAGTATTGCCCAAGCCCACTTGGTCTACATTATCTCAGGAAAGAAAGCAAGATCCCTCTTGCTAGGGGTCAGTCCACAGCAGTAGCTGGTGCAAGAAGAGAAACCCCCGAGCCTTGATATCCCCATTCCAGGCACCATGCCCCTAGGAGACAATGCAAGCCTTTCTAGTACTAACTTAGCTGTAATGGAAAGCCATTCCAGACCAAGCATTGGATTTGGCATTGTCTTTGACAGACCCCACTGCATTACAAAGCTCATACAGGATCTGTGATAGGGAGGAAATTCTTGGCCCTTGCTCTGTAAAGATTTGTGGAGAAACTGTCACATCCTATTAAACCTGATTAGCCTTGACAGTTGTATGGGTGAAGTTTATAAGGTACATCTAATCTATATGCATCTGGTCATAAAAATGCAAAACAAGTTATTCCCACCCAAGTGCTAGCTCCAGATGTGCGCCGATTTACGTTGATTGACACCATATTTTTTTGCAGCTGTCCCACATTTCAAATCTTTTTTTATTTAAAATATATTCATCATAATTATGGAATGTAATAAACAAACTTCATCCTGATGACAAGCTTAAATATAAGAATGTTTCGACTTAAAATAAATACTGTGATTTCTCTTGGCTAGAAGGAAGCATCACCAGAAAGAGTTCTCCAGAAGGAGACATGACCTTGTCACCGTGAGCAGGACACACTTTTCCCCTTCCCAGATCATAGATGGATATTCAGAGAATTTTTTTCTAAGTAGCAATGCCAGATAGAAAGCTTGCAATATCTACGAGTGAAATAATGTTGTTCACAGAGGAATATATATGTATGCATGCATACATAAATACATATGTCTATATATTATGTATGGAGATGTATAAAAACATACACATGTGTCTGTCCATTCTAATAAATAACCATTAAAGAGTTTTTAAAAATTAATAAATTTTGCCAGTGTTCACATTTCCGTTCTCATTTTAAGGTTTATTTCTTTACCTGACTGCCATTCTCAACATTTGCTCCATTAGTACTTAAAGCAGTATTTGGTTCTGCTGTAGCTCTCATGGTGGAGATGCTACAATTGAGACACAGAGATTAAAAGACAATAGGTTAGAATTAATGCAGGAAAACACAATGACATTTGTGCCTGTGTTGAGGCTGTGTGCGGCCAGTTTGGTTAAGTAAGAGAGACAATGTATTTATTATATGTGTGTATGTTGATTGTGCGTATATATTATGTGTATATTATATAGATATAATGTGTATATATTACATGTGTGTTTATATATAATGTTTATACCTGTATACACACATACATGTACAATACATACAAAGTGGATATTTACTTGCAGGAGTTGTCCAAAAGTGAAATGATCACTTTTGATCATTTTTTGATGGCCAATGAATTCTGTTATTATGAAGGCTGAGATGACCATTTGCTGGGGTGGTTGTGCAAAGGATTCGTTTCCATAGATGGACTTAACTAGATGATCTGTGAAGTGATTTTTAATCCTGAGATTTCATGATTCTACTTGTTTGAGCAACTCAAGTCAAAACCCACCATGAGAATTTGCCCCATTGGAAGTAGGTACCCATACTTGTATAATAAAGTAAAGTAAGGAGAAGTGCTTAATCTTTTGTTTCCAGGCTAGCTTGTCAAGTTGCACTACCTAATTCATGGGATGCTGTGAAAAAAAGTACTTTGTAAACTTGCAAATGCAATAGAAATGTGAATTATTATTTTTAAATGTCACTGCAATGTATTAAGAGCTGCTAATGAGATTGGCTAAATAAAAAATCATCAGGTTGACAACAGATGGGTCAACAGAAGGACAATCTACTGATTTGTTGACTATTGATGGACGTTAGCCATCTCATATGAATTCCAGATAGAGTTATCCATGTCTTTAACAGTTGCTAAAGCCTTTGGGACTTGAGGAAAACAGGAGCTTCCCCTTCATCTAGAAAAATCTCATGTTTCTCTAAAATGATGCCATAAGTCTCAAATCTGTAACTTCTCAAATAAGTGTCTGGCTTTGTATCTTGGCTCTGATAATTGCTCTCCTATTAGGTTGGTGAAACAATTAGAACATGTTAGAAGCTCCTGGGTCAAAGCCCACAATTTAGACCCAAAATTGAAAATGTGTGTATGTTTCTATTTTTGAGATTTACAAAAGGCATGTCCATCACAGAGTCTTTATGTACAAATACAAAGCCTGTGTCTTTACCAAGAAAAAGATTCTGATATTGACAAGTTGTCTTCATTCAGCAAGGCTGAAAATCTCTATAGTTTCCTTAAGAGGTGGTGATGATTTTCACCCTTACTTGGGGCCCTGGTGGAGGGGACATTCTTGTTTTCTTCAAGTCTCACCTACCCATGATGACTTTGCAATTCTGACTTGTATCCCCCAGCAGTCTCTCCTTCTGACATATAACAACACTTACAGCGGATACCTTATTAACTGTATACGTATTATTATTGGTTACCCTTTTTTTGGTCTATGGCTCAGCTCTCCAAATATTGCACAAACTCTTTAAAGGTAGCAATCCTACCTTGTTGGCAGAGATAGTACTAGAGATAAAGTAGGCAGCCACACAGAATGTATGGATCGATGCCATAAAAGACACCATTTATCTTTTTTTTAATGGAAGAATGGGTGTTGATCATGGGAGCCCCTACTCCTCCCCTCCCTCACAATTACTTCCTTATACTCATATCAGTTTCATTAGAAGATTTTTTAATTTAGTTAGGAGATAACAAGAACTCATATCCTGTAATTTCAAGTGAATGGGGAATTCCTCAGTCTGATCAAGGCCCCCCTAATCAACACCATCATTAACACTGGTCAGGGCACATTTCTGATCAGGGCACATTTTTAATATGAGCAATTTCCCTACTTCTTATGTCCATTTGTATGTATTGAGAGAGAGAAAGAAAAAGAGAGAGAGAGTTTAAGTTTTTAAATAATATTTTTTTCCCAATTACATGTCAAGATAATTTTTAACATTCATTTTTTGTATTTATTTAGTATTTAATTTTCTCCCAGTTACATGTAAAAACAATTCTTGGCATTTGTTTTTAAAACTTTGAGTTCCAAATTCTCTCCCTCCCTCGCCATCCCCACCCCCACTGAGAAGGCAAGAAATTCCATATAGGTTATATATGTGTAGTCATGCAAAACATATCCATAATAATCATGTTATGAAAGAAAACAGAGAAAAAAACTCAAGAAAAATAAAGAAAGTTAAAAAAGTATGCTACAATCTGTGTTCAGACACCATCAGTTCTTTCTCCAGGGATGGATAGTGTTTTTCATCCTAAGTCCCTCAGAGCTGTCATGGATCATTGTATTATTGAGAATAGCTAAGTTATTCACAGCCGATCATCTTACAATGTTGCTATTACTTTGTACCCAGTATATTTCACTTTGGATCAACCCATGCAAGTCTTTCCAGGTTTTTCTGAGAGCATCCTGCTCATCATTTCTTATAGTACAATAATAATCCATCAAAATTACATATCACAACTTGTTCAGCCATTGCCCAATTGATGGACATCCCCTCAATTTCTAATTCTTTACCCCCAAAAAAGAGCTGCTATAAATATTTTTGTACATATAGATCCTTTTCCTTTTTGTTTTTTTATCTCTTTTGGGATACAGCCTAGTAGTGATATTGCTAGGTTAGAAGTTGGCATGGTTTTATAGCCCTTTGGGCATAGTTCCAAATTGCTCTATAGAATTGTTTGATCAGTTCACAACTTTGCCAACAGTACATTAATATCTCATTTTCCCCACATACCTTCCAACATCTGTCATTTACCTGTAATGTCTTATTAGCCAATCTAATAGGTGTGAGGTAGTTCCTCAGAATTGCTTTAATGTGCATTCCTCCACTTGATAGTGAATTAGAATATTTTTTCATATGACTGTAATTACTTTGTCTGAAAACTGAGTATATCTTTTGATCATTTATCAATTGGGGAATGGCTCTTATTTTTTATAAATTTAACACAGTTCTCTATAGGTTAAAGAAATGAGGCCTTTATCAGAGAAACTTGCTTCAATCTTTTTTTTTTTTTTTGCAGTTACAATTGCTAACTATTTCCCTTCACCCTATTCCCCTCCCCTAATTTATTCTATTCTCTCCCTCCTTTCACACTATCCCTCCTCAAAAATGTTGTTTCTGACTCCCCCTTCCCTCAATCTGCCCTCCCTTCAATCACTCACCCCCACTTCACTTATCCTCTTCCTCTTCTGCTTTCCTGAAGGGTAAGATAGGTTTCTGTATCCCATTACCTGTGTATCTTATTCCCTCTTTGAGCCAATTCTGGTGAGAGTGAGGTTCACTCATTCTCCCTCACCTCCCCCCACTTCCTTTCCACTATAAAAGCTTCTTTTGGCCTCTTTTATGTGAGATAATTTACCCCATTCTACCTCTCCCTTTCTCTTTCTCCCTGTACATTGCTCTCTCATATGTTAATTTCATTTTTTAGATATCATTCTTTCTTATTCAACTTACACCTGTGCCTTCTCCTTCTGACTACCCTAATAGTGAAAAAGGTCTTAGGAGTTACATATATCATCTTCCCATGTATGAAAGTAAACTGTTTTATCTTATTAAGTCCTTTATGATTTCCCTTTCCTGTTTACCTTTTCATGCTTCTTTTGTATTTGAAAGTTAAATTTTCTACTCAGCTCTCGTCTTTTCATCAAGAATGTCTGAAGGTCTTCTATCTCATTGAATATCTATTTTTTCACCTGAAGGATTATACTCAGTTTTGCTGGATAGTTGATTCTTGATTATAATCATAGCACCTTTGCCCTCCAGAATATCATATTCCAAGCCCTCCACTCCTTTAATGTAGAAGCTGAAAAATCTTGTATCATCCTGACTGTGGTTCCATAATACATAAATTGTTTCTTTCTGGCTGCTTGCAATATTTTCTCCTTGACCTGGGAACTCTGGAAATTTGCTATAATATTACTGGCAGTTTTTATTTGGGAATTTCATTTGGGAGGTGATCAGTGGATGCTTTCAATTTCTATTTTACCCTCTGGTTCTAGAATAGCAAGGTAGTTTTCCCTGATAATTTCTTGAAAGATAATGTCTAGGTTCTTTTTTTAATCATGGCTTCCAGGTAGTCCAATAGGTTTTAAATTATCCCTCCTGGATATATTTTCCAGATTATTTGTTTTTCCAGTGAGATATTCCACATTATGTTCTGTTTGTTTTTTTCATTCTTTTGGCTTTGTTTTATTGCTGTTTGGTTTCTCATGAAGTCATTAACTTCCATTTGCTCCATTCTAATTTTTAAGCAATTATTGTCTTCAGTGAGTTTTTGGACCTCCTTTTCCATTTGACCAGTTCTGCTTTTTAAAGCATTCTCCTTGTTGGCTTTTTGGACCTCTTTTTGCATTTGCCCTAGTTTGTTTTTTAAGGTATTATTTTCTTCAGTATTTATTTTGTGTCTCCTTCACCAGGCTGTTGACTTTTTTCTCATGTCTTGCATCATTCTCATTTCTCTTCCTAATTTCTCCTCTACCTCTCTTATTTGATTTTCAAAATTCTTTTTGAGCTCTTCCATGACCTGAAACCAATTCATATTTTTCTTGGAGGCTTTGGATGCAGGAGCTTTGGCTTTGCTGCCTTCTTCCAAGTGTGTGTTCTGATCTTCCTTGTCACCATACTAACTTTCTATAGTCAGTTTTTTTCCATTGTTTGCTCATTTTTCCAGTTTATTACTTGATTTTTAACTGTTCATTAAAGCAAGGCTCTGTTTATAGGGTAAAGGGTGCACTATCCCAAGTTTTAGGGGTTTTATGCAACTGTTTTCAGAGATACTTCTAGGGACCTGTAAGTTTTCAGTTCTTCCAAGGTGGTATGGTCTAAGGAGAGGTGTTCTCTATTCTCCTGGCCTGTAGTCTGGTCTGTGAGTGGCCATAAGCACTTTTTTCTGCCCTGGAACTGTGAGGAGGGTTCCCCCCTCCACTGCAACCACAAGCTTTGCTATGCTAGTCTCACCATGCATCTGCCAACCTGGTCTGAGACCCAGATCCAAGTGTGGGCAGAGCAACAGAGTTCTGCCTCAGTGCTAGCAAAGAGACCCCTGCAATCTCCTTCTGACCAGGTGCTCATCCCCTTCACCATCTGTGGGCTAGGAGTCCTGGAAGCAGCCACTGCTACTGCTACTGCCACTGCCACTGCTGTTTCAATCACTCCCAAGGCCTGCTTCTGGCCTGCTGTGGCCTGCACTGAACTGCTACCTTCCACTCCTACTCTGTCTGGTACAACAGACCCTTTCTGCTGACCTTCTAAGCCTTTCCTGGTGTCTGTGGGCTGAAAAGTCTGGAAACCACCACAGCTACCAGCAATTCAGTCACCCTGAGGTCTGTTCTGGGCTCACTGGGACTCAGTCTGCATTGGCACAGCCTGCACTGGACTGCATTCCTCTCTCAGCCTGGTGCAACAGACATTTCCTGGCAACCTTGTAAGTTATCTTGGTCTGGAAATTTGTTTCACTCTGTCTTTTTATGGGTTCTGCTGCTCTAGAATTTGTTTAGAGTCATTTTTAAAAAGTATTTGGAGGGTTTTAGAGGAAACCTCAAGTGAGTGCCTGCTTTTACTCTGCCATCTTGGTTTCTGCCCTGAGAGTTTCAAGTTGTAAAGCTTAAAATCATATAAGATTTTTGAGATACGCCATATACAAGATTGGAAACAGACCATCCATGAAACTATTGGAGTTGTCCAAGAGGGAGATGATGAGATCCCAAACTAAACTGAGGGCTAATGAGAGAAGGTAATTAAAGGGAGAGATCCTAGGGTATAGAATACATAAGAGTTAGCATCTGATTGATGTGGACTCTGAAAGTGGGTGAAACATTAGGAAGGCCTCTGAAGCTGTAAACATGGGTGTCTGGAAGGAGGTTTATGCTCCCAATAGCAATAGTGAAGTCTGAAAGAAGGGTGGGTTTAGGGGAGAAGGTAATGAGTTCCATTTTTGATATATTTAATTTGAGATGCCATTGGGACATCTAGGACATTTGAGTCAAGATGTTCAGCAGGCAGTTGATGATGTGGGGTTAGACTTCAGGTGAGATTTGTGCTAGATAAATAGATATGAAAGTAACCTGCATAAAAATGATCATTGAACCAATAGGAGCTGATGAGCTCATCCAGAGAGAGTTGAAGAGAGCCTAAAACAGAACCTTGGGAGACACATGCTTAGGAGATCAGTACATGGATAGTGAACCCAGCAAAGGAGACTGAGAAGGATGGGTCAAATAAGTCAGAGGAGAGCCAGAAGAGAAACAGTGTTGTGAATGTCTATGAAGAAGAGGTTATTGACCACTCTATCAACAAGCATTTATTCAGTGCCTATTAAATGCCAGGCACCAAGCTAGATGCTGGAGATCCAAAGACAAAAATCCAAAGTCCCTCAAGAAATACATATATACATACACACACACATGCATATATATGTATATGTGTGTACATATATGTACACATATGCACAAAATAACAAAGGTGGCAGGGAAGTCCCTAGCAATTAGGTGGATCTGTAAAGTCCTTATATGGAAGGTGGTGATTTAGCTGAGCTTTGAGGGAAAGAAGTGATTCTTGGAGTCCAGGATGAGGAAGAAATACTTTCCAGGCAGGCAGTGCAGTCTGTACAAAGACCTGAAGCAGCAAATGGAGGATCATGTTTGAGGAACAGCAAGGAGGCTGGTTCCTTTGGACTGCAGAGTGCAATATTCATTAGGAGGCCTGACCAACAGTGCCAGAAATTGCAAAAAGGTCAAGAAGGAAGAAGACTGGGAAAAAAGTCATCAGGTTTAGCAATTAAGACATAATTGGTAATCTTAAGACAACAGGTTCATTTCAGAGGTAGGACTGGAAGCCAGAGGGCAAGAGGTTGAGAAGTAAGTGGGAGGTGGGTAACAAGTATAGACAGCTTCTTCCAGGAATCTGATTGAGAACGGAAGGAGATCCAGGACTCTACAGCTTGAGGGGGTTCAAGGGTCAAGTGAAGGCTTTTTAAGGATGGAGCAGAGTTTGTAAGCACAGAAGTCCCAGTAAATAAAGAGGATTTGAAATGAGAGAAAGATTAAAGAGGTAGGGTCCTAGAGGATACAGAAGAAGATAGTCAAGGGCTTGAGTGGAGAGGTTAGCTTTGGCCAGGAGAAGAGCCATCTCTTTATCAGATTGGAGCGAATAAGGAGAAAATGGAAACTTCTCTAGAGAATGTTTGAGGTGCAGTTTAAGTGAGAAGAAGAAACGAAGGACACATGGTCTTTATTTTGTCAATAAAGTAGAGGTTAACATCTTCTGGTGAGAGAGAGGCTGGAGAGAGTGGTGTAAGTGGCTTGAGGAGGGAAAAGATTTGCAAAAGATATTGTGGGGAGGTGACAGAAAGTGAATCAACAAGAAATGAAAGGATTGCCATGCCTCAGTGAGGGCCCAAATGAGATAACATGACACAAATTTGTGATAAACCATGCCAATATGATTGTGTAACTTTCTTCATAGTCAGTAATAACACACAGAGGTTTTTTTCTTTTTAAAGAAAATGCAACATCTACAATAAATGCCAATAAACCAAAAATAAATCTAAACATAGGTTGTCTTCAACTCTCTAAATTTGGACTTTCCACATTGTGATTAAATGAGAGACCTATATTATGTTATGTTATACCCTAAATATTATACCATACACTTTATTTAATTTTGAAAAGATTTATTAGTTCCTTCTTTATACACCAGTCATTTTCAAACATCCTTTCTGAATCCTCCCTTGTAACAAAGAAAAATAGTTCATCACAACTTGTCAGAGAAATAGCCGTACCTTAGAGCACATGCAACATTAGACTTCATAGTCTCCAGCCTTTCTAGCAAGAGGAAGAAAGGACATTTTACCATCTGTTTCCAATTGGGCATTGTAGTTAATCAGAGATTGGCTATCTTGAATTGCTTTCGTTTTTATCTATGTTACTATAATCTTTATGTATTTTGTCTTCCTGCTTAGTTTTCCTTACTTCATCTTGCATCAGTTCCTACAAGTTCCCCATTTTTCTCCGAATCCTTATATTTTTGGACCTATGATTTCATCAGCCCAAGGAACTCCCAGTGAGAAATACAATGCAGATATACCATTCTTCTGTTACTGCTGTTCCATCTAGGGTTGGAAAGCTGTCTGGGGCCCTAAGAGTTTGTTTCTTGCCCATGGTCACACAGCCAGGATATACTGGAGGCAGTGCTTGGACTCAGGCTGGCCCACTCTCTGTCTACAACAATAACACAGGGTGTCCCAAAAGTCTTAGCATCATTTTAAACTAGTAAGCTAAGAAATTTGGGACACTTTGACATCCATGACATTAATGTGCCACAGTTTGTTGCATCATTCCTCAAATTTCCAGGGTTTTTTGTTTTGGTATTTTACAAAGTAGAACATATTTTGGGTTGTGTCTGTGTATGTACATGCATATGTGTGTGTGTGTGTGTGTGTGTGTGTGTGTGTGTGTATCATGCAGTTTAACAGAATAAAATCAGACTAGCAAACAAACTCTTACAATGTTTGCTCTGTATTTTCTTTCAAGTATTTATAAAGCCTCATTGCCTTTGGCTCTACTTTCTTGTGTCTCCACAGTACACAAAGCAATCAATACCCTGCCCAGATCAGGTATTCAATAAAAATGCATTGACTGGTTTCCATTCAGCCTCTTTGTCTCTCTAGCTCGCATTTTAGCCACAGTGTTCTTTTGTTAAGTTTGAGCTCCCCAAGGTTATTGTAAAATTCTTGATCTCTCCTACTCCTCAGAATTTTTCTTTTTTATACTGTAATTCTTAGCTACCTTGGGCTTCTTCCGTGCTGAGGTTCTGCTGAGGAGAGTCACCTTACTGCCCTGGGTCAGAGTTGTCAATATGAATGTGTCCACCCACATGCTGTAGAACTTTGTGCTGCCCTGTCTTAGCTGCATCTCTCCCTAGCTGTCAGCCCTCTACTGGCTACAAGGGCTCCAGCTCTTCTGCCAGATTGCTCCTATGTCCATTCAGCTACTCCCATTTATTTTCTCCTCCTCTGGGAAGCTTCTCAGGGTGATTGAATGAATGGATAGATGGATGGATAGGTAGATGGATGGATGGGTGGGTGGATGAATGGAAAGCACTTATTAAGCCTACACCTAACATATGCCAAGAATTGGGCTACAAAAAGAAAGTGGAAACAGTCCCTGCTCTCAAGGTGCTCACTTTCTTATATGAGGGGCAACGCATATAGAAGGTTTCAGGTGCAGGTCCATTGGAAAAGATTTAGGATTAGGGTACACATTTAGGGTTAGTGTTCAGGATTAGGGTTAGTTTTGCAGTTACGGGTATAGAGTATAGTGCACAAAGCAGATGATGGTGTAGCTTCTTTATTATTATTTCCAAGAATAAAATCACATACATTTCTCATGTTTGGGTATTTACTAAAGACTTTGGTCCAAGAATTTTCTGAGTTTTTAGGTAACCATGGAGGAGGGAGAGACTGCTGCAGTACCTACAGAAGTTACCAATTCTCATCTCCCATGAGGGTTACTCCCTTCAATGATGGTGGCCAACATTTGACTAGAATTAGAGCTATGGTCTTCCAGGGATTGCTATTGTTGAGATTCTTGGGTTTCCTTTCCCTTAGAGGCAGTTGGTCAACAGTTAATGTTGGGTTAAACAGAAATGAAGTACTGAATCCTCTGCTTCCATTCCTTGAAGACTATAATGCCTCAAAAACTCAAATCTGTTGTCATTTCATCATGTCCAACTCTCTTATCCTACCTGGGGTTTTCTTGGCAAAGTTACTATAGTGGTTTGCCATTTTCTTCTCTACCTCATTTTATAGATGAGGAAACTGAAGTAAAAAGGGTTAAGTGACTTGCTCGGAGTCGTATAGCATATGAGTGTCTGAGGCCAGATTTGAATTCAGGAAGATGAGTTTTTCTGACTCTAGGCTTGGCACTCTATCCACTGTGCCACCAAGCTGCTCATAAAACTCAAAAAGCATTTGTTAAGTATCTATGAGGTACCAATCAATCCTCAAGTATCTATTTAGCACCTACTATATGCCAATATAACTATATGTTAGATACTGGGGATAAAAAGACAAAAATGAAATACAAACACATATAAGGAACTATAATATGTGTATGTGCATATACAATCATACATGTGTATATGTATATGTATATGTGTGTGTATGTATATATATATAATACATATATATACTAAGAAAATGCAAGGTAATGAAAAGGCATCACAACTAGGGGAGGGAGGTAGATTTATGTACATGGTTGTGTTTGAGCTGAATCTTGAATGGAACTGGAGATTCTATGAAGTGGAGATAAGAAGGGAAAGCATCCCAGACATGGGGGACCTTGGGAAAGGTAAGGAGATGAGACACACAATGTTGTAGGTGACCCTAAAAGGCCAGTTTGGATTGAAGAGTGTGTGAAATAGAGTAATGTATCAAATAAGATCCTGATAAAATCGTGGACCCAAAACACAAGCTTAAGATTGACAAAAGCATTTATCTTCTAACAGCTTCATGAGGTCTGCAGTGCAAGAACTAGTTATACCCATTTTAAACAAATGAGGCAGACTCAGGCTCTAGGAAGACATTTATCTGTAGTTGAAGTTAGTAACTGTGTTGGAGCTGGGATTCAAAATCCAGACACCCAGCTTCAAGTCCACAAAACAAACCTGCATGCCAAAGGCAAGTGAAAGGGACATTAAAGAAATGGCTGGCTTCGATTTTGTAGAGAGCTGGTTTGGCTTTTCACCTCTGTCAACCAAGCCGCCTGTGAGTGGGCCCGAGCAGTTGCCAGACTGTTTCCCTGGGAGTGGGTTGCCAGCGGTCAGTGCAGCCTGGGTCTGTCTGTTCTGTCAGCAGGGGCTTAACAGGGAATTGCCTGCCAGTAGGCTCCACTGTGAGTCAGCACAATTCTCTGTCCTGAGGTTGCTCAGGCTGTGTGGCTCGAGGGGAGATAGTGCTGTTGGCACAGAAGACAGAAGCTGAGATACTGGAATGCAAACACAAATCAGACATGTTAGAGGAGAAGGGAATGAATTTCTCTTGGGAGAGGAAAAAATAGTGAGAAGTATAGGATCTCGGAGCTAGAAGGGGTGGGCTGGTGGGCATTTAGTTCAACCCTACCTTCAACATAAATTCTCTATTAAATAAGCAGTCCTCCAGCCTCTGCTTGAAGGATCAAGGTTTATTGACTGATTGATCTATGTATAATGCTATTTACATATTACTCCTTATGGGACATTACATGTGACATATATTCTATATTGACTGCTCATGCAGTCAGTATTTTCATTTTCTAATGTACTTGTGAAAGGTAGTATGAGATCACACTACCTTGGAGTCAGGAAGACCTGAGTTCAAAAGCCCCCCTTGACACTTACTGGCTGCACAACTCTGGGTAAGTCATTTAAACTCCCTGAGCCTCAAGCAGTTTTCAAAGACTAAGTTACAGACAGGTTGTGATCTGCTTTGGTGGAGTGTAGAAGAAAGTTCCCATATTCATGAAATAACAGGATCTTGACATGGCATATATTTGGAAAAGAAACGACAAACTGCAAAAGCAACTGAGAATATGCAAAAGCCTCTCAGGGGTGCAGGATGGACTAGTAGGTGATAAACAGGTGAGCTAATTGGTTATATCCCAGCTCTAGCACTACCTCTGTGCATTAGGCATGGATTTTTTTCTTTCTGTGCCCTGAAGAGTCCTGATCTGGAAAAGGGATAGTCCCTCCTCCCTTAGATCTTAAATCCTAGTCCCTTTTTTCTTTTCTTTTTTTGCCTTTTTTGTCTTTTTAATTATTTAATTTTTACAGTACCATATATTCCTTCTGGCAAAGTACTGACAGATATTCTTATAGTATTGATTTGTGACATTAACTAACCAAGTTAGCTTATTGTGGGACTTGAATATGTGTGTTCTTAATGGAAGTTTATTTGGTAAAAATGATTTTTACCTTTTGTGTCTGTGCTAGAAAAATTGTTTTCTATGAATTGGTCATAGTCTAACCTTGTCCCATCATTACCCCCCTTTATCTTATTACTGTATTTCTGTGAGGTGGATTGGGAACAGGGATCATTTTCCCATTTGACAGACGGGAAAACTGAAGCACAGGGTCAAATGAATCGTTGAAGTACTAGGTAAACGAATCATTTCACTTCTGAAGTCACCTCTAAATCCCAGTTTCATTGGTGAAATGGAAAGGGGGGAAGGGGAAGGGAATAAATATTTACATAACTCCTACTATGGGCCATCTGCTGTACTAAGCACTTTTTACAAATATTAAATCAGTTTAATCTTTGCAACAACCCTGCAAAGTAGGTGCTGTTATTATCCCCATTTCACAGTTGTGGAAACTGAGGCATACAGAGGCTTGCCCAGGATGGCATAGCTAATAAGTGTCTGAGGCTGAATTTGAACTTAAGTCTTCCTAAGTCCAAGTCCAGCTCTGTATTCATTGAACCACCTAGCTCCTCTGGTAATAATAATAATAATTATTATATTATCTATCTCATAATGTGAGGAAAGTGACTTGCTAAGTCTTGAAGTGTTATAGAAATGTGGGTACTTATTATTAAGTGTATAGATGTTGGAGTTAGATGGGACCAAAAAGGTCACCTGACAAATTAGGAAAATAACAGTGAAGATATTAAATGACTTGCCCAAGGTCATAATATCATTTATAGGTGAAGACAGAACTACAACTGAAGTACCCTAATTCCTAGTCCACTGTGTTTTTAAAATTATACCAATCCCTTCTCATTCCCTTTCCTCATAAAAGATTGTCCTATCACCAGCAGATGCTGAGTATATCTAAGTCCCATTAGTGTGAATCATGACTCCCCTGAAGTGGTTGCAATGTATACAGATTTGGACTTTTTGAAGCATTGGTTTCAATCCAGTGGAAATGTGCAATATGAATTTTAATAATGCACCTACTTTAGAAGATCTAACATTGCACTAATACAACTATAACTGCAGATAGTTAACAATTATAAAATTATAATTATAAAACATTTACTGATATGCTGGGCACTATGCTAAGTACTTCATGTTATTATCTCATTTGATCCTCACAACAACCCTAGGAAGTAAGTGCTGTTATTTTTCGCATTTTACAGATGAGGAAACTAAGGCAAACAGAAGTTAAGTGACTTGCCCAGGTCAAACAGTTAATGTCTGAAGTGGGATTAGAATTCACATCTTCCTCAGATTTAGAGAAGAAGTGTCATCTATTATTCATAGCAAGTCCATTTGGACTTCTTGGCTTCAGAGGACTCAGAAAACTCAATTCAATTTGTATATTTTTAAAAGCTTTTTTGTATTTTCTATATTTTCTCCTATGTCCATTTTCCTCCCTCTCCTCTTTCCCCTCCCAGAAAGTCATCTTTTATAACAAAGAATTTCAAAGAAAAAGAGAAATGAAGGAAAATATTGGCAAAACTCATCAATGCATTTTTTTAAAAATCTCATGTTGCAATGTAATTTTCCATATTTGTGTACCCTAACTTCTACAAAGGGGACTGGACTATGTGTCTTCTCATAAGTCTTCTTTGAGTTCGGGCTTTTTTTTATAATTTAGCAACATCTAATTCATATTGTTTTGTGGTTTTTCTCTCCATTTACATTATCGTGGTCGTTATGTAGATTGCTATCTTGGTTCTTCTTACCTCACTTTGCATCAGCTCAAGTTGGTCTTTCTATGCTTTTCTAATATTAATTTCTTTTGTTGTTTCGACTGCATCCACATACCACACTTTGTCCATTCCCCAATTAACAGGCTTCTACCTTGTTTTCAATTCTTTGATACCACAAAAAGAGCCGCTATCAATATTTTGGTATATATGAGGTCTTTCTTTTTGTTAATGATCTCCTTGGAACATATTTTGGTATATATGAGGTCTTTCTTTTTGTTAATGATCTCCTTGGAACATGTGCCTAGCAGTGGAATTTTGGGGTTAAACTGTATGACCATTTAAGTCTTATTCCACATACTTTCCAAAGTGGTTGCACCAAGTCAAAGTTTTACCAACGATACACTCTGTCTTTCCATAAACCTACCAACATTGTCTTACTATCTTTGCCAAATTCCTGGCTGTGAGGTCAATAAGAGTTTGTTAAGCTCTCACTATGTGCATGTTTGGGGGAATACAAATAATAAATTGAAAACCATCCTTGCCTTCAATCCAAAGTCATAGGCTTCTTCAACAAGTTGTAGATGCAAATGAGAGGCAGGAGAAAAAAGAAAGTCATGGATAAAATAAACTGAATAAACAGAGTATTTTAGTTATTTGGAGATGAAAGGTCTTTTTAGTTGAATTCATTAGTCTTCTACACACAAGTTTAGCTTTGCTTGGAAAAATACTAACGTCTCTACAGGATGCCAAGTCATGAATCTGTCTGAAAAAGAAACCCATTTAAAAAATTTCTCCTTAAAAAAAAGTCAGTTGACAAATATGACTGTTGATTATGCCATTTTCTTTGTCTGTTCATTGTTTTAAGGTATTGGAAGGTAGTCACAAGTAAGGAATTTATAAATTTTTTTAAGCCCAGGGATATGGAGGAGGAAGTAAAGAGAATAAAGGAGGAAAGGAGAAGAGAAAAACCCATCCCATTTCATCTTAAATCTGTCTTGGTTTGCTCTTGGGTTGACATTTATTGTTTTAAAACCTTGAGAAAATGTAGCGAGGACTTGCCCAGCACCATCAGTTTCTGTATGAAATGTTTAAAGTGCACATTTTTCATCTGATGCCAGAATGCGGATCAGAGCCAGGCCTTGTTTGACAACCAGATGACTAGCACAAAGGGGTTCCCCTGATGAAAACGTTTAGATATGTGAGCTGGCACACACGCACACATCCCCGCTCACCCCCTTTAGAAGTCAGAGTGCAGTCATGTGCGGGGCACATGGGCCGCCCCATTCAAAGCACATTGCCACACAGAACCGAGGAAGATTGGATTGGATAATCAAGCCGGCCAATTTGGGCCTTTTTTCTATGCCTGAAATTCAGAGAGCTGCTTCAGGGCGTTAAATGGAAACAATTTGAATGGCAAAATGAAAATTGACCACACATTGCTGAGAGGTAAGTAATGCTAATCTGTAAGTTTGCCATCATTTAACACACACACACACACACACACACACACACACACACACATCAAGTCAGGGATTCAAAACCAGGAATAAATTTTTACCATTAATATACAGGGCTAGCGGAAGAGAATGGGGGAAGGGGAGAGAAAGGGAGAGAAGGAGAGAAGGAAAAAGGGAGAGAGGGAGCAATAATTGTCTGCCAGTCAAACTAGGCTTCAAATGGATATTCCTAAATTGGAACTGTGTTTTCTCTTCGAAAGGACAGGTTCTAATTTAGTGTCTAAACAACATGACTTTCATACCAGTCATTGCTTTTGGCTTTCCAAGTATTTAAAAGTGTTCTTTTTTTTTTTTTTTTTAAAGAAAGCAAAGAGGGGGGAACCATTTGAGCCTCCCAAATGGATTAATTTTGTGGCTTTTCCAAAGTTTTGGGACCACAGTTGGGCCAGCCACTGGGCTGGATGGACAGGGAGGTAGGTGGAGCCTGTGTTCATAGGTCAATTGAAGGGTAAAGGATGAGTACTCTGGTAACTGCCTCCCCCAGGATCTCCCAGCTTACTTCCAAGCCTGTCCATTTAGAGCATAGGCATACCTCCGTTTACACAACATCCAAGTCCTTGGAAAGTTGTGTTTTTAAAATTAATTGCATTCACCCATTTATTCAACAAAAATTTGCTGAACATCTGCTATATTCTGAGGGTTAGGGATATACAAAGACAAAAAAGAATATTGTTTTTGATTTCAAGGAGTTTGTGTGATAAGTAAGCACAAATCCTATGGCAAAGAGAATACTCACTCTGTCTATCCACCCTCTTCCCACAGCAGCTATCTAGTTTCTACAAGAATAAATTCAGATATCCTTATAAAGGACTTATTTAACGTGAGGCCTATCTATAATGATATACTTGACAGGTCAGCCCTATAGTATTTTAAGGTTTACAAAGTGCTTTATATCAGTTACTTAATTTGTTCCTCTTAACCCTGTGAGCTAGGTACCACCAGTCTTCAGGACCCTAGCCTTGTCTACCCCACTTAGACTAAGACAGGTTTAGTGATTTCCTGACGATCATGGTTGGTGAAGAGCTATCAGTAGGATTTGAACCCAGGTCTCCTCCTATTCTTCATCTGGCACTGTTTCTTCTACACTAGGATACCTCTTGTGAATACAAAAGACCAGGATTTTAGTCCTCTTGTAGGTGGCTGGAACTGATCCCATTTTTCATTTCTTGGTTCAGAGGCTTGGCTCTGTTTTATAGCCTGGGAGAAACACACTCTTCTCAGTAGCGAGTGGCCTCTGATAAAGGATTCTAGGGTTCCAGGGCATTTATGATATGACAGTCATAGGTTCGATGGGCTGAAGGATTTGGAGGAAGTAGCACATGGAGGATGGGAGTTTGGCCAAGACAAGGAAAGATTGGCCCCTTGTCCAGTCACTGGTACAAGAAGCTCCTGATGAGGAATTTCCTTTAACACCTTTCTCCTCAATTTCAAGTCTTAGAAAATTGCCTGGGTCACAGAGAGATTTACTGACTTGTCCAGAGTCATACAACCAGTATGCGTTAAAGGCAGATGTTGAACTCAGGTTCAAAGCTAGTTCTCTCTTTACTATGTCCCACTGCTTCTCTTATGATCCAAATACAAAAATTAGAACCAAAACCTGACCTAGGAGAGCTGTCATTTATTTGTATTCTTACTTTGTACATATATACATATATATAGACTATATATGTGTATATACACATATTATATGTGTGTGTGTGTGTGTGTGTATGTAATGTGTATATTCCTTTGGTTTTTGAGTAAGAAGCCAGGAAGGTGAGAAACTTTGTTAATCATTCTCTAGACCAAGTAAAAAGATATTTCAGTCTCTAGTGTGAAAGGACATTGTAAACAGGAAAACCCTACAGAAGGAGGAGTTAGTGTTGGTGTGTTATGTAATGAAGGTATAGGATAAAGGGTTCAGAGCATAGCAAGTGATAGGCCAGAATTAATTCTCACAAATGCCTCCAAAAGAGCTAATTTTATAAATCAATAAGATTATGGGCAGCTAGATGGCATAGTGGATAGAGTGCTGGACCTGGAGAAAGAAAGGCCTGAGTTCAAATTTGGGCTCAGATACTTTCTACTTGTGTGACCCTGAGGAAGTCACTTAAACCCTGTTTGTCTCAGTTTTCTTATCTGTAAAACAAAGATAAAAATAGCACCTACTTCACAGGGTTATTGTGAGGATCAAACGAGATAGTAATTAAAGCGCATATAGCACAGTGCCTAGAACATAGTAAATGCTATATAAAAGCTCTTCCTCTTCTTCTTCTTCTTCCTCTTCTTCTTCCTCTTCCTCTTCTTCTTCTTCTTCCCCTTCTTCTTCCCCTTCTTCTTCCCCTTCTTCTTCCTCTTCTTCTTCCCCTTCTTCTTCCTCTTCTTCTTCCTCTTCTTCTTCCTCTTCTTCTTCCTCTTCTTCTTCTTCTTCTTCTTCTTTCTTCTTCTTCTTCAGCAATAACCCAGAAGAGGAGACTAGCTTGTCGGAAGTCCTGTTCCCTCTTATCTCATGTTAAGGAAGCTGAGGTTCCCAGAGAGTTTGGAAGATCCCACCTGCCCCATTTGACTTCAGAGAGGAGAAACGTGCACATTTGAGCCTTGAAAACATGTTTGAAATTTAGCAGCTATGGAAGACAGACAGGGCTTTTACATAGCTGCTAAACCTCAGTGGACATGTTTTCAATCATCGTGGGGTGGCTAATTAACATTAAGGGTTTTGGAGGGCTCAGTCCTCCTTAAAAGTGTTTAAGCAGGCCATGGGTTTGTTCCTGTTAAATGGAAATAACTACCCTGACCACGGAGGGGGGAGGGGTGGCACAAGTATTTCTTAGGAGATCATAGTTTGGTCACTATAGTCCTTGAGGGGAGGGGACTTCAGATGTATTTTTAAGCAAATGAATAATAAATCTCTTCTGGATCACAATTGGGAACAGATGTAACACATATGGACAGTAGACTTAGAGCTACAAATAAATGTTTTGAAACTAAATATTTGAAAAACAATTCTTTGTGTAAAAAAACTCATCTGCCAACATCAATTCAGGAGTTTGGTGAGCCCAGGTGCTGCTGCACCAGCTCATCCTTAACCCCTACGCTGGGGGCAAGAGAACAGTGCACACGGAGCTCTGAGTAGAGAGTTCTTTGCCAGGGAGCAGACCAAGGTTAGAAGCACAGTTAGAAATAGGGCACTCATATAGAACTGGGCTTTCTGATCTCCTCTCAACTTCTGGTCACTTTAAATGCCTTTAACCCTCACTGCGCAGTGTGCTAGATTTGGTGTCTGATGTCCCGAGTTCAAATCCTACCTCATCCCTTAGAACCTGTGTGATCCTTAGGCAAATCACTTTATTACTCTAAGCCACAGTTTCTTCATCTATAAAATGAAATGGATGGATGAGATGACCTCTGAGATCACTTTCAACTCTAGATCTATGATCGCTGCCCAGGATTAAGAAAATTTAGCTGAGGTTTTTGACAAATATGTTTCCAAGGACATGTGGGGCTTATATAGTGGGAGAGATGACTTGCATATAAAACATATAAAGAGAAAATGTGGAGAATATGAAAATACAGACTAACTTGTAGGACATAAACATTCCTCTTAATTCAATTAAACTCAATAAACTTTGATTAAGCTCTGTGCTGGGCAAAAATGAAGGAATTCCTGCCCTCGTCAAACTTATATTCTGCTGAGGGGATATAGTGGTATGGTGAAGGGAATACTTCACACTGTTTGATCATCAACGCTTACCTGACAATAAGATTCTTGAAGGTGAGTCATTTATTCCTTCCAATTCTTTCTTTATAAGTATGTATATATTTATTTATAATTTACTTATTCCATTTAATTCTTTATTCTTTACTGAATTGGCATAGTGGGCATTCAAGAACTATTTGATTGAATGGTTGATTTAAAATGGTTACTATTCTGCTTACAATGCAATTAGTTCCTACTGTGGAAGAGGTGTTGGTATTCTATACCTACCCACAGGTGCAGTTTGCCCCTGTAAATTATGTGTGTCTCCATGAGTCCATCTAGATGTGATCGATAAGGAGGTGAGAATGGCTGTCTCTTGAGTCTCCTTCTCCACCTTACTCTCAGGATTCTTGTCAGGAGGGGAAGTAGGATGTTGGGTCCAGAACTACATAGCTCTCCTTAGAATGAGGAAGGACAAGGCTAGACCTAGATTTCTCTGCTCCCTTGAAAATTATTAATTTAGGGAAAATAATTTTTAGGTTTAAGCAGTGCATCTGATTGTTATTCCTTATTGGAGAAGAAATGCCCAGAGCTTTAAAAATCCAAAGCTTGAGTCTCTTCTCATGAAATTCCACTTCCACAATTAACACACATATAGTGAATGACAAATAAACTCATTTATCCAAGTTCACAGCAAACAGAAATCAGTGAAAGTATATATAGGAGAATATATGCAGAAAATATGCAGAGTAAAAGAATCTGTCTTTGGGAGAGAGATAATTCAGTTCAGCCAAGAAAGAGAGTCTCAAATCTCTCATTCAAGGGGAAAGTTCCCGAAGTGTCTAGCGTAGTAAGCAAAGAATGGGGTATGGGGTACTCAGGGAAGTCTAGCCTTTTCAGGGCTACTCATCTACCTTTGGTGTCCACATACCACCCAATTCTTACCTGTGGCTCCAAGAAACTGTAGCATGCACAGCAGTCATACCCTAGTAAATCATCTCAGCAAATGGGCTAATCCAGATTGAGGGTAACTGACAGGAGTACAACCAGTCAGTGAGTTAGAAGCAGGGCTTCTTAAACTTTTTCCACTCGTAACCCCTATTTGCCCAAGAAATTTTTATGTGACCCAGGCTACATAGGTATGTAAAATATGTATACAAATAAAAAATTTACTGATAATAAATCATAAGGAAATTTATTTTAAAACAATTCTTTTGTATACATACAATTTTAGAATTTACTAAAGACAAAAGCAAATTTACATAATAATAAGATGGATGTGCGTATTTATTTTTACATAAAGAATTCAATATTATGTAAATAAATTTAAATAAAAGAATTATATATTTGATACTAATATTTCTGGCATTGTATGTTCAGAAAACTTTTACTATTGCCAAATTTTTCATGATCCCCACATTAGTTATGTGACCCCATATGGAGTTACTATCCACAGTTTAAGAAGTGCTAAGTTAGAGTGTTGTCTACCCCAAGCCTATAAAGACTTCCCCTTGGCAGAATGGGTGAATTAGAACAATTCATTCCAATGGCCTGTGAAGGTAGGTAGGTGAAGCAGGTGCCACAGAGTGCTTAGATCTTGGTTAAATTCAAAGACACCAAGGTCATCCACTGCATCCCAGACCATTTTGACTTTTATTCTGGACTTCACTGGACTTCAATGACTCTGGAGGAGAAAGTGAGACTGATGACTTTGTACAACTCGACCTCACTTAAATCCAGTTCACAGGCATGTCAAGATCTCATCCATGATATCTGAAGAGATATCTCTTCAAAAACAAAGGGCAAAGAAAAACAAGAAGCAGGGACAGGGACAAAGTCAAGGAGGCAGCTCCTCGACATGTCAGCTTCTTCTCAAGTTTCTCTCTCTCTCTTCAGAGGTCTAGAACCACATATCTTCTCTTTTGAAGCTGGAAATGAGGAGACCAGAATCTCTCTTCTCCCCAGACCTACCAACTCCTCTCTTCAGACATGACACTCACTAGCTGTGTGATCTTGGGCAAGTCACTTAACCCCAATTGCCTCATCCTGGGTCATCTCCAGTCATTCTGATAAATATCTAGTCACTGGATTCAGCGGGCTCTGGAGGAGAAGTGAGGCTGGTGACCTGCACAGCCTTCCCTCACTCAAAACAAAGTCAAGTGCAAAGTCATAGCATCATTTCTCTGATGGCATGGTCTTCTTTGGCAACTAAGGATGAACAGATACCAACTCGTCTCTCAAGCAGGTATGGAACATTAAGTAATCAGTCTCCACGACTGAAGAGGCCCTTTGAGCAAGGGATTACATTTAAATCCAATTCACTTGTGTCTCATGGCATCCCATCATGGTCTCTTAGAGAACAAAGGGACAAACAACGGTAACAATGCTAGGAAGGGAGACCTGGGGGTTTTACTCTGGGTGCCACAAATTCAAGGTGCCTCCAATACTTGCGATCTTTTTGCAGCCCAAAAGCATCTGAGCTTAACCCCTGGTTTGCAAGATTACTGAGTTAAAATAAGAAAGTAACAGATAATGTACCCACAGCTCTCCTCCAGAGGAGCTCTCCTTCTACCTGCCCCACCTGTAGCAGCAGCCTTCCTGACAGCATCAGCCTTGGACACAAACATGGTTAGTTTCAGCTTTGATTCCCAAGGTCATCAGTAACAAAGGTACATGGTCTTCATTAGCTAAGCATCCACTCTTCCTGCTATATAAGCTGGGTACTCTAAAAAGCCACATTCCCTTCACTGGGCCACTAGAGGACTATTGAGCGTGCTAAAGCAGTATAATACTAAATTGTACCCTGGCACCAGAGTGAACATGGCTTCCCTAAGTACCTAATAACATTGTTTAATAAAACTACTAAATTATCACCAACATATCCCAAATGTCAGGCTGCTGAGCCAACCTGTGGAGACAGAGACTCTGGGGCTTGGCCAGAACTTGGGTCTTCTTTACTTTTGTTTCTTGGAGGTTGGAGAACCTAGACAAAGATGTGAAGAACTGATGATGTATTGTCAGTTTTGCCCAGCCCGCTAGGGTCCCTGCCTCAGCATCCCCCTAGAAATGACTGTTTAAAATATGCACTAATTGCATGCTCTGAAATTTAACAATTCTTGTGTGAGGATGGACTGCAGGGAATGTTCAGTATAGTCTATCGTCTGATCAGTTTGATGGCCAGGCTGAGGTTCTAGGCTTCCTGCTGCTCTCTGAGAGGGATTTCCCAGGGGCCTCTGTGACTCTGAGAGCATATACATTCTCTCTACTGGCTTTGGATGGGGTGGATTAGGAAAGGAGTCACGGAAGGGTATGTGGACACCTTTGGTTGCCTTTCTTTAGCTCTTTTTGGTTGAGGTCTTTTTCCAGTCAAGTAAATTAGCAGCCTTCTGTCTTATGTGAGAGCCGAGTTTTTGGTCAAGACCTTGGAAGCTAAGTTCAGCATAAGGCAGGACAAGTTTGGCCTCAATCCAAGGGGGATTAGTTACTGAAGTACCAAAAGGCCCTCGTTAAAAGACAGCCTCACCTTATAATGAACAGCAAAGACCCCAAGGAGAGCTGTATAATGAGGCCCCTGTGTATTTCTAGCTGTTTCACACTGGATGGCAGGAGGGCAGGTGTAGTTGTTTTTTCTTCTTTTAATACAAAAAAACAACAAAAAAGAAAGCACAGAGAAAATGCTGCCTAGATTTGTCTTTAGTTCTTGTCCATTAAAATGATGGGTGATTTAGAACGCATTTATTAAAGCTTGGACAGCACTTTGCCTATTATGTTCAATTTGCAGTTTAGATTTGAGTTCAGTGCAGATTTCCATTAATTAAAAGATATTCTATAATCAAAAGTAAAGTGGGCAGTAAAGTAAGGGATGAGGGCAGTTCATTCTATTTTTTGATTGGAGCTTTAGAGAACAAAGATGTTGATGTGCAGTCACAGAGGCATATGCTGCATTTAAGCTGATGAGGTCAAGATCTTGTCTGAATACAGAAGATAAAAGTTATAGTACTAATGAGATGGTAACACATTTGTATAATGCTTTTAGGCAGCTAGGTAGTGAAAAGGATTGAGTACTGCGTCTGGGGTCAGGAAGACTCATCTTCATGAGTTCAAATCCAGACTCAGATATTTATTAGCTGTGTGACCCTGGGCAAGTCTCCTAAATCTGTTTGTCTCAGTTTCCTCATCTATAAAATGAACTGAAGAAGGAAACAGCAAACCACTCCAGTATCTTTGCCAAGAAAATCCCAAATGGGGTCACAGAGAGTTGGATGTGACTGAAACAATTGAATGACAAAATAATGCTTTCAGATTGTCAAAGGACTTTTTATTCCTTATCTCATTTGATCCTCAGACCATTTTGTGAGATGTATTATGATGCGAATCAGGACTGTATCTATACCAATGATTTTATTATCACAGGGAGCTCCTAGGTGAGGACACTGCCTGAACTGATCCAGGTGGGTACCTTCTCTGCCACTTAGATTCTTCGGGAGCTATCTGGAGCACTGAGAGGTTGTGACTTGCCCAAGGTCACACAACTGATATGTGCCAGAGGAAGGATTTGAATCCCAGTCTTCTTTGATCTGAGGCTAGCTCTCTAACCATGACTACTTTCTGAGGTAAGTCATATTATAGGTATTATTTTCTCCATTTTAACCAAAACTGGAAACTCAAGCTTTGAGAGATTAAGCAACTTGCTCTGGATAATACAGCTAATGAATATCTCTTAGATATTTCTTCTCATTTTTATTCTATTTATCTGTCCATATATTTTATTTCCTCTTTTTGTTGTTGAGTGATTTTAGTTCTGTCTGACTTCTCCCATTTATTTTACAGATAAAGAAGCTAAGGCAAACAGGATTAAATGACTGCAGGGTCACACATCTAGTAAGCGTCTGCGGTCAGATTTGAACTCGGCTGCTCCTGACTCCAGGCCAGGTACTCTATCCACTGAGCCACCTAGCTGCCCCTTATTTCTTCTATTAGATTGTAAATTCCTTGAGGGCAATTGGACTTAAGCATTGGACTTCTTTCTGTCTTATGTGTAGTGCTTTGGATTTGCTGCTTAACAAAGTTTTGTAAATGAATGAGCAAGGTTAAGAAGACCTATATTCAAGTCCTGGTTCTTCCTGGTCATGTGTTGTGTCACCTGGGGCCATTTACTTTCCCTCTTTTGTCTGAATCTGGATTTTTGTTGGGGTTGTTGTGTTGTTTTTCAGTCAAGTCTGACTTCCTGTGACTCCATTGAGGTCACATTTTTCTTGGCAAACATACTGGAGTGGTTTGCCATTTCCTTCTCCAGCTCATTTAATAGATGAGGAAACTGAGGCAAGCAGGATTAAGTGAGGTCAGATTTGAACTCAGGAAGATGAGTCTTCCTAACTCCAGGCCCAGCGCTCCATAGGCTGCCCCAGTATTGATATAAATTAAGAGTACTAGACTAGGTGACTTCGAAGGTCGCTTTCAGTTTTAAGTTTCTACAACTCTGAGAAAAAGTTTCCACGTGCTTCCAGAAGATACAGGGCAAAAACAGTATTAGGTAGGCACTTGACAATTCAATTCATCATCCACTAAGCACCTACTATGGTTCTTAACTTTCCTGGACCTCAGTTTCCTTGGCTGGAAAATGAGAGATTGTCACTAGATGACTTCTGAGACCCCTTCCAGCTTTAACTCTGCAATCTTATGGGCCACATACTGTGCTGGGGACAGGCAAAATGTCTCTCCTTGGGAAGTAACCTCCTTGAGAACAAGGACAGTTTTATTTTGTTTTTATAACCTCAATGGACCATCACAGTATCTGCCACACCATGGGCATCTAAGAAATTCGGGTGGAATTGAATTGATGTGAATGAAGAACAAAAATAGTCCCTTCCCCCAGTGACAAGAACAGTCCCTGTTCCCTGCCTCACATTCTACTGGGAGAATAAACATGTATACAGGTGGGTCAATATAATATTTTGGCCAGACATAATTTTTTCTTGAGACTGGGATCTCATTTTTCAAACCATATTGATGAAAGTCCCCAAAGACCACTTTAATGCTTTGAAGTTATCACCAAGAAACAATTTCCTCCAAATTACACCACTTTTGAGGTTTACAAAGTTAAGTTAACAAGCCTTCACTAAGTGTTTACTCTTTACTGGGCACTGAGCAAAGCACTTTCCTCACAACAACCCTGCCAGGTAGGTAGTGCAAGTATATTATTTCATAGATTGAGAAACTGAGGTTTAAATGTCATGACATTTGCTCATGGGCACAGAGCTAGTAAATGTCAAAAAGTCTGAGTGGTTTGACGTAGAAGGGACTGCTTTTTACTAGTTAGTTTTTGATATCCCTTCCATCTTTAAATTCTGGGATCAATCCCAGATTTGGAAGCGGTTTTAGAAGCCACCTAGTCCAACGCTATCATTTTACAGCTCAGGGAATCAAGGTTTGCTAAAATCACCAGGTAGGAAGTAGGAGACTTAGGATTTGGCCCCATATCTTCTGCACTGCTGCTTGACTTGTTGTCCTTCAGTCTCAAGAGTACCAAAATGACCTCACTACGTTGGGGTTGAGGTTCAGTGTGTTTGGCTAGCTGATCAAACCAGTATGGACTTGGAAAGTTTTACCATATACTGGGCACAAATAGTCCAAATGAACATTTGGGGTGGAGATGTCTCTCAATTTCTACTGCACCAATCCCTTGTACTCCAAGACTAATGCTTCTCCCATTCTTCTACACTGCCTCATAATACAGAATATTGACTATATACGATACCCTTGTGAGGGAGTTAGAGAAAACTGGACACTAAGAGACTAAGGGACGTATCCGAGGTCAAACAGCAAGTTTGTGTCAGGAATGTAGTGGAGGAACCCAGATCTCCTGACTTTCTTTCTACTGGAATAAACATACTGCCTTCACATAGATTCTGGTTCCCAGGGAGCCGTTGTATAGACCTGTCATTTCTGCTTTGATGAATGAGTCTCTACAGGGCTACTCTAATTGCAAAGGCTCTGCATGCAAAAATAAATAAATAACAACAAATAAAATGTAACAATATCTTTATTTGCATCTTTCATTACCCTATGGTATTGTAGTAACATCTCCATAAGTTCCATAAAAACCCAAATATGAGGGAAGCATTGGAATTTCCCCCCAATACATGATCTTATTTATATATGTAACTTCTCATATGGAAACTGCTTCTACCAACACAGAGGATGGCTAGTACATGTGAGTGAGAGGCGCTCAGCCCAGGTCTTGTTAAACCGAAGACTGGCTTTCTACTCACTGGGGCAGCCTATTTCATGGTCTTAGAATAAGTTCATCAGATTTTCTCCTAAATTTCTGATCACATTAGTGTTAGAAAGTTAATGATCGCACATTTTATCCTCAGGCACCTCTGTCCCAGGAAACCAATCTAATAGAAATATGGAAATCACCAGTGCACTAGTATAGATATAGATCATTAGATAACATCTAAGGAGGTAGAGTATAATATATATATAACTGTAATTATATAATATATCATTATATAACAATATATACTATAATATGTTATTAATAATATAGATATGATTTATTATTATACTATATATCTATATAATTACATAACATATTACTATATTATCATATATTATTAGTAATATATAATTTATTTTTATAGTATTATATTACATTATAATAGAGTATATATTATAGCATATAACATATATAACCATATATTGTATATTATATATTATCTCTTAGGGATACTAATTTATTATGTAATATAATAAATATAATAATATAATATACACAATGATAACATAGAATATATTATAATATACTATAATATGTAATATCATAGTATACTATTAATTATATAAGTATAATTATTACAGTATACGGTAACATGTAACCAAATATAATATCGTATATCATATATATTTTGAGTTTGTCATTAATATATGTAATATATTCTATACAACATATAAATATGTGATGTTATATATAATATACCATCTGCTTTTTGGGGAGGCACTGGACTTGTGAATTGCTTAGTTTAGGACAGCGGCTCCCAAAGTGTAGTAAGGGGAGTCCTGGGGTTCCTTGATACCCTTTCAGTGGATCCATGAGATCAAAACCATCTTCATAATAACATTAAGGTGTTTTGATGTCTAGTATGTTCATTACTGAAATATATAAGCCACATGAACAAAAGCTCCTCAGTAATTTTTAAGAATGTACAGGGGTCCTGAGATCAAAACATTTGAGAATTGATGGTGTAAGGAATTGCCAGGGAAGAGATTCTCTCCACCAGTACAAATCAGCAACTATTCTATAAAGGCAGCCAGGTGGCTCAGTGAACAGAATGCCATGACTGAAGTCAGGATGGACCTGAGTTCAAATCTACCCTCAGTCACTTGCCTTCTATGTGACTCTGGGCAAATCACTTAACCTCAATTTCCTCATCTGTAAAATGGGGATGATAATAATAGCACCTATCTCCAAGGTTGTTGTAAAGACCAAATACTAATAATGATGATGCACTTAGCACACTGCCTAGTACATAGCAAGCCCTGTATAAACATTAGCTATTATTCTAATTTAACCAATCATATTAGAGAATTGCCTGGGTCACTAAGACTCATCTAAAGTCACATAGCCAGTATTTATCAGAAGCAAACTCTAAGGTCAGTTCTCTATACGCTGTACCACACTGACTCTCAGTTTTAATTCACTCACATTAAATGCAAATCCTCTTTCATTCTGATACAATAACAAACACTGGATACTTTTCCTTAACAGAAAGATGTAACAAAAAATTGTGATGAATTAATAAATGTTTTGTTGACTGAATGAGCACTGACCACTGAACCTTTGAACTAATCTCCAAATTCATTTTTTGTTTTGTTTTTTTAATCACAAACTAAATCTAAGTTGTTTTCCAAGTAGCACTTGGAGAACCACCTCAAAACCAAACGGAATCTATTTTTATTCCAAAACTTATTGAAGCAGGACATAACCAGAATATAAAATCAGTTTGTTGTTGTAGCCAGACCTGAGCTGAATGCTATTTCACTTGATTCTAGAACCAATAATGATGCTGGAAAAATACAAATGGTGTGATTTTTGTGACATTTTTCACAGATTCCCTGGCCTCGCTTGTACAGACTGTCCATGTCAGCCAAGCTTTGCTTTCTTTTCCTTTTATTTTCATCTTAAACTTCAAGTGCTTTCTGTATTGTTTTTGTACATGACCTTATTGTTTTAGCAATTAAAGAATAAAACATACACATATGTCCCTGGGGAAATCAGAATTCAAGAGGTTAAGTGTCTGCATTACACTGCAGAGTGTAGCTCATACTCACCAGAGGATTCCACTAAATTGTTTGGATAAACTGAGTAAACGTCAGTGGGAATTCTGACACTCTGCATTACATTAATCTTCATAACTACTAGGCCAGATGTGTACACATGTTTCTAGGATGCTGAATTTTCAAGTTAACCTCTCCAACTCAGTGCTCTCTGGAGTGAGGGTGGAGGGGGACAGGGAGAGAGGTTGTTGGCAACAATTTATTTTCATTTTCCTTATTATAAAACATGTGCCCTTATTCTAGAGGGAGTTGTGTTTTTTTATCTGATTTTTTTTTGCAAAGTTAGTCATTTTAAATTTCCAAAACAGTTCTTATCATATAAATGGCAGAAAACAAACCTTGCTTGTGTCATTAATGTTACCAACCACCCTTGAGTTTGATGTTATTTTTAGCAGGTATATTAAAACCATTGCTATTCTGAAAGGAGTTAAAACTCTTTCTGCTTAAACCCATAGGAAAGAACTATGACCAAAGGGTGGAAACTATAGGTGGGAGAGTTTTCATTTGACGTTAAAAAGAACTTTGTAATTGTTAGCACTGTCCAATAATGAAATAAGGAGGTCAAGTGATTTTGGAGGTGTTTAAGCAGAGACAGAATGACCCCTGAGCAGCAAACTGAAGGAAAGGATTCATTTTTCAGGTGGGTATGGGATTAAATGACCTCCATGGTCTTGTCTAGTCCTTACATTCTGTGAAGCCCATATTGTTGAGGGGATTTATTTTTCTGGTGGTGGGGGAGAGGGAAGGGAATTGGAATAAATTACTTCTGTGGTCCTTTCTAATTTAGGGAGTTTATGATTCTCTGACTTGGGACCTACATGTAATATGTATTCTGAAAACATGTAAATGCTACAAAACTTCAGGGAAATTGTCATCATTCCTCTATTGTCCTGTTTTTGACTCATTGCTTCTACGTGTGACTTAGCAGCCTCATAACACTTTGTAAATATTGTTAAATTGAAGAATTATTTTTAATACCCACTGTATTGTTTTGACTCACCCCATCTGTTTGCCATGGAAACAAATGAGCTCCTCTCCACATTGCTCACCTCCTCCCATCCTACTGCCTTCTTCTCCTCCCCTTCTTAAGAGTATGAGCAGACTCTAGGGGGAATGGAAAGACAAGACTCTGAATGTGCAGAGGGTAGGGTTGGGTTTGGAGTAAGAGCACTTGAACCTGGGCTGGAAACTGCTTTGGACACGGGAAGTATAGACAACTGTTGGCTTTTGTAGAGGAATCTAGTAGCCTCTGGTGGTCTCTCCCCTTTCTGACCTCTCAGAATACTTACTGCCTATACTACGCATCTTGGCACTTGGTTATATTGCCTCCAAGACTGTGTCTAGGCCTCAATAACTTCAAGAATATTTGATTTCGTCAGTGTGGAGTCTCTTCATGGATGCCAATGGCCAACTCTCCATGTATCATTCAATCAGTTCATCAAGAAGCTATTAAGTTCCATCTATGTGATTAGCCTTATAAAGAGAAAAGTGAAATAGAGTCTATCCTCCAGTGGCTTACCTTCTAACATGGGAAACAATGATATAAATATATAAAATACAGACACACGAGGAATACAAGATGGTTTGGGAAGGGAGGTCACTCACAATTGGAAGGACACAAAAGACTTCATATAGATGGTGCTTGAAGTGAGTATTGAAGGAAACAGGGGTTCCAAGAGGTGAAAGAAAGAAGGGGGGGGCATTGAAGGCATGGGATACAGCCAGTGCAAAGGCACAGAAGTGGGAGAGGGAGCATTATGTGTGAGAAACAGAAGGTAGGTAAGTACGACTGACTCATAGCCTACTTGGGTTAGAGTAATAAGAAGACTGGAGAGATAGAAAGGAACCAGCCTAGGAGGAGTTTTAAATCCCAGACATATTATTGCATACTTTTCATGAGATCTTTTGGATGAAAACAGTAATCATCTGGTCATCAGTCAGCCAATGATGAGCCTCTCAAAGACTGAGCTAGGCAGATCTCCTGAGTTTCTGGGCCTTTCTAACTGGGTCTCAAAGCATCTCAAACTCAGGAGGATTTGTGAAAGCTCAACCTCTCTTGGCATGGCCTATGAGGATCCTTACATGCAGAGCCACCCAAGGAGGACTTTTAGAGTAGAATTTTGGGGCAGAGTACAAAAGTAGTTTTGTTGCTCAGTCACTTCAGTCTTGTCTGACCCCATTTGGGGTTTTCTTGGCAAAGATTCTGGAGTGATTTGCCATTTCCTTCTCTAGCTCATTTACAGATGAGGGACTGAGGCCAACAGGGTTACATGACTTGCCCAGGGTCACACAGCTAGTAAGTATCTGAGGCCAAATTTGAACTTACATAGATAAATCTTCCTGACTTCCAGCTCATCACTCTCTCCACTGCACCACTTACTATTGTCTAATTGTTACATACCATAGTCTTACCTCTCTAACAAGATTGTTATTTCCTTAATTATTCCTCTTTAAGGTCCTAGGTTCATGGATTTGGGGCTGGATGGGACCTCAGAGGTGTAAATAAGTCCATAAGTTCTCCTTAGAGGTCCATAAATCTAAACCCCTAATTTTCCAGATGAGGAAAGAGCAGCACAGAAAAGTTAAATAACCTAACCCAGGGTCACACAGCAAGTAAAGTATATGAAGTAGGATTTGAACCCAGACCTTGACTCCAAATTCAATGGCCTATCTTCGACTCCACAGTGTCTCTACTATGTTGTACTCAGCGCCAAGTACTTGTTAGAAGTTCAACACATACTCTATGAATTGAATTAAATTGACTTTACAACAATGGGAGTCATATTTCCTAATTAATCAACAAAGCATCTACTAAACATGAGGCAGTGTGGAGACACTGAAATGACCAAAACTTGGTCCCTGTTTTCTAGAAAACCCTCCTATCTAGCCTGGGAGACAGAACACACATGAGAAGATTAATTGACAACATAAGATTATGCACGTGACAGGTACCCAAGGAGAAGTATAGATGATACTACTGGTTTTCAGAAGGGGGAGAGGTCACCTTGGCCTGGGGTAATCCAGGAAGACTTTATGGAGATGACAAGGTTGGAATATCCCAGTAAAGAACATAAATAGGAATTGTCCTAAGAAGGGTAACTCTGGAGTTTTATCAAACTGACAGGATAAGGATATAGGACAGAATAATTTTCAAAAGTCACTTCCATTCTCTGGGTCTTCAGTTACTGGTCAAATGAAAGCTGTGGCCTCGACCCTAGAGGACCTGTAAGGACCCCTCCATCTCACAAGTTCTATGGCTCTGTGATCATGATGTTTCTTTAAACAAAGCACCCTAATAAATATATTGATAGGACAGAAAGCTGAGTCCAGAGGCAGAAGACCAGCGTTAAGATGCTACCTCTTGTGACCTTGACCAAGTCCCCTTCCCTCTCTTAGTTTCTGTTCCTTTTCCACATAAAATGAGAGAGATGGATTACATCAGGAGTTCTTAACCTTTTTGGTGTCATAGACCCCTTTGTCAGTCTGGTGAAGCCTATAAACTTCTTCACAGAATAATACTTCCAAATGTATAAAATAAAATAAAATATTTCTGAGGAAACCAATTACACTTTAATATTTAGAAACAGAAATATTTTATATTTCATAATATATTTATCTATATTAGATGTTATATTTATATATTTAATTTCTATATTAATTTTATATATTTACATAATATATTAATCTATTAAACGTATTTATGTATTATACTTGTTTACTTATTATACATTGTAATATACACAATATATGTTATGTGTGTATATATGTATGTATATATACATACACACACATACACACATGCACACAAGAACCCTAGGTTAAGGAGTCCTGGTCTAGGGGCAGCAAGGTGGCAGTAGCTCTGGAGTCAGGAGTACCTGACATCAAATTTGGTCTAAGACACTTATGAATTAATTATATGACCCTGGGCAAGTCAGTTAACCCCAACTGCAAAGAAGAAGAAGAGGAAAGAATAAGAAGGAGAAGGAAAAGGAGAAGGAGAAGAAGAAGGAGAAGGAAAAGGAGAAGAAGAGGAAAGAAGAAGGAGAAGAAGAGAAAAGAAGAAGAAGGGGAAGGAAAAGGAGGAGAAGAGGAAAGAAGGTGAAGAGGAAAGAAGAGGAAGTACAAGAAGGAGGAGGAGGAGGAGAGGAAGAGGAGAAGAAGAAAGAAGAAGAAAAGGAGCTGAAGCAGCCCTGATCTAACCTTTCTTCTGATTCTAAAGTTTATAAACACTTTTCAACTTCTATTGATTTGGACGAATATCAAATGGCCAAGAACAACTGAGTTGTAATGCACAGACCAGAATTAGGAGGATGAGCAGATGATCTATTGAACTGGCAGGAGATTCCCCTCCACCCCTGCCTTAGAACAGAAATGGTAATACTGTAAATGATGCTGGCCCCACAGTTACTGACATATTTTGAGAGGAATCCTCCTTAGAGAATAGAAAACTGGGGCTAAAACTTTGGGCGCCATAGAGTGTGTTCATCCTTCATTGCTGAAGAAGACCATGCCATCAGAGAAATAATGAAATGACATGTATTTAACTTTGTTTTGAGTGAGGGAGGGCTGTGCAGGTCACCAGCCTCACTTCTCCTACAGAGCCATCTGAATCTAGTGACCAGATATTCATCAGGATGACTGGAGATGACCCAGGATGAGGCAATTGGGGTTAAGTGACTTGCCCAAGGTCACACAGCTAGTGAGTGTCAAGTGTCTGATGTGAGATTTGAACTCAAGTCTTCCTGACTCCCGCACTGGTGCTCTATCCACTGTACCACCTAGCTACCCTGTGCTATAGAGTACTAGTATGGTGAAAGGCCTGGATTTCACTCCATATGAGGAATAGTCAAAGGAATGGAGGGTGTTTAGCTTGGAGAAGAGATGACTCGGCCTGGTGGGGGGTTCCAGTTCTTCAAGTATTAAGCCACCTGACCTCCTAGGTCAGAACTGGGAGAAATGAGTGGAAATTCACCAAGAGGCAAATTTAAACTTGCAAAAATTCCTAACATTTAGGATGTCTAGCAATCCAAGAGAATGGGCCATGGAGGGAGATAGTGGGCTTCCCCTCATGCAAGACTGGCAAACAAAAACTGGCTATTTCTCAGGGATACTGAAGAGAAGATTCTTGTGTCAGGTACAGGTCAGACCAGATGACTTCTGAGGTCTCATCCAGCCCCAAATTTATGCTTCTATGAATTGAGTCAGTTTGTATAGCTATTTAGAGGCAGAGCTTAGACTCATCCCAAGTCTTCTGACTCCTACCTATAATAAACCACCAAGGAACCAGGTCTGGCAGCTTGGTAACAATGCCCCTCCTTAGACATTGTCCCTGGGCTTCATGCTTCCTCCTTTAGTGACCTGATGTTTTGGTTAGTAATTCCTCACATTAATAATACCACTTTGCAAAACTTTTTCTCACAACTTTATGAGCTGGTTCTTTCAAAGATCATTATCTCAATTTGCAGATGAGGAAATTGAGACCACAAATAATCCATCAATGAAGAGCTATTAAATACCTATGATATGCCAAGCATTCTGCTAAATACTCAGGATACAAAGAGGAAGATGGAACAGTCCCTGCCTTCAAGGACCTTACAATCTAATGGGAGAGATAATATGTATTTGTACAAGCCTATACTACATTTGTATATATTGTATTATATATACATGTATATACATATATTATCTACTATATATTTGTATAAAGACAAACATATCTCTGTGCATATGCGTATGTATTATTGCATAAATTTTATACGTATATGCATAATTATATAAAATTTTATGTAGAAATTTTAAAATTTGCTTAAGGTCATAATTATTATCAGAGCCAGGATTTACATCCAGCCTTGCACTTTTTCTCCTTTACCAGGCTGGGCTAAGTTCTGTTTTCACAATCCTGTATTTGCATTCATTCTTCTAAGAAATTTGGTGCTTTATGAACCACTATCCTGAGCTGGAAATTCTTTTGGTCCATCTCCCCAGGAGCTAAAAGGTGTTGTTTTGCCTTATAAGAAATAGCTAATCTCAGAGTCATAGAGTTGTAAGATTTTAGCGTTGGAAGAAACCTTAGCCATCATCTATTCCAACCCCCTCATTTTACAGATGAGGAAACTGAGGCTCACAAATGGAGGTGACTTCTCAGAATCATTCTCATTGAACCAGTGTCTAGGTATGATGCTAGTGTGTGCTAGCTAGCAGCCTGGTTGTTAAGCATTCACTTAGTAATACTAAAGACTTCCAGGTGGGGTACAGCTAGAAATGTCTCCCAAATAAGAGTATTTTTATAAAAATATAAAATATATTTTGTAAACATAATTATAAAGTTTATATTCTATAAATATATTTTTTGTAAAAAATAAGGATATCTTCAATTAAAAATATAAGCAACCCCTTTACATTAATGGCATGTGGCATTTTAAGGCATTCAAGACGCTTTTCATACATTATCTCACAGGATTCTCAAAGCAATCTTACATTAGAGGCAGGCAATAATTAGTCTATATCAGTGCAATAGAGGCAACTTAAGACAACAGGAAACACCAGTTCGGTCCCCAGGGACCTTCTGGTGCAGCTGGGGAGACAAAGCTGTCCAATGTGGAAAATTCTGAGGATTCCAGTCAAACCTGGATTCCCAAGAAACCACTGACAGAACTCTGCAGTAACTGGCAGCTTCCCAAATCAATTACCAGAGGGAAAGAGACAGGAAAACAAGCTAAAAGCAGAGATTTGTTGGGGCTCAAGTTGGGTGGGAAACTCTCAGGGACCATCCTGGGCTCAGCTAGCCTCTAGCCAGGAGTGGGGAACTTGTGGCCTTGAGGTCACACGTGGCCCTCTAGGTCCTCAAGGGTAGCGCTTTTGAATCCACTTGAATTCTCCATTACCATCTCCTGGCAACAGTTACTAAACGCTGTTCCTCCCCACAAGGCAGAAGCAATAATTTAAGAGGCAAGTTTAGTTTTGCTATAGGGTGTGCTGGTAAAGGTTTAACAACCATCTCTCCAGCAAAAAAAAAAAAATATGCAGGGTATATTTTTAAGTTTAATCTGCATTATTAGCAGATTTTCCATCACTTTTATAAGGCCAGATAATCATCATAACAATAAATCCAGTCCTAATTCATGGTGTTTGCTGATTTCTGAGGTGTGGATACTCACAACAAAAATTTAACAATTGGCTCTTGGAGTCCAATTTGAACTGGTTCCAGAGCACCCTTGGATGGAGCTATTTAGAAGTAGCCTCCTTGTGTGGAAGTGGGTAGGAGACAGTATAGTGAAGTAGAACAAGAATTGAACCTGGAGTCAGGAAGATACAGATCTCATCTCAGACATTCACTTGCTCTGTCCAACCCAAGGCAAATCATTTAACCTCTGTAGTCTCAGATTCCTTGACTGTGAGATGGAAGAGTTGAACTTGATAACCCCTAAGATCCCTTCCAACTCCTGCTAGACGATAGCTCATTGGAAGTTTTCATATTTGGGTTCACTGCTAATTGACAGGGATTCTTTTCTGGTGGGACATGGATGGATTGGACTAGATTCCAGTGCCAACATTCTGTGATTCTGAGATTATGATCATTTTATTAGAAAAGGAACCTGAGGATCAGACATAGAAGAATTCAGATTAGAACCTGGGTTTTTCCAATTCTGGCCCAGTGCCAATTCCACTCTACCATACTAACTCAATCATTCAATCCTCCCCAAGTATTTATTAAACATCTGTTGTTGTTCAGTCATGTTCAACTCTTTGTGACCCCATTTGGGGTTCTCTTGGCAAAGATACAAGAGTGATTTGCCATTTCCTTCTCCAGCTCATTTTTTCAGATGAGGAAACTGAGGCAAATAGGGTTAAATCACTTGCCCAAAGTGACCCAGCTAGTATGCGCCTGAGGTCAGATTTGAACTCAAGAAGGTGTCTTCCTGACTCCAGGTCCAGCACTCTATGCACTATGGCACCACCTAGCAGCCCATTAAACACCTCCTGTGCAGCATACACCACGCTAGGTGGTATTTTTTGCCCTTGGTTCTGGAAGAGCAATGACATCGTGACTGTGCTAAATGCTGTGGATACAAAGGTAGAAGTGAAATTCTTTGTTCTCAGGAAGTTTATATTCTATTAGGGGCTAGAGAAGAGGGGCGACAGACACATAAACAAGTATACACAAATGTACATATGCATATATGTACACATGCATGTACAAAATAAATACAAGGTAAAAAAGATGGAAGGGAGGGCCCTGGCAGCAGGGTTCCTGCTTCATGGAGAAGATGATGCTTGAGCAGAGATCTGAAGAAAACAATAACTATTTAAAATTGGGGGAGGAGGGCAGTATGGCAATAAAAGAGAGAAAAGCAAACAAGGAATCAAGAACTGTGTTCAAGCCCCGTCTCTGATACAGACTGACTATGTGACTCTGGGCAAATTTTTGTCACCTCCTAGTATTTCTCCTCCTTCCCCCTTCTAGGACTATAAATTACAGAGCGGGTGCCAACCTACCGTGTTAGAGATTGTCTTCTCTAGAGTTCCCCGTGCCAATGAAATTGTTATTGCGGGCTTATAAAGATACCAAGAAGCAGACTCCCAGAGCTCTCCAGCAATGATTGATTCCTTACTTTTTTAATATACAGTATTTTATTTTTCCCCAATTACACGTTAAAACAATTTTTTAACATTTGGGTTTGTTTTTAAGTTTTGAGTTTCCAATTCTATCCCTCCTACTCCTCCTCCCCTCCCTACTTCCTGAGATGCTAAGCAATCAGATAGAGGTTATACCTGTGAAATCATGTAAAACATTTCCATATTAGTCATTTTGTATAGGAAGACTCGAATAAAAAAATTGAAAATAAGAAAATGAAAATTAACATGTTTCACTCTGTTTTTAGACAAGATCATTTCTTTCTCTGGAGGTAGATGGTAAGCTTCATCATTAGTCCTTTGGGATTGTCTTGAATCATTGCATTGCTGTGAATAGCTAAGTCAGTCAGTTGATCGTTGTACAATCTTGCTGTTACTGTGTACAATGTTCTGGTTCTGCACATTTCACTTTGCATTAGTTCATGTAAGTCTTTGCAGGTTTTTCTGAAATCATCATGCTGGTCATTTCTTATAGCACAATAATATTCCATCACAATTATATTTGGTTCTTTATTTACCGACCATCTCCAATGTGGCCAGCAGTGCAGGAAGATCCCATATAAGGGAAGGTTTGTATGACCTCGAGTCCCATCTTTACAATGTAACTGGGGAGACAAGACAAACGCACACACAGAATTAGAGAATGATCCAGTGCCATTCTGTGTGGATCTAACTAATGGCAAAAGAGAAATTCAGAAAAGAAAGAGATTTATAAACTAGGATGGTCAAGGTAAACTTCAGGGAGGAGGAGAGCTCCAGAAATCACCCTCCTTTCTGGAAAGGGAACTGGGGTGATCCTGCTAACCAGTTCTCTGTGATTAGAGCCAGGCCCTGGGTCCCAGGGCCTGTTTTGGGGGTTGAGGTGGGGGTGGAGGATGGGGAAAGGTAGCTCAGGCATTAAGCTTTTACAGCTGGCGGGGCTGGTATCCTACCAGGTAATCCCGGGGCCTTCTTGCCAGTGAGATGATACTCCCCTAGGGCTGAGTTCTGCTCCCTTTCAGGATACATTCATTGTGAAAATGTTTAACAGTTCTAAACTTTATAAAGTGTTCAAGCCCAGCATGAATCATTCTTTTTGAACTTGTTTAAATGTGTTTATAAAATAAAGCTGTAGCCCTCCACTCTGCCGGGCCGAACGTGAAGGTAATATGTTTTTAATTGGGGAGATTTGGGGGAAGGTGGCTGCCTGCCAGAGTTAGGTCACCCTTTATGAATGCTGTACTCAGGAGAACAATGTGGACACACATTCTTTTACAACAACTGCTTCACCACAGGTCAGTCCGAGTCGGACTCAATGAGTACTCTGTGGCTTTCAAATCATTTTTAGCCAGAATCCCCCACAATGTGGTCCACAGAACCACAATAATTCAATGGAAGCTAACTCATTGTTGCCATGGTCTTCATTCACAGAAATTCTATTCATTCTAATATCAGTGTTGTTTTTCCAAACCATGTGTGAGTGGACAACAATAATAGCTAGCATTTGTATTCTAAGGTCTGCAAAATCCTTTATATATATCATCTCATCTGATTCATACAACTCTGAAAAGTAGGTACTATTATCATCCACATTATTGCAAATGAGAAAACTAAGAGAGATTTAGTGACTTACTCAAGGGTACACAGCTAGTTAGGGCAACCATCTTCACTCTACTGATAAGATCTTCTTAACTCTTTACAGCCATCTTGTACTGTGGGTAGTTGGTTGGTTCTTTGATATCAGCGTATGCTAATAGAATGAACTGGAGACCCAAGGATAAGGAGACCAAGCCTTACGCCTTGCCTCCACCACTACTTAGCTCTGGACTGAGACTTTTCTGAGCCTCTGTTTTACCAAATGCAAATAGGACATAACATCCACCCCCATCTACCTCCCAAGGTTGTTGTGAAGATGAAATGGGCCAACAGGACATCATACAGCGGAAAAGTATTAAATATGGAGTGAGAAATATTTGGTTTGAGTTCAGCCTCTGAATCTAGTTGTGTGACCCTGGAAAAGTTGTTTAATTTTCCCCAACCGGATTTTCCTCATCTGTAATAGGGATAATAAGCACTACCTTACAGGGCTCTTTTGAGGAAAGTGCTTCTATGGATGTAAATCATGATTATGAAGTGCTTTAAAAAGTAGAGATTGAGGTGCAAGTGTAAAGGGCCATTATGGGATTACTCTCAAGTTATATATGGGAAAACTGAGTCCAGAGAAGGATGATGCCAAGATCACATAGTGAACCAGAGCAGGGTCAGTAAAAGGCATTACATGTCTTTCTGAGCCCACTTAGCTTCAGATAGCTATGATAGATAGATAGCTAAATGAGTAGGTCTCAGGGGTAAGAATGACAAATCTGTTAAACCTTCAGGATGATTTAGATTATTTTGTACTAGATATAGCCAGTACCCACATACAATCCATGTCCTCACAATTTGTGTGTGTGTGAGTGTGTGTGTGTGTGTGTGTGTGTGTGAAGGTGGGTGTGAGAAAATAACACCAATTATAACTTACACATAAATTTTATACAAACTATATTTGTGTGAAATGTATAATCCATACCAGGACCAATATAGTGTAAGGTCGTAAGATCATAGATTTGAAGCTGAAAGGGACCCAGAGACCACCTAGCCTGAGCTCCTCATTTTACAGATGAGGAGAGAGGCCAAGGGAGAAGAAATGACTTACCCAAGATGGATAGATGGGAAATTAAAGAACAGGGGTAGAAATCCAGGTTCTCTTTTGGTTTTCCTTGTTTTAATCAAATTATTGTTGACCTTGGAGAATGTTTTTCTTTTTATACTGCTACCAAGATCTGTCTCTTTTTGATTATTCCCTATAGTGAATTTTAGGTCTCCCTCCTGTGCTGCCATGACATGCAGAGAGATTCACCATTCTTTGTTCCAAGTCCTTGTAAGCATTTGATCTCTGATGACCATCCTTCCCTGACCCTCCCCATGTCCCCCAGAAAAAAAAAGATTGGAACTAGCTTAACCAGTCTGTCCCTGTCATATCACCTCTACCATCCTGTCCCCCTTAAAACAATCAAATATCCCATAAGCAGACTAATGCTTCCTAATTTGAGGTCTGAAGTGGGAGTGGATGGAGGGAGGAGTCATTGTAAGAGTTCCTGGAATCCATATGTATATCAAGAGTTGCTATTTTGATCACTCCAACAAAATATGCAGCATGGTTTAGTACAATAAATAAGCAACCATATCTTCCACAGATATCTCTCAGTGCACAGACAAGTATTACAATATTTCAAAACTTTGTTAGGAGCTATTGTGATGAATACGGTGTAGATTTATTTAAAATTGTTAATGAATCCAAATGTAATTTCTCAATCAATAGGTGCTGATACAATTACTGTCATATAATGTGGAGAGTCCTCAAAACTTTTCATTAAAAATATGTCAGTACTCAAAAAATATTGGAGAGGGAGTCTGTGTTTTTATCCACGCTGAACCACCTCCCTCTTCCAGAGCCACCTTTTCTTCTAGTCTTTAACCTTTACACTCCCCTTAATCTGAAGGTAACTTGGTATCAGGGAAAACTACTGGACTTGTGCCCAAATCCTGGCTCTGCTACTTACAGGGATGCCTCAAATTTTTGTTGTTTTTCAGTTGTTTTCCAGTTGTTTTCAGTCATGTCTGACTCTTTATGATGTCATTTGGGGTTTTCTTGGTAAGGATACTAGAATGGTTTGCCATTTCCTTCTCCAGCTCATTTTAAAGATGAGGAAACTGAGGCAAATAAGGTGAAGTGACTTGCTCAAGGTCACATAGCCAGTAAGTGTCTAAGGCTAGATTTGAACTCAGGAAGATGTCTTCCTGACTCCAGGCTGAACACTCTATCTCCTACACCACCTGTGCTGAAAATCCTTCATCACCACCCCCACTGTGGGGAGGTACCAATAAAAGGTTTATTTTAATATTTATCACTATTACCACATACAATCATCATGTCCTTTAATATTAACTTCACATTTTACTATGGGGGTTGTTTTTCTTGGTTTTTGAAACACCTTTAGACCTTGAACAGGTCACTTACTTTCTCAGAGCTTCTATGTCCTCATCTGTAAAGTGAAGAGGACCAGGATCGATCTCTAAGATCCCTCTAGCTCCAAATCAATGATACAATGTTGGAAACTTTACCAAACTGGGCAAACTGAGTGAGAAATGTCATTTTTGCTCAATCGTGTGTCAAGCAATTATCTGTTTGGAATCTACACCAAGTGTTTGTTCCTTTGAAATTAAAAAACAAATGAACTTCATCGAAGAGACAACATGGTGGAAAGAGCACTGGCCTAGGGATCTTTGGGGAACTTTCTTTCAGTCGTTTACCTAGTCTGTAAAGTAGGGCGATTGACCTAGATGATTTCTAAGGTTCCTTCCATCTCTAAACCTATGAAATGTGGAGTATTAAAATGTATGTTGCAACAATAAACAATATGATAGATCAGGAATGAGGGAACTCAGATTGGTTGGAATTCTCTAGGAGAGTTTCCCATAGAAATCATAGGATCGTTGATTTAGAGGTGGATGGAACCCCAGAAATCACCTAGTCTAATGTTCTTATTTTGCAGGTAAGGACAGTGAGGCCCAGAGAGGTCACTGGGGCAGCAAGCCAAAGAGTCTGGATTTGAACCTGGGCCTTCGAATTCCAAATACAGTGCCTGTTTTAATGTACTCTGCTGCCTCCTAGAGATGTAACTTAAGCTGGACCTTGCTGGAGTTTGAGAATAAGACATTAGAAGCAGGAAGGACTGAGGGGCTAGGGGTGAGCTCTAAGGACATTCCCCAGCAGTGTTCTTTGAACCAGACAGGAGGGGCCTACCTGCTAGGACAGTGCCCTTTCCAGTGAAGCTTGGGTTCAGTGAAGTTCTCTGCATTCCACTCTGGGAATGAAGATTGGAGAAGGCAAACACCAGAAAGCCCTATTCATCCCCCTTTCACCCCCACAACTCCCTTCAGCCATATGGTTGTAAATTCATCTGGGGGCAATCTCAGGTGATACACAGCAGAGACGTCAATCACTAAGTTGCCCTGGTCTTGCTAACCCCAATGAGCTCTGGAGAAGAGACAACCCTTTCTGGGATTTCCAGCAGCAGCAGCAACAGCAGCAGCAGCTGCCCCAGCAGCAAATGATGCGTTCATTTTATGACATCATTCCCATTCTCCCATCTGCTCAGGGAGTTGCAGGCTCTGTGCCCGTGGCTGTATTGTGTGCTTGCTTGTGTAAGGAGGCCCATTTTGGGGGGGAATTGCAAATCATCCCTGTCCCTATGTTTGCAGCTGGGCCAGGCTGCGGTTCCTAAGCTCCTGCCCATCCTATTGCCAAGTTCTCAAGATTGGGTCGTGAGTCACCTGGCCCCATTATCTCAACTGGACAATCAGGAGTGGGAAGGCTACAGGGAGGAGAGTTTCCAAGCAGGTCTGTCTTCTGGCTGACATCCCGTTCAAGCCTCAGGCTCTGTGTGGGTTTGAAAAATTGTCTTAGGAAAAATTTACCTAGAATTATAGATTCACAGAATGTCAGAGCTGGAAGGAATCAAGATTCATGGAGTTTGCATGCCTGAGGCAATATCACAGAGAAAGTCAGTGACAAAGCTAGAACTGGGAAATTGACTTCAGGATTCTTTGCTGTTCAACCTAAACGCCTCCAATAATTCCATTCAGATCAGAAGCAGAGGATTCCCCTGCAACGTCCTCTATAGAAATTCAGATATTTTCTACCTGTGTTCAAAATGATCATTTAGTTTTGCATTTTTCTTCAATCTATATCGTCAAAGACTGGTATCATTTATATAAACTCTAGATTCCCCTCTTCTTACATGAATGTGTGGCCAAATACACATTCCTTGGAGTAATTACAATTGGTTTATAAAAAAAAAAGTTAGTGTAGTATAATTGGATAGAGGGTTATCCTTGAAGTCAGAAAGACCTGGATTCATGGTGTGCCCCAAAGCACAACTGTGATCACAGGCAAGTCATGGAACCTCTCAGTGCCCACAGGTATTCTTTAAGGCTCCAAGTTTCAAAGGAGGTGCAAATCTGCATCAGGAGAGGGAGTTTCCATACTGAGGTTCCTTACACAGGTGAAATCATAGGTCTACTCCCCCTCTCCTCCGCCCCAGAATAATTGATCAACACTTTTTATGTGCAAAGGTTCCCAAGGTAGCCAGTCTCCCACGCCATCTTTAAAGTTTGTGAACTTGTTAGTGGTGCATTATTATTGTGGTTGTCGCTTACCGTACTTTATTCCTTACATTTCCTAAAGGCAGAGTTTGTGAACTTGATCTGTTTTCTTGATGGGAGTGCTTCCTTGGCTAGGATTTTCAACCTTTGACGAACACAAGAGAGTACCACTGACCCTCCATGTGTTTGGGGGCGGGTGGGAGAGGGGCAAAGAGGGAGTGAGCTGCAGTCAAGGAGGGGAGCTGAGATAGGGTAGCCTGAGGAAGGGAAGGTGGGCATATTTCTATTGATGGTGTTGGATCATCTCTGCCCTTGTGATTTACTTTTCATTTTGCTTCTGTTGGACCTAAGTTACTCTCAAAGCCCATGGAGCCTCTGCTCTGTAGACTCGGATGGCACCCTTGGGAACAGTGGGTTCCAAGTCAAGATTGTGTTTCTTGATCCTACTTGGCAAATTGTCTTAATTTACTTGCTACCCTTGACACATTGGACGGGCTTTCTTTGTCTTTGAGGGGAAGTTCCAATTCCATTTCCCATCAGGTAACAAGAGAACACTAGCCTAGTGGCCAGGAGGCTTCCTAGTGTTAATTCCAAAGTAACATGCTCTCTCCTAAATTAACATAGAATTAACATCAAACCTTCCCTCTTTAAATTTCCCCAAAGCTAATGCAATCTTCAACTGTGGTACAGAAGTATATGTCACAAGGTGACAAATATCAGGGGTGAGATTCAAACCTAGGTCCTTAGACACCAATTTGAACATTAAAAATATTTGTTTCATTGACATATTTTGTGTATTGATCCAAGTATTTTCCCCTCTATTCTTCTGTCCACACTGAATGCTCCATTGTGACAAAGAAAAACAATTAAGCAAAATCTTTCCATACAGAAACCTTGTCTGATAGTATATACAATATTCTGCCCTAATAGTGCCCCACCTCATTGCTGTAAGGGTAGAGGAATGTTTCTGTATCTCTTTTCTAAGATCTTTATTGTTCTTTCCCCCTAATATACTTTTAGATAATTTAAAATTTTTATTGCTTTGATCTACCTGTGTAAATTTTTCTTTTGACTCTTTATTTCACTCTGCATCAGTTCATGCACATCTCCTGATATTTCACTGAATTTCTCATATTCGTCACTTCTAACCACACAGTAATATTTCATTATATCCTTAAGACCGATTTATAGCAGCTCTCTTTGTGGTGACAAGGAATTGGAAACTGAGGGTATGCCCATCAATTGGAGAATGACTGAATAAGTTGCACTATATGACTGTGATAGAATACTAGTGTGCTGTAAGAAACGACAAGTAGGTTTAGAAAAACATGGAAAGCCCTGCATGAAATAATACAGAGCAAAACGAGCAGAGCCAAGAGAATGTTGTATAAGATAAAAGCAATATTGTTCAAAGAGTAACGGTGAATGACTAAGCTAGTCTGAGTAATATGATCATTTAAATCAACTACAAACAAAGAATTTATATATGAAAGTATGTATCCCACGTATAGATCTATATCAAATGCTGGCCTTCTATAATGTGGGGTTGGGAGAGAAGGAGGGAAAGAATTCAGAACTCAAAATGTAACACACACACATGTACATATACATGTGCATATATGCAAACCCTAAATGAATATATAAAACAGATTTAGTTGCCATTCATTAATCTAATATGTGGGTACCCATTTTGTTTCCAGTTCTTTGTTACCACAAAGAGTGCCACTATGAATTTATGTATGTATTATATATGTGTGTGTGTTTGCATATGTGTATATGTGTATGCTTATTAACATATGTACACATATACATATATATGCACACACCCAAATATATGTATATATATGTATATATATATATATACTTTCTTAGAGAATATGCCTAATGATGAGATTGCCATGTAAAAGAATATGGATAGTTTAGGTGCTTTTTCTGCACAATTCCAAATTGAAATCCAGAATGGTTGGATCATTTCACAGCTCCACCAAGAATACATTAACCTATCTCTCTTTCTACAGATTCTTCAACCTAGACTGCTCCCGTCATTTCCCATCTTCTCTAATTTGTGAATGTGAGACAAAATCTGAGTCTGTTTTAATTTGTATTTTTCTTACTGCTTATGGTGTACAACCACTCATTCCTTTACTCTGCATCCTCCCAAGACTCATGTCCTCAGATAGTATCCCATCATTTTGTGCCTGTGGGCACATGATCTTAATTTTATGTCTATTTAGGATATGAAGTAGCAAGAAACATTAGATTAAAAGTCAAGAGACATGACTACATTCTCATCACTTGTCACCAGCTGATGTTACAAAAACTTCTAGACAGAATCACAGAGTCTCAGAGTTGGCAGGAACTTCAGAGTCCATCAAGTTCAATCTACTCCTGAACAAGGATCCTCCCTATAATATGACCAACAAATTGTGGCTCACTTGCTTCTAGAAGACCTTCAGAAGGAAACCTTTGCCAAGTGCTTTTCTCATAATAAATCTGTGATGTAGGTAGTATATATTATTATACCCATTTTACAGATAAGGAAACCGAGATGACTTCCCTATGGTCATAGAGTTCATAAATGTCTGAAAGAGGACTCAAACACAGGTCCCCTGATTCTAAATAAGCCCAATATTCTATTCACCACACTGTTTTCAGTTCCTCTTTCTAAATCTAAGATTTCTTAGACATATCTAAAATGCAGGCTTCATTAAAAATTACTAGATAGGCAAGATGCAGAAGCTGTTCAAGACAGTAGCCCAGTCTTTAATAAGCATAAAAATATGAACTACTAGGGGAAGAATGACCTATTCAAGAAGAATTGAAGGAAAAATGAAAAACTAGTTATGACAAAAAATATGTGTAGACCAGCACATGACACCATATACTACATTAAGTGCCAAACTGATGCAAATGACAAGAGAACAGAAAGGTATAATTTTCAGATCTGTAGTTAGGGGATATTCTGAACCAAACAAGGGATAGAGGTAATCACAGAAGATAACATAGACCATTTCTATTACAAAAAAAATGAAAGCTTTTGTAGGAAAATAATGCAACTAGAACAGAAGAAAAACCATTAATGGGGGAAAGCTTTATATCAAATATCTAATAAAAGTCTAATATTCAAGATGTACATGTAATTAGTGCAAATATATCAGGCCAATAGTCATGCTCCAGTGAAGAGATAGTCAAAGTCTATGAACCTTTGAAAAAGAACCAAAAAGTATCAACAAACATCCGAAAAATGTTCTAAGTCATTACTATAAATTCAAGGTAAAAAAGCTCTGGGGTTTTGTCTCATACCCCTTAAAGTGGCAAAGATGAGAAAAGAGAGAGAGATAAGCTGGATTGGATAGGCACACTAATACTCTGTTGGTGGAACTATGAATTGGTTCATCCATTCTAAAAAAAAAACAATTTGAAATCCTGTGAGAAATTGTGTTAAATTCTTTAAGTCCTTTGACTCATATTTCCTACTACTAGTCATATACTCTGAGGAGATCGAGGACAGAAGGAAAGATCCATATTTACCAAAATATTCTTAGCAGCACTTTTTGTGATAACACAAAAAAAGGAAAGAAAGTCTGTATCCATAAACTGAGAAATAGCTGAACAAATTGTAGTCAGAATTTCAGAGAACTGTGGGATAAAGTATTTGAACTGATACAGAGTGGAAGCAGGAGAACAAAATACACAATTACAATCATATAATAAAAACAACTCTAAGAGAATGACAGCCAAGCACAAATTAATTGAAGTGACCAATCTTGGCCCTAGAGAAAAGATGGAAACACTTTCTTTCTTTCAGTATGGTTAGGGGAGTATGGGAGCAAGTCATTGGATATACTGTCAGATGAGATCCTGTTGTGTTTTTTTTAATTGGTTTGCCTGTTTTTCTTTGTTATGAGCAAGGGTTCAATGGGAGAGAGGATGGTATATGGGTAAATGACTATGGTGTTTAAAAAGGGCATCAATAAAACTTAAAAATAAATAATAAGGGAGTCCCCTCTCATTCTGGTATTCTGTGCCCTAAATCAATGTTCCTATGATCCTGAGAGCTATCGATAGTCTTCCGCCCTTTCTAAGGCACCTATCCACAGCAAAAAAGACCTCTGAAGAGAGTTGCATGTCTTGTTTCCCATAATCCACCAATATGGATGACTAGGGACTGAATTCTCTAACTGTGTTTCACCATAACCTGTGATCTCATAGTGGCTAAATATTTGTATCCCATTTTCTAAACTGCAAAGTGGATGCAGATATATTTAAACCATCAGCAAACATACTTTTCTTCTAAATCTTTGATCCCTTTGGAAAAATAACTTTCTCCTCAGGCAAATAGTCCTTTGGTTTTGCTCTAATAAAAACTTCTCATCAGGAAAATCCTCAACTATTTTTCTTAGCCTTCCTTATTCTTTGAAACTTCTGAAGAAATCAATCCTTTTCTTCCCTGGTCATTTTTATTTCCACTGCTCAAGTCCATATTGTCAGGGTTCCACTCGGTATTTCACTTTGCCACTTCGTACGTCTATGTTTTCAGCACTGTTACTCGTTCAGCCTTTGAGGCCATTGCATTTTTAGCAGGATGGAGAGATGGCCCTATTCTGACAGGTTTACAGCTGCCTTTATTTCCAATGTTTAGTTCAAAACTCCAATAAGTATTTCTGGATTTGAGTTCCATTTTCATCCTTGCAAAAAAGGTTGCCAAGTAATTCAAAGGAAAACACAAAAGTTTCCAGAGGAGCTCATCAGGCTCTTCACAAAATGTTTCACAAGAGCTATTTGATGTGGAAGTGTAAATAATAATAATGCTTAGCATTTGTATAATGCTTTGTATTTTCAAAGCCGTTTACAATCATAAATTAGTTAATCAGTAAATGAATCAGAAACATATGGATTAAGTTTCACTTGAAACACATGGTCTTAAATCTTAGGGGAAAACTGCCATAAGGGAGAAAAATGCATTTTTGGTCTTACAAAGGCCCAGACATTTGATAGATAGATTGAAGTGAGGTTGGACACACATACGATCAGGTGGACCATCCTTGAACAAGAATATAAATTGCAGATGACTATTAATGAGGAGAACCTATTTGCCAGAATCCCAAACTACCTTACCCTGAAAGTCAACATTGGATAGCAGAGAGGTACAAACAAGCTTCCTACCTAAAGCATGTACCCAGTGAGAGTTGGCTCTGGGAGGGAACAGTTGTAAGATAAAACAAACCACATCTGGATTGCCCCTGCAAACTGATCTTGAAGCTCTTGAGAAGGGCCTCTTGCCATCTGGGCTATCTGACTTGTTGCATTTTCCTGGCTCTCTGTTCATTCCAAGCAGGGGCAGGATTAAGGCGATTCCCCAGGGATCCATATCCCAGCTACCATGAGAGTTGATTGGGCTTCCTTGCTTTTTTTATTGTCACTCACTCAGCACTCCTGGCACAACAGAGGAGAGGACTTAAGACAAGCTCTTTTGTTTCCTTGGCTCAATTTTCAGCTTTTGCTCACACAGGAGGTATCCTGAGCCTCCCCAAAGAGAATGCGCTCATGAACACTCCAGCATCCTGTAAAGGGGATGCTGATTCCAGGGCCAGGAATAGGTATTTCTTGGCCAAAATGAGTGTTTCAGGAGAGCTCTCCACTCTGTCTGATCTGGATAGGAGTGGGGAGGGATAGGATAAGCAGCCTCAGCTTGTGCTGAGACCCCATCAGGGTCAAGAAGCTGAAAGGGAATAGGGAGAAGAGGAGAAGGTTAACACCCACTTTTAGCGCATGTCATCCTCTGGTGAAGTATCCTTTTCCTTGTGATTCCAACTTTGGGCCTCAAGGAGATCATAGCCCTTTATTGTTATTCATTGAAGCAGCTTGGGGTCATTTAGCCTGTCTTCATGCTAGCTGTCTTCAAATATTTGAAGGGCTATCATGTGGAAAAAAGGACAGAATTGTTCTACTTGGCCTTGGAAGGGACAAATAGGAGAAATTTCAGGGACAAATTTAGGCTTTAAGTCAAGAAAATTTTCCTTATGATTAGAGTTATCCAAAAGTGGGATAGAATGACTTGGGAGAAAAGGGGTTGACCCCCTGACTGGAACTCTTTGAATCTGGATTTGGGGATCTTAGTATAGAAGGGGATTATTAATCAGGTATGGGTTGGACTAGATAGCTCATGAGGTCCCTGCCAATTCTGAGATCCTATGGCTCATTTCATCACCAGGGTTTGATTTTAATAATCCAAGGCCCAAATGGCCTCACTAGTCACTTCTGTTCCATATGCCTCTGGTGTGTTGAGACATACATCAGGTTAATCCCTTTATCCCTGCAATTTCTTTCCGGCTTCAAAATGGTAGATTGTTCACCCTATTAAGGCATACTCTCCATCACCATTGTCCTCGGATTTTTGATCTCACATTCGGTTGGCAAAAACTCCTCCAAGTACTCAGACCCTTTCCCTCCTACAGTCTAATGTTTCTGGAAGACCCTGAAATCTTGAGTCCTCTAACAATTCATCAATGCCAGGGCTCGGCAGTTTAGTTCCCTACATGCAGCAATCATTCTTTGGTTCATGGGCTACAGCATGTATGACCTATTCTTTGGCAAGAGAAGTTGTTATGTTTCCATCACAATATATAATCCTAGTTTCATGAGGGTGAGCGGGCAGAGATCCAAGAGTAGAATACCTATCCTTTTCACTCAATTCAATGCCAAGATTTTATTTTTAATTTTCAAAAACATGAGTGGTCAAACCACTGCTTGAAAATTAAAACCATCCTCCACGCACCTCTGCTTCTCCCATATTGAACTTTTGAGTTGCTGTGCATTACATGACTCAGATGGTATGGACCTCGCAATTTCCCAGCTAATAACTTTGGCTTTATGTTTCCTCCTTACACTTTGACCAATGAAAAATGTTACTCTCTGCATCTCTCTGGGTTACGTGCTGAGCCAAGTGCTCCTTGCTTAGAGCATCAGAAAATAAATTTGCGGCATCAGTTATTGGGGCCATTCTTTCCACCCCAATATGGCCATACCTCTGGATTTCTTTACAGATGTCCTAAGGTCCTTGAAGCAGCACTTGGAATAAATGGAACACAGGAGATTTGCAATCCAGGAGGCCTTGGGCCCTGGACCTCTCTGGGCCTTGGTTTCCTCATCTCTAAAGTGGGGATAGTACCTGCCTCTGCCTATCTCAAGCACAGCTGTGAGAATCAAATGAGGTAACAGTAGAAGTGTTTTGGACAATGTAAAGCCTTGTAAAAATGTATAGTATTGTATTAATTGTTATTCAATTGAATGGACGTTTAAATAATCATTCTTCTTTTTCTTTCCATAAAGGCACACGGCAAAGTGGATCACTTGCAGGACTTAGAGTCAGAAAGACCTGGATGCAAATCCTGCCTCTGACATTTACTATGTGACAGTGAACAAGCTATTTAGACTTTCCTCATCTATAAAAGGAGAGGGAGTAATACCTAAAGCACCTGTTCCACCAGCCTGTTGTAAAACTCCAATGAGATCACAGGATCATAGATTTAAAATAGAAAGGGCCCTTAGAGGCCATCAAGTCTAACTTTCTCCTTTTACAGATTGGAGACTGAAACCCAGAGAGGCTGAGTACTTTGCCCAGGATCACACAGCACTTGGGTGTCTAAGGTAGAATTTGAATCCATCTTTCTGACTCTGCATCTGATGCCCTATCCACAAATTACTTTGTAAACTTTAAAGCATTATCTGTGAATATAAAGGATTGCTATTTTAATCCAATAAACCCATCTACCTGAGATTCTCCAGAAATTACCACTAGACTATGTATACCCTTTGACTCAGCAATACCATTACTAGATCTACATCCCAAAGGGATCAAAGAAAAATACAAAAATACTTACATTGGCTCTTCTTGTGGGAGCAAAAAATTGGAAATTTGGGAATCAATTTGGGAATAGCTAAACAAATTACAGTATATGATTGTGATAGAATACTATTGTGCTACAAGAAATGATGAACAGGATGCTCTCCAAAATACCTGGGAAGACTTATAGGAACTGATGTGAAATGAAATGAAAAGAACCAGAATAATATTGTATACGCTATCAGCAACACTGTAAACTGTGAGAGCCTTCGCTACTCTAATCAATGCGATGATCCAAGACAATTCAGAGAACTCATGATGAAAAAGGTTATCCCGCTCCAGAGAAAGAAATGGTGAGCTCTGAGTGAAGATTGAAGAATACTATTTTCATTTATTTCTTGTCTTTTTTTGCAACATGGTTAGCATATTTATAAAACCTCTATCCATTCCTATATCATACACAAGACCTAGTTGGTATGTCACCTTCTCCAGAGGCCTTTGCAGATTCCCCAGCTGCTAGAACCTTCCCCTTTAAGGTTACTGTCTATCTACTCTGCATTTTGCATATACCTATGTATCGGGATTTACTCTTCTAAGTAAGGAGCTAGATAAGGAAGTTGGTAGAGCACTGGACCTGAAGTCAGTTCAAATTTGACCTCAGACTCTTACTGGCTGTGTGACCCTGAAAAAGTCACTTAATTTCTCTTTCTCTGTTTCCTCATCTATAAAATGGGGGTATTAATTTAAGCATCTACATCTCAGGGTTATCATGAGAATCAAGGGAGACAAGATTTACAAAATGCTTAGTATAATTCCCAGGACATAATAGGTGCTTGATAAATGTTTATTTCCTTTCTCCTTTTCTGAACTACACTAGCAATGGTAGGATCTAGTTCCTAGAATAAGGCCACTATTACATCTCCCCCTCAAAATTCTAGAGGTACCTCTGAGGGCAGATTCCTCTTATGCAATTAGCTCAAGTTCCCATTACAGTATATTCCCCTGTATCAATTGTAAGTTACAATAAATTTCCTTTATATCAGTGACTGACTCAATGATTAGAATCTCCTCTATCAATTTAAGCAGTTGATCTTCCATTTATATCACCCATTAGCAGTTATCCTCAATTAGTTTTTACAAAGCTTTATTTATTAGAAAGAATAAAAGTATAAGCCCATTTCCCTGAACTGAGGAACATATGATGTTGGTACCTTAAATTTAAGTGATTGCTACAAAGCATGCCCACCCCTTGTTCTCTTACAAAAGTGGCTTTACCAGTGCACTGTGTTACTCTCTTGCTTGTGGAGAACATCATCTCAACTGCTGAGTGGATTCACTATGAGGCTTGATCCTTGAGTCACTATTTGGGGATGTTCTGGTGTCCCCTTTGAGTACTTACACGTTCCTGCACTAATGGAAAGGAGACAGAAACCACAGACCCACCCATTCCAGACAGAGGCTTGCCTAAGAGGCCACGTGCCCATGGCCTGGCCTGGTGCGGGGAAAGGCAGGGGTGTGCTGGAGCCAGCTCAAACCAGCTCACAAAACTAATGGTTGAATTTTTAGTGTGAGCACTTATATCTCAGAAATTGGCCGATGTTTCAAATAAGGGCTTGATTTATTGTTTTGTTGATTTTCTAGGCTTAAGAAATTGATAGAGAAAATCTTAATAAGGCACATTAAACTTAAAAATGTGTTGTATTTACATTTTTTCCTGTGGAAAGCTTGGTTGTTAAACATTTGTCAGCACATCACTGAGGGGAGGGGGAGGCACCTCCCCTCTCACCAGAACTCCAAAGCTCTTATGCCTTACAGCTAACAGAAAGAAAGGATAGTGAGTTTCCAAACTGGAGCCTTTTATATACACACTCTCTCTCAATTCTATCACCAAAATGCCTTTTCTGTCAACCAAAATGTCTTTACCCCACTACATACTAACCAGATAAAAATTACTCATAGAATATTTGAAGTAGAGAGAGAGGCTCTACCATTTCATATCATCACTAGTTTCTGAAAGTATATTCCTCAAAGCTCCACTTAGTAGCTGAAGACTGGGACCTCATTGTCTATATAGCCTTCCCCTCTACCCCCTATCCAAACACACACAAAAACACAGATGTTATAATGTATGATGTTATAATTATACATATATTCATATTATATACATATATATACATGCAATACAATGTATAATTATACATTATAATGTAACTTCCTTGAAGGCAGGATCTTTGACTCTCTTTGTATCTCCCGGACTTAGCCCAGTGCCTGACACAGAGTATTTAATAAATGTTTGTCAAATGAATGGCTAGGGTGCTAGGAAGATTCAGTGATAAATAAGATACATCCCTGTTCTCAAGAAACTTACAGTCAAGTTGGGCAGGTTGATACAGGTACATAGATAAGTGTAATACAGACAATACCAATGTAGGTGCTTTAAGGAGTAAAGGAGTGCTATAAAAGGAGATGAGGGATAAACAATTTCCAGGTACAAGAATTAAGCTTCATAGAGGAGCTAGACATTGAAGGACTGATGAGGTATCTTAAGAAGATATGAGGGAGAACATTTATAAAATGATAGCCCTTCATGACTAAAGGAGCTTTCGAGATCTTCTACTCCAATTCTCTCATTTTAGAGGAAGGGAAAGTGAGTCTAGAAAGAAGTGATGTGCCCAAGGTCGCACAGAAAATTTTTGGACAAGAAAGAAGAGAATAAGCAAACACACTGCGTTGTAAAGGTGTGGGAGTGTATGTGTGGGATTACGAATAGCATAGTTTGACTGGATTGTAAAGACGAATGAGACCAGACTGAAAAGACGGGTGGGAGATCAGTTATGAAGGATCTTGAATGCCAAGCTAAGGGATCTATAATGGTGTTACTGTATTTTTGTTCTTGTTTTCAGCAGATGATTCCACTGTTCCTGCCTCTGGTGGATGTTTACAAGGTCTCTTTTTTGTGGCAGTGAGATTCAGCCTACTGGTGTGGGCCTGGGTATGCCTTGGAGAATCACAACTCAATGAAACCTCCTGCTGAATGAATCTTACTACTAGTGATGTGCCATTGTCCCCTCAAAAGATGCCAAGCAAGAATGTGCACAGGAGCATGACTAAGGTGAAAATGTATTTAATAAGAATGTATGTGTAGAACCTATATAAGATTGTACGCCATCTTAGGGAGGGAGTGGGGAGGGTGGGGGGAAGGAAGGGGAGGTAGAGGTAAAAATCTAAGATATATGGATGTGATTGTAGAACACTGAAAACAAATCAAATAGTTTAGTAATAATAAAATAAAAACATCTTTTAATTTTATTTATTAAAAAAAGAATGTGCATAGGTCAATACTTTAATTCCACCGCATTCCTCAAGCAGCTCCTATATACAAAGCAGTGTGCTGGGTGTGTGGATACAAAAATGAAGAGAAATGAACTCAGACTTCAAGGGTTTTACAGGCTAGATTTTACAGTCTAGTAGGAGGAAAACCATCCATTCCAAACTCTGCCTTCGCTGTCGAGGAAGAAAACGCTTTTGACTTTGTGACTAAGCTAAGCCACTTGGTATAAGTCTAATTACTCCCACGAAATTGTAAGTATCTTGAGGTCAAGGATATGGCATTTACATCTTCCCTAGCACCTTGTCCAGTAAACTGTACTTAGTAATATATCTGTGCTTTGTTGACATTTGTGGAATGAATAGTAAATATTATAATATCAGTGCAGTCATTCACGTCTTAGAATGAACTCATTCTTTCTCTTTCCATATGCTTTGAAGTTCTTGATCAGTGGACTTGGGGAGTGAGGCAGGAAGACATTTCTCTTCAGGATTTGGCATTCAAGTTTTGTCCTTTGAGGTTGCCTTCAGCACACCTAGGTCCCATTTCCAGCCTGGCTTTTCCTCTCTGTTGCCTGCCCCAGAACAGCGGTTCTCTGAAGTATGTACACCAGCCCTCATGGCTGTATCTGACGTTACTATGACCTGACCTCTTAGGCCATTAGATTCCAGATGTTAGGCTCATAGATCTAGAACTTAAAGGAACCTTGTCCAACCTTCTTATTTTACAGATGAGGAAACTGAGGTCCAGTGAGATCACGTAGATAATAAACATCAGAGGCAGAATGTGAACCCAAATAAATTCAATCTAACTTTCTCAGAGAGAAATGTCCTATAAAAGCAGGTTCATTATTTCTCCCCTACCTCCAACCTATCCCTGTGATCCCTTCCTTTTAATGTGCCATATACCAAACAATCATACTGGTGTACCTTCAATTCAACTCAGTTCAGCCATTACTTCTTAAGCACCTACGCATTGTACTAAGTACTAAGGGTACAAAGACAAAAAATAAAATAATCCCTGTCTTCCAAAAGCTGACTTTTTTGGGGGAGAACAAGATTTACACAGATTAATAAATATAAAATAATGAGAAGATTAAGCACTAATAGCTTTAGTGAAGAGAAAGCTCTGTTTGGAGTTGCAGGGTCTGCTTTCTATTCCTGACTCTGCCATATAATACCTGTGTGACTTTGCAAGAGTCACTTAACCTCTCTGAGCCCCTGTCTGCCCATCTCTAAAATGAGGGTATAATATTACTTGGTACAGAGGTCCCTTCCATCTCTAACTCAATGAAGGATGTGTTGAGGATGGCACAAACTGAGCTTTGAAGGAAACTAAGGGTGTGAAGGTGGAGGTAACACAAAAGAATGTTCCAGGCAGGGTGGGGGCAAAAGCCTAAAGGTAGGAAATGGATTACCCTCTATAGGCATGGACATGTTTGGTTGCAATACAGAGTGCACACAGGGGAGTAATATGGAATTACTCTAGAAAATAGACTGGAATCAGATTGTGGAGAGTAACACATTGTAGAAAAGGAGTTACAAGGTCTGGAAAGATAGTGTTTTAGGAATGTTCAATGGGGTTCACAAAGGCCAACCTAGGATCATAAAGTTGGATGGAACCTTAGAGATCATCTGTTTTGCTTTCATGTTTCACTGAATAAAGCTCTGGACCTGGAGTCAGGAAGACCTGAATACAAATTTGACCTCACATTTCCTAGCTGTGTGACTCTGGGCAAGTCACTTAACATCTATCTGCCTCAGTTTCCTCAATTGTAAAATAGGGCAAATAATAGCACTTACCTTTTGGGGTTATTGTGAGGATCAAATGAGATAATACTTGTAAAGCACTTGCATAGAGTCTGGCACATAGTAAATACCACATGTACCCAAAAGTATATAAATGTTATTTATAAAAATTTGTTATAAAAATGTATTTATTTATAAATTTACATAATTATACATTAATATTATAATAAAATAATAAATATATCAATTAGCTGTGTGACTCAGGACAAGTCACTTGACCTCTGTTTGCCTCAGTTTCATCAACTCTAAAATGGGGATAACAATTGCACCTACCTCCCAGGGCTTTGTTAGAATCAAATGAGATAATATCTGTAAAGCACCTAGTGTAGAGCCTGGCACATAGTAGGTGCTTAATAAATGCTTAGGAATTGGTCTAGTCCAATACCCTCATTTTACAATAAGAGAACTGAGGCTCAGGGGGATTAGGTGCCTTGCTCAAGATCACACAGGTAGTAAGCAGCTCCTATGGGATTTGGACTTTGGTCCTCTGGCTCTAATGTCTTGCTTCTCCCTTAATTGTGCTGCCTCTCCCAGCTTTTAATCAGTTTGAGTAAGATACACTAAAGGACTTATTTATAGGTATGCCTTGATTTGCACAGCAAATGTGGGTCAATCAATTCTATTGATTTAAATTCTAGTAGAGTGAAATCTTCTTTTCACTGTAATGAATCAAATTTTGTGTCTTTGTTCCCTTTTGGTATTCAACACCCACACCCCAAAGTTCTCATGAAGTAGTTAGCAATCTATGAGGAAAGGATGGTAAAGTGGACAGGATCCTACACTGAGAGTCAGGAAGGCCTGAGTTCAAATTCTAATTCTGATGCTCCCTCACTGAATGATCATAGGCAACTTCAGCTCTCTCAACTTCAACTTCCTCATAACGGATTAAACTAGATGACCTCTGAGGTCTCACTCTAAATCTATGATCTCCAAGTCATGTGTGGGGACTGTGGTGCCTTCCATAATGTAAATAACCAGTCTACTAATCAATCCATTTGGTGAGTTTTCATATATTTTGCTTTCTGTGTTTTCCTAAAGCGAGCTCTAAGCTTTTATAGCACAGGTCATTACCTTAACCTCCCCTGAGACCGAGTCTTTCTGTGCAAAACACGAAATGATGTCCGGTGTGGACTCTGACTCCCTCCCAGCATACACACTGCTCTCCCCAAGATGTAGCTCACTCATGCTAAAGGGGGCAGTTTCCTGCTGACTCTGGGACATTTGGCACAGTCTGGCTCAGCTGGACTCTGGCTCCGGGGTTGTGTATAACAGACATCTGCCCCTACTCCCAACATGCTTTTGTCTGCTGCCAGTACTTGGTTTCAGATGAAAATCTGGGACTAACCAATTCTTTTCTCTAATTGTATAGAGAGAGCTTGTTTGACTCCAAACCTGGGCCCTGTGGGGGAATAGTAATAATACGTGTAATAATCATAATTAATACACATAAGGATAATTCACAATAAAATAACATATTACATATGTTATCAGATTTGATCCTAACAGGATACCTAGAAGATATACACTATTATTAGCACCACTTGGAAACTGAGGTCCAGAGAATTTAAGTCACTTGCCAAACTCACAAAGCTGGTAAATATCTGAGGCAAAAAGAAAAAAAAATTAAGAATTCACTACACACACAAACGCACACACACACAAGTACTTGGTTACAATTGTGTTCCAACCTCTTTCTGTCCCTCCCTCCCAAACCTACACTAGAGAAGGCCACCATTTGACAGAGATATGTATATGAAACTATACAATACATAGTTCCACATATCAGTTCTTTCTCTGGAGTTGGATAGCATCTTCCTTCATTGATCCTTTGTATTGGATTTGAATATTCAGGTAGCTCAGAATAGTGTGAAATTTAAACTCAAGTCAACAAACATTTAATTAAGCATCTACTGTGTATGTTCCAGGCACTGTGCTAAGACTAATGCAAAAAGCCTTCCATGCTCTGAAGAGTTCATAGTCTAATGGGGGAAACACCCTGCAAACAACTGTATAAACAAGTTATTTATAGGCTAAATCAGACATAATCAACAGAGGGAGGACAGTAAGGTTAGCTTCCTTCTGTCTCTACTAAAAGAAGTATGTTGAGGATAAAACTGCAGAATAATAAATATAACTTTAACTTATATTAACCATAATATCTTACCCCAACCTATATTTTCTTGATGCCAATAATAGTAACAGCAGGTGACATTTATATTTATTTGTCTATATTATGTCATTTGATCCTCCAAATGACCCTGTGAGGTGGGCACTGTTATTATCTTAGCTTCACATTGGCTGCATACCTCATGAATGTTTAACGGGGATTCAAAGCCAAGCCTTCCTGAATTCGTGTGAAGGATTCTATCTTTTGTATCAGGCTACAAAGAGGAAGAGGAGACCCCCCCTCCCCATTAACGCCCACTGGCACAGAGTTCCTGGCTCTTCAGAAGAGCCTTCTGCCACACTAGGGATGTAGAGGTGGGTTCGTTGCAAGCTAGGTAAATGACAAAGTGATTTTCTCAGCTGACAATGTCACATGTATTGAAATGCCAGATGTGTGACCTCAATAGACCCTGCTGAAGAGACTGGAGAGGTCACTAGAGCAAGCCAGCTTTCCTGGGGCCAGGTGAGACAAAGCCCTTATGCTAGAAAGAACTACTTATTACTAGTGACAGCCCTGGTGCCAAGCACATGAGCCCGAGTCAGTTCCCCGGGGAGGAGAAGGCTAAGGCATGATGTCATGGAACTGCTCTAGTCTCGGCAAAGTGTGCAGGCCTTGATGTGTGCCCATCATCACTTCTATTACGCTTAATTAGAATGACTAACACACTTCAAGGGGAGGGCACACTCCTTCAGGCAAAGAGCACAGTGCCTCAGTATTTGGATGGAAGGAGGCAGGTGGGTTACTCACACTAATGTCCTTGTTTCTTGGAAAGCGAGGGAGGGGGCAACCAATAGGCAGTAAATCAGTCTTGCAGTGAACCCATCCTCCTGCCAGTGAGCAGAATGCAGAGACGGTCAAATCATCTATTGCTCTCTTGCCAAATCCCAGAGACCCTGGACCGGGAGCCAGCTAGCTGAATCTTCAGAGAGTATTGACCCATTCCCAACTCTGCCCTCGTCCCTGCCGATGCTCCCTCACTTCGTCTCAGTGGAAAATGACAAGCGTTGGACTCAAACCATCAAGGTCTCTTACAGCTTGAGTACCTTCAGCTATAAACTGAAGGGTGTGCATAGGTTCACAGATTTAATGCTCAAAGGAACTTGAGAAGTCTTCTAGTTTAATCCCTTCATTTGATAGAAGAGGAATCTGAAGCCTAGGGAGTTTGAATGACTTTGTTGTTTTCCCAATTAGTTTTGTGCAACTCTTTGTGACCCTATTTGAAATTTTCTTGGTGAAGAAACCAGAGCAGTTTGCCATTTCCTTCTCCAGCTCATTTTACAAACGAGAAAGCTGAGGCAAACGTGGTGAAGTGGCTTGCCCAGGGTCACAGAGCTACTAAGTGTCTGAGTCCAGAGTTGAACTCAGATGCTCCTGACTCCAGGGCCTGCCCTCTATCCACTGTGCCACCCTGCTGCCCCTTGAATGACTTACCCCAGGTCACTTACTAAGATAAGAATCAGAGGTGAAATTTGAACGGAGGGCCCCTGACTCCACAGACAATCTCTTTGCACTGTACCATATTGCCTCTAGCTTTCTATATTTTCTGGTACTGCTTGCTAGATAGTTCAAGTTCCTAATAGGACTTAGGAAGACACTTCATAGGATCATAGGCATTGAGCTGGGAGTCCAACGACTTAATTTTACAAATGGGGAAACAGGCTCCAAAAGAGGAAATGATTTACCTATGGTAACACAGATTATAAGTGTTTGAGGCAGGATCTGAACCCAGGTCTTCCTGACTCCAAGTTCAGTGCTCTACTCAGGCCTCTTTCCCTGTCCTGGAAAGCAATTTCTTCTCATCATCTCTTATTCTCCAGAAGACATCCCCTGGTTATCCTTGGTTACCTTGTGAGAGCAAGATCATTGGATGCCTGCTCAAGGGGTGCCCCTCTGCACAGGGAAATACAAAAAGAGTATCAGAAAAGAAGAAGGAGAGAGAGAAAGGAAAGAAGAGAGGAGAAGCCCTCTGGGTGAGTCTAGCATGCCACTCTCCTTCTCCCTTTCCTAGATTTTTCTCTTTGCCTTCACTCCATCCATCATTTTCTAGATTTTCTTTCTATCCTATTCTCTAGGTTTCCCAGTTGCTGCAAATTTCTATGAAAATCCAAAGACTTAACAGAGGCTAAATGTATTTGGACTTTGTTCCCTGGTAACTAACATTGCCTTCTCATCAAATCACACAATCCATCAAACCCTTGGACTGAAAAATAAAAGAGCTCTTTTGATGATCCCTGGGGCATCTTTATCCTATGAAATACTCACTCACGAAGCCCAGCCCAGGAGAACAGCACCCAGTGTTTGCAGTGAGCCAAGACAGTGTAGCATTTAAAAGGTTCAAGAGGCATTTACTAATTTCATTAATAATTCCAGCATGATTATTAATAAAAGGATGGTTATTTGGCCTTCTCTCACTTAGATCAAAGACCCTCATAGTGGTGGGCTCACATTTTATATGCTCTTGGAAAAGCAAGTATTCCTGAGGATGGTAATCCACTCTGATTGGTTAACAATTAATTAGAGAATGAGTATTATAATGGGAGGTGAGCTATAGTACAATGAGGGCCTTGGGGTGCTTGACTTGGATCACCCAAGTCTTGGTCAAAGAGATTTATCAATTTCCATATCACCTGTCTGACAAAAGGGAGGATCCACACCTTCCCAGACCTGTCTGAGCAAGCACAATGAGCAGGAATGTACCCATTAGCCCAGACTTAGAATTTCTTTTACTGTCTTTGATTAGATCTTAGCCATCCTGGCTGGGTAAATCTTTAAGAGAGATTTCCCACACTGGTTGATTTCTAGATAAGGAAATAGAAAAGGGGAAAAAACCTTGGTTCTGATTCAATAATTCATTATTAATACAAGAGAGAAATAATCATTTTCCCTCAATAACAGGGAGGAATCCTTATCACTTGCCCCTGGACTCTCATGGATGGGTCTTCTTTCTGATGTTATCTTCATACTAATTTCTACCCCTCGGACGCGGGTCCTACTGTCAGTAGGAGGAAGAAGAAGGCACCTGGTCTTCAGGAAGTCAAGGAAATTTTTAAAAACTTTCAGATTGCTTTGAGTTTAAGGTTTCTGAAACAGTTTAAATTGCAGTTCCTCATTTGGACTGATGGATAGTGCTTATTTTTTTCATTTTTAAAATTTATTTTTAAAAATTCATTTATGCCTTTTCAAAGCCCACTTCTGGTGCTTGCTGCCCATTTGACCTTGGGCAGAACATTTCACCACCACACCCTCCCCAGGTCTCAGTTTCTTCATCCGTAAAATGAAGGAATGATTAGACCAGATGGCCTCTGAGGTGCCTTCCAGCTCTAAATCAATGACCCTGTGATACTTTTGTATCACAGTCAATTCCAGTGTATTCCCTCAGCAGATAAAACCCTGCTGCCCTTTTAATAAAGAGGAACATTTAAGGAATGTAAACTTACTTAGAGATACTATCTGATGTGGTAGGCAGCATCCCACTCCCATTGTTTTCCAAATGAGGTGACGTTCTCAGGGATCCAGATTGGCCCTTGCACTGAATTCCAATTCAGCCAATTTTTACCATTGGCTTAATTGACACTGTTGTAATCCTTGTGTCTGAGCACTGCTTGTCTTCAGATTTGGCTGAGAGTATCCTGAGAAGTCATGCAGGGGTATGATGGAAGATGTTTGTACTGGTTCTTGAACTAATTGTTCACTTTTCAGCGGAAGCATTTTACACCTTGGAAACCGGTAATGGCTACAAATCAGGGGGCAACTAGGTGGCACACTGGGATCCCACTGCTTGGGATCGCGAAGACTCATCTTCCTGAGTTCAAATCCAGCCTCAGAAGCTGAGCTATATGACCCTGGGCAAGTCACTTAACTCTGCTCACTTCAGTTACCTCATCTATCAAATGATCTAAAGAAGGAAATGGCAAACCACTCCAGTATCTTTGCCAAGAAAACCCCAAAATGCTGTCATGGAGAGTTGGACATGACTGAATAAATTAGGGCTTTTTTGTTTTGTTTTGTTTTGTTGATTGTCTAGGCTTAATAAAATGACAGAGATATTTTTGATAATGTAAAGTAACTTTAAGAGCATGACTGGCATTTTTAGAAAACCAGTTTTTAATGTTTAGTAGCACATTCCTGATTATACGATGTAAACTCTCTGAACCTCAGTTTCCTCATCTTTATAATCAAGGGGTTGGAATAGATTATCCTTAAGGGCCTTTCAGGTTCCAAATTCTATGACTGTAGCCATGGAAAGTTTCTATGAATTGCATAAAACTATTCCCAGGCTGTGAATGACAATGTTAAAGTAAAATGTGTTGGGATAAATAAGAGCCATAAAAGAGGCAGCATGATGTAGTGGGAAGATTGCTAGACTTAGGGTTAGGAACACTTTGGTGCCTTAAAGCACAATATAAATCTTAGCTCCTACTATTGCTCATCTATAAAATGAGGAGGGCAATGAATTCAATGGCCTCCAGAGTTCTTCCCATTCCAAATCTATGATCTTGTGGTCTTGGTGAGGAGGATAATTCTATAATCCAATGACTCTGGATAAACCTAGAGAGGCCTCAGTTTCTTCATCTGGGAAATGCCAGTGGATTGTATTCAACGATTCTCTAAGGTCTTTTCCGATTCTAATTCTAGGACCTTGTGGTCCTATAAATTTACTTACTATTTAAAAGCCCCTAATACAATTCTACCTCTAAGAGGTTCCTTATGGAATAGGTTTGATTAAGGATGATCTGGCCCAGAAATAATCAGTCCAAGAGTGTAGAAAAAGAGACTCAGGGAAAAAAAAATATTAACAGCTACTTCAGCATATACTTCAAATTCTCTCACATCCAGTTGACATGGCACCCTGGAAGGAATGATAGACTGAGATTGAGGTGCCAGTTGTGGAGTCATTAGCTGTGTAACTTTAGGCTTTCCTTCCTGGGTCAGTTTCTCCAGATCCAAAATGAGAGGCATCTTTTCAATCCATTTCAATTTATTTAAGTATCTACTATTCAAGAGCACCATGATAGCTACATGATGGAGGTACATCAACAGTGTAACATAGTTCCTGTCCTCGAGCAGTTTAAAATCTAATAGAGATAATATACTACGGATTCAAAAGCTGAAACCAGTTAGGCTGTGAGAGGAGCAGATGAGCAGTCAAGGAAAAATGTTTGAGAAATTTTAGAAGGGAAGGATCATTTTCAGCTGGCATGTTTCCATGTGACAAGACTTCATAGAAGATGTAGTTTCTGGGATGTATTTATTCTTTATATGTACACTTTGTCTCTCCAGATAGAATGGAAGCTCCCTGAGGGCAGGGACAATTTCATTTTATAACCTAATGCTTGTTATATAGTAGATGCTTAAGAAATGCTTATTTGTTGATTGACTGATTAAAGGGACTTCAACAGATAAAGATGGGAGCATTTGGGAATGAGGGTTAGAAACGGCATAAGTAAAGGCTCAGGGAAAGGAAACAACAAGAAGAAAACAAGAGTTGGAAAGAAATATAAATAGTGTAGGACATAAACATATAAGAAGAGAAGATGTTGAATCATTTCAGTCACATTCAACTCTCTGTGACTCCACTGGAGGTTTTCTTGGCAAAGATACTGGAGTGGTTTGCCATTTCCTTCTCCAGTTCATTTTACAGATGAGGAAACTGAGGCAAACAGAATTAAGTGACTAGCTGTGTCTGAGACCAGATTAGAACTCAAGTCCTCTTGACTCCAAGACTGGCATTCTATCCACTGCACCACTTCACTGCCTATGAAGAGAAATAAGAAGAAATAAAACTGTCAAGTAGGATGGAGTCAGATTATGGAAGACCCTGAATGCCAGAATCAGGGAGTTGTACTTTACATGGTAGGCAACGGAGAGCCAAAATCAGTTTTTTAATAGAAGAGTGAATTGTGATACTACATTAGAAAGATTCCTATGGAGTCATGGGGAGGATGGAGTAGAGAGGAGGGGAAGGTATATATATGAAGAATGACCTTAAATTCATAAGGTTCCTTCAGCTCCACCATTTTGTTATTCATTATATCTACCAAAGGTATTTGCTTCAAATAGCAAAAGAGAAAACAAAGAGCTTTTTTCAGGACTATTGTCCAGTCCTGAAATAACTGCCTGGACTCTGAAAGGTCACTTTTCATGAATGGACCAGGGCCAAAGTTCAAATTTATACCTCAGAAATCAGCAAATGCTGAAAAATAAGGATTTAGCTTGTTGACTGTCTAGATTTTTAAAAATGTTGATAATGCAGGTTAAATTCAAAAGTGTGTCATGAATACATTATTTTTTTTTCCCCGGGAGAACTGATTGTTAAGAATTTATCAGCACACCCCAGGGTCAAGCATATTAAGTTGGTTTGCTAAGTCCATGGGGATTTCTTGGATGCAGAGTGGAAGATGTGACAGGTGATGATTCTGAACATATGTGAGCATAGTCGTCTGAGGTAAGAGCAGCAGCCTTGGTACTGCAGGGCTTCCAGCCTGAGCAAAAAGAATGGAGGCCTGTCCCCAGAATGCACCACTGACCCAAGGACTGAGGACAGCAGTCACCAGCCGCCTTCCCAGTGAAGCTTCTGTTCCAAATCTAGACCCCCTCCAGAATGGAGGCAGGCCTCACTCCACTCCTGGGGCAAGCCTGTATTTGCCCAGTTGAGGTCGAAAAGATCTGGGCACCTCCTTGCAAAAACAAGTCCCCGGCCTTTCAAATTAATGCTAGTTAAACAAGTTGAGGCCAAATCAATATTTGTGTAAAGTATCTCTGTTTGCTTTCCTACCTATGGACATTTTGTGCATATTTGTCTTCTGTGAAATGGGGTTTAAGTCACAATCCACCCGGTCGGAGGGGTTAGCTGCAACATTAAACAGTTGCTTCCTGTCGGATCCTCCGACCTGGAATGGAGTTTGCCTTCATTTAGATCGGAATAAATCATTAGGGCTCATCCTGATCCCTTCTACAGAAGCTCAGGCTTCTCCCAGTCAGTGTGCTGCAGGGCGGCTTTCAGCACATGCTGGAGGCTTATTACTGCCTGTGCCAAGTGCAGGGACCTGCTTTGAATTTGGGGTTCTCTCTGCCGCATTACAAAGGTTTTTATTGGAATGTCACTCGGGGTTTTGTAGGCTTTGAAGATGTTTCAGTAATGCAATAAAAGGCAGGTCCTCGCCACAACAAAAGGCAGAAATATCATGTTGGGATAAACAGAATTCTTTGGCCCTATGGAACATGTGTCAGTGTTGTATGTCGGGGGGAGGTCCCCCTACAGACTCAGATTTTTTTTTCTTGAGTGCATTAGAGCCCCTGATCAGGGCAGTACTTAATCTCATGTATGTGATCATCACATGAGCTGACCTAAAGACGGCAACGTCACTCACAGAACAGATGCTGGGATTTTAGTAAACTGAGAAACAGTCAATTGAAATGATACGCCTTACGGCTGACTGCCACAACTGCCCATATGGAAAAGACATTCCTGCAGCTCCCCTCCCCCGCCTGCCTCAGCTCCACCGGCACACACATGGGCTGCGTTTGTCCATAAACACTGCTTATATATCTAAAATGTATGTGACATGTACAAAATGGCTTGATTTCAATTTATGGTTGGAAATTAAATGAATCTGAAATGTACATGTTTAAAAACAATTTCAGCGGAAAAGCATACCAGCTGACGATTACATCCTTAAATTAGATCTCGCTCCCCAGGTACGTTTGTAATATGATAAAAATCAGCAGTTTGGCCTCCACCTAGTACCGTGTGTCCACTAGGGACAGAGGGCATACTCCACTGCAGGAGGGGAAGGGTCTTGCTTCCATTCAATGGGCTGGTCCTACTTCAGGATCTCCAATATTGGGTTTGTGATGGAGGTAAAAGAGAATTCGGGTGCTCCTTTTGGTAAGACATATGCTAAAATTGGAATGATACAGAGAAGATTAGCGTGAACCCCCCCAGAGAGACAGAGACAAGAGAAAGAGAGGGAGAGAGAGAGAGAGAGAGAGAGAGAGAGAGAGAGAGAGAGAGAGAGAGAGAGAGAGAGGGAGAGGGAGAGGGAGAGGGAGAGGGAGAGGGAGAGGGAGAGGGAGAGGGAGAGGGAGAGGGAGAGGGAGAGGGAGAGGGAGAGGGAGAGGGAGAGGAGAGAGAGAGAGAGAGAGAGAGAGAGAGAGAGAGAGAGAGAGAGAGAGAGAGAGGATTAGGAAAGGCTTTCTGCCCACAAAGAATTTACATACTAATAGACCTGGCTCTAGAAAGAGACTTTAGAGATCTAACTTATTTTACAGATAAGGAAACTGATGAGAGAAGTGATATAATTTGTCCAACGTCACACAGATAGTAAGTGACAGCGATGTAGTTTGAACCCAGGTCCTCTATCTCCAAACCCAAAGAGCAATTAATATTAAATAATTAGAAAAGAATACAGAATGTTATATGACGTGATCCAGGCAAGTCACTTAGCCCCGAGGGACTACAAAAAAAATTGGTATATGATTACTTGCTAAATCACGCAATTCAGACTATTCATTCAACAAACATTTATTAAGGTCCTACTGTATGCAGAGCATTGTACTAGGTACTGGGGTGGGGGTGGGTAATACAAAGTTGTTAGGACATAGTTTCTGCTCTCATGGACTTCCTTGTCTAGTATCTAAGTCTGCACTAGTATCCATGTGATGCTCCAAGAAAGGAGGAGCCTGTCTCAGTGCAGGGAGACGTCTGTGGAAAGTGGGACTTGAATAATGGGTAGGAACTGGAGAGGTAGAAGGCAAGGGAGATAACAGTTCAGTGAGAAGAACATAGGCAAAGGCAAGGTGGATGGACTGGGCATGGAGTATTTATTTGGAAGATTGTAAAGAGACTGCCTGAGTAGAATGAATGTCATGTGCTTGAAAATAGGAAAGTTAAGATTGCATAGTTAGGCAAGAGTGTGGAGAGACTTCTGGATGCCAGGATGTGTAGTTTGAACTTTCTTGTATCTAGGAGAGGCTTCCATGCAGGTTGCACTTCAATCTTGACTAAGATCTAAGTTTTCCCTGGAACAGATATTTTGGTGCTGCCCACCCTCCTAATCCCCAATTGCTTTGCACATATCATATTGCTACTTACTACTTGTGAGATCTGGAGCAAGTTACTTCTCTTACAGAAAACCTTTAAGGTCCAGCAGAGACCATATCCTAACACAGCCTCAGAGTTCCTCAAGAAAAGGGGCCCTCAGTGCTGTGTCCTGAACTCAGGCGTCTGACTCTGTAACAGGCAGGATATATTTTCCAAAGAGGAACTCCATCTACCTTCCTTTATTATTACTTCATCTGGGACTGAGGTCTGCACTAACCCTCCTGGAAGACTCGAAATAGGACAGCCATATAAAAGAGGTAGCAACATCAAGCTTTACTCAAACCTGTTTATCTGTGGTCAGATGATCAGTTCATTCATTCAGTCCTTCAGTGAGATAGCTCCTACGTACGAGGCACTGCAGTGTGTTAGGGTTGGAAATACATAGACCAAAACAAAACAGGCCGTATTCTCATAGGGCAGATATTCTAGTAGGGGAGGGGAGGGGGAACTACATGTACATAGGGAAGTAAGTGCAAAATAAAACATCATGGGATCAGAGATTTAGAGCTGAAAGGGACTTTTGAAGTCTTCTGGTCCAGAAAGAAATGAAAAATGAGACCTGGAGAAATGACTTGCCCAAGATATCACAACATTTAGTAAGTGACAATTTATTTACCTATCTGTATATATCTATCTATCCACACACATATGTATACATATACACACCTATATACATACATACACACATATACATATATACACTCATATATATCTCACATATGTGCCTGGTACATCATATATGCACACATATTCACATATACATGTATGTAGGAATATGTGCCTATAGGTGTGTATGTACATATGTGTGTATAATGTTATCCACACAATGTCATGTAATATGCACGCACAAATACACACATGTGTATATGTGTGTACACATATACATATGTGTACATATGTATGTGTGAATGTTTGTGTGTATGTATAATGTCATATATGCAATGCTATAGGTATGTACATAAATACACATGTGTGTGCGTGCACATATTTACCTATACATACTTCATGTCTGTAGGAATATGTATGTAAGTGTATGTATATTTACAGATATGTATGTATAATGCTATAATGCAATGTTGTGGTATATATATACACACATACATACACATATATGTGTCTACAAATTTGAGAGAGATGGACAAAGAGCCTTCAAACATCTGAGTGGATTAGTTCATCTAGCAGCCAACAACATTTCTTGTGCTGAAGGGGAAGTCTTACCTACTTCTACATATCTTTGATGTTGTCAGTGGGATTAACCTGGTGCTGAGCCCTTCTGACATTAGTCCCTCACTGTGCCTGTACTGAAAGCCTTGCTAGCTTAAAGAACGCACAAGGATTTTGCCCTGTTGGCATCATTTTAAGAACACAGAGTTAATTCTATCACCATTCTGGGGGCTGGGTTGGCAGGATTTTTATGAAGGATAAGGAGACAATCCAATTCGTTTCCGTATCTCTTCAATTTTACTTCCATTATATCTCTCACATCCATTCCCTCCTCTCTCTTGTCACCACAACCACCCCAGTTTTCCCCATGGAACCACTCTGGGATCTGATAGGTGAACGTTCACCTTATATTGCTCCCACCTCACTTCCAAGGCACCATTTTCAAACTATGCTGCCTGATCTCCCATCCCTCTCACACTCTGCTTTCTGGCTCCCCTTAGAATACGATCTAAGGGGAGTATAAGCTCCTTGAGGACATGAACTGTCTTGCTTGGTTGTATTTGCATCCCTAGTGATTAGCACAGTGCCAGGCACATAGTAGGTACTTAATAAATACTCTATCATCAATCTATCTAATATCCATCTATCATCTATCAGTCTATCTATCAATCTACCTTGTTCTATCCCTTGTCACCTCTCACCTGGACTACTGCAACAATCTCCTAATTTGTCTCCCTATTTGAAGTCTCTCCCTTTTCCAGTCCATTCTCCACACAGCTGCCAAACTGATCTTCTTAAACTGCAGATTTTACTGTCACTCCCCAGATATACAGGCTCCCTTGGCTCCCTATTGCTTCCAGAATAAAATAAAAATTTTTCTGTTTGACTTTTAAAGCCCTGCAAAATTTGGCCCCAACCACTTCTGTACCTTGACATTGCCGACCCCATGTCCTGATCTCTACTTTATGGAACCCCTAGCTCTTTTTATGCTTTCATGCAAGTGCCCCCTCTCCCAAGAAGTCCTTCTTAATCCCTGGCATTACTTTGTATTTATTTTGCATGTCTTTTATTTATTTGTCTTTTAGTATGTCATGTCTCCTCATAAGAATATAAACTGTTTGAGAGCAGGGACTGTCTTGCTTCCATATTTGTATCCCCCACATCCTAGCATAGCGCTTGGTACATATTTAATTTATAATTATTAAACATTAAGTATTTTACAAACACTGATGGTCCCATGAGCCATTTCCCTGTTAGTCCTCCTCATGTTGATTTCATGGTAGAAGTTGATAATAATCCTCTGTATTTTTATTTATTCTTTCCTTTGATGACCTTACCCCTCTATACTAGCTGCTGAATGAAGACACCATTTAGGAAAAGAAACTTTCTTACTGTTCAATACAATATTTGGTTCTGTAGGCAGTGTCCATCCAAAGGATTCAAACAAGATAGAAAGTCCTAAGAAATCCATGAATCAGACCAGTCCCACTGTGCTATAAGCAGGCTGATCCTCAAAGACGGAGAAAGCCTATCCCCATGGAAGTCCTCTTATGGGGCTGGCCGAGGACCAATGCACTCCACTGCCAGTTCTCCAAACCTGAAGATGTTTGTAGAGAATGGCTCAGACATCAAGTTGTCACCACTCATTGCTCATCCGCCAAACCTACCAGGTACACCTAATAGATCTTATATTTGTAGGAACAGAAGGAAGTGACTTCAAGAACTGCCTCCTCACTCCAGACTCAATTAATACCTGAGTATTTCTGACTTGGGAAACTCCCAATTGAGTGAGTTCATTATACACACCCTGATTCTGCCCTGTTTATTCCACTCTCACTGTTGCTTTTCCAAGCTGTCAGAAAAGGTTTTCATAAGGTCAGGTTCTGAACACATAAAATTAAATATTAGCTGTAGAAAAGGCCCAAACTTTTACTAGCATACTATATTGCATATCATAAGTTTCACTCAAATTTGCTTAACTGCTACTAACAACTTTTGGAGAGATTCTGAGGAACTCCCTGAGCCATGATCTGGAGCTTCGTTACTCACCAATCAATAGACATAGTGGGTAGTGTGGTCCTCAGCAGGCCACAGAGAGGGCGATGCAGTTAGCAAGCAGGCAAAAACCTGAGTCCCAAGTGTAAGGATTTCTAATGGCTGCCAAAGTACCTCCCCTCCACCCCCACCCCCCCCCAACTCTGCCAAAAAAAAATGAATCTGGAATGTGTTTCTACTTACTGTCCATCCCAGTAAAATAAAATGATCTCTCCTCCAAACATGTGGTTCTGCTTAGACAAGAAACTGTATATATTGGTCTAAATCCAGAATGGTCTTTCTGACATATTACTCAGTATGAGAAAATTACTCCAGCCTGCATTCTCTGTAGAAATTCCTAATGCTAAGTGCACCAGTCCACGATGATAATTTGTTGTACAACAAAAGTACATAATAATTTCATCTCAGTGTGGCCTGCACTGTAAGACCATGCAAAGGGAACACTTGAACAAGGCAGATCACTTCCTGTGTAATATCAGCACATATATACCTTAGAGCCTGGGTGGGAAAGAATGGGGAGGGGGGTTTTATCTAAGTCACAAAGCACCCCATTTTAAAATGACAACAATATACAGATGGATGCATGTACATGTGCCACACACACACATGCACACACACGTGCACACACACACACACACACACACACACACACACACACTGAAATCTGGTGTTTATACACATAAGGCAGATTCTAGCAGTGACCAGAGCTGGTTCATTTACCAAAAACGCAATAAAAAGACAGATGTCTGTTGCAGAGTTAAGAAGTGGAGAAGTAGAGAAGTGGGAAGCTCAAAGTTATTGTGGATCTCTTGATACTGAGGCTGCTCAGAACCGATCCAAAGTGAAGCCACCTGAATTCCAAGGGACTCCCAAACCACAACCTCCGATCAGTCACTTAGCTTAGTTTGACTTAGCTAAGGTTTCATTATATGCCGTGGGCTGAGTTCCAGCACTCTCATCTGTCCCACTAACGGGCTCAGACAGATCACCCCACAGTACATGGATTCTCTTTGGGATAATGTCTTGGAGAGTAACAACTTGAAATATGATATAGTCAAAAAGCGTTAAAGTTAAAGCATTTCTTTATGACACTTTTCACAACGCAAGGTTACAAAATGGGAAAAAGTATATGAGTAGAAAAGTTGAATGCAGAACACAAAGAAATTCAATTTTTAATACAATATGGTGTGACACCATTTTACTGCTGTTGAAATCATGGTTACAAAAGATTAAAGCCTTCTTTCCTTCCTTCCTTCTTCCCTTCCTCCTTCACCTCCTTCATTCTTTTCTTCCTTCCTCTTCTCCTTCCTTTCCTCTTCCTTTTTTCCTTCCTTTTTCTCTTCTTTCTTCCTTCCTTCCCTCTTTCTACCTCTCAAAAGTCTGAATTTAGGAGTAACACATCAACATTCTTTTCCTCTCATTCTCTTTTTCTTTGAAGATAACCTCTGAAGGGAAACTAAAGAGTTGGCGTCAGTGTTTTTATAAAGCCAACATCCTTACCTCCTTAGATTTTTAACCAACAGCTTTTCAACTACACCTCTCTTTGATGTATCATGAAGAATGTAAATGCAGTGCACTAACCAACTTCACCCCTCCACCAATTATGTCTGATAAGTTTGGAACCTACTGTTCTCTCAAGAAATTAGCTGTGATTCCTATATATACATTTAAAATGTTCCTATAAAAGAAAAAAATCCTTTTATATCTCAATTAAATCAAAATGGAACTTAATTCAGCCATGCCAAAGCGTGAAATTGCTTAACCCCTTGTTGGTCAGAGTCATGTGTCTTCTCTAGGAAAGAAAGGGACAGACAGTCATATTCTGGATTTGCTGATCATCTTAAACTATCTTTTCAAAGTTTTGGGTTCAATAAAACATGAAACATATTTTGTCTGGCACTTTTCCCCTTGATTTTTAAACCCATGTGTACTTTAAGGGAAATGTAATCCATATGTTTCTGATTCATTTATACTTAAGTCATTAAGATGCTGTTTTGTAAGAGCTCTTTGATGTCCAAGGACCTTTTGGGCCCTTTTTAAAGCCTTTTTCTTAAAAACAGGAAGTTTTTCTTCTCTGACAGTAAACAAAGCAGAAGGTTAGAGTTCAACTGGGAATCATGAGGAACAAGCTGTAAGTGGGTTCTAAGCTTGTCAAAGCTCATTTGTCTGTCTCTCTCGTAAAACCTCAAGACCCCAATCCAGAATTTAGCAAACAGCAACACCGGGTAAAGTGTGAAATCTTGTGTAAGGAAACATTGAGTCAGTAAGGAGGACTGGCTCCGGATGTCTCAGGCATTAATGTGATTCCCGTCAATGTGGGGCCTCCCACTCTCTTTTCACACAGCAAGGGTATTAACATGTTTTGACATGTTTATTACATTTCTGTTTTGTCAAATAACATTAAAAGCAACAGCAAACAACAACAACAGAAATGCTGGACGTTATCCTCCTAGACCCGTAACTGAGGATGCTTAGAACCAGGGATGATCCCATGCCTTGAGTAACAAATGAAGCACAAGTGATAACAGATCCAAAGTTGTAATGTATGTGAAGTACTTGCGGTCCCTGTAGTTCTGTATAAATAACTTAAATATGATATATATAGATATCTTATTCTCTTATTTTAATGGGGTTTAGAGAGAAGATGAGTCACTATCCTGATATTATTCTCTTATATTTTATTCTACAGTCTATTGTATCAATGGACAAAATTTCTCACAATGGAACAGAGGTTTGGGATATAAGCTCGTCTTCTGTTGACTCACTAAAGGTACCTTTGGGATAAGTCCCAGAAGAATTTGGGAAGACAGGGATACTTTATATTGCATCCCATTCCCTCAGGGCCTTAATTTGTTCCATGAGGTCTCTATGGTTTGAAAGTTTTTTGAAAATTTTGAATAGTCAGTATGGTAATCTCTCTTAATAACACTTCTTAAATTTTTATGGATCAAAGTAACATCTAGGCAGTTGGAGGCAATTGTTCCATCTGAAATGATGCTCTGGTAGTTTTTTGGTTCAATTCTCAAGCACATGCTGAGTTTCATATTTGTGTTACAGGGATTTGCTGTCTATTGATCTGGTGAATAATTCTGACCAACTGCTCATTTGTTTCTAGGTTTCTTGTGGAGGCTAAATTTTTTGCCATGGTTTTTACTATTTCACCATATAATCTGCTTTGATCAATAACTCCAGGCTTCTTAAGGGAAATACTTCTATGCTTTCTGATGGAAGTGACCTGATACAGAACCACTATCGCAAACTCATGTGTTTTTGTCAACCAGTCCTCATGACAGCCATTTTTTTCATTGCTTATTTGTCACCAGCTTCTAACTTGAGGTCTGTTTCTGTGGGTGCCCATTTTATGTTCTGTGGTGTTCTTATATTTTGGTATCAACTTCTGGCAAGGCACTAAACCACACACAAAGACACTAAGAATTGTAGTTCTTCCTGGATTGGGAAACAAGGAAATTAATGTGAGATTGGTTCTTCATATTTGTGAACTGCTGTAGCCAAAAAATTCAACACCTAATGGCCAAAGTTTGGGGGATGACCCTTGCCAAACTTAGCCAGGCTGAGCCTTGGATGAAACATACTTGGTTCATTGCCCAACCTATACTCACAATTTTTTCATCTTGAAAAGGCCAAGCAGAGCTTGCACTTCACTGAGTTAACCTTTGAGTACCTACAGTCACAATGAGGCATTAGGGTAGGACTCAAGTTGCTACAGTTTCTGGACTGTCCCTTAATTCTCAGGTCACAGTACATATTATCTGAGTTATAAGTGAACTTTGCTTTAAGGCAATTCAATATGTCATTGTAGAACGGATATATTAAGTATACATACATACAGCAACATAAATAGAAATAACTACAAAATAATCCAAACTGAATGCTATTCAAATTAAAATGGGCCCCAAAGAAGACATACCAGAAGGCACTTACCCTCTCTTCATCACAAATGTATTTGTGGGGGGAAGAGAAGGGGAAGTTGATGAATGTGGAGTGCATATGATGTCAACCTTTTTCAATATATTAGTTTGGCTGAATTTTTTCTATTTTTTTATTATTTGTTATAGGTGACAGTTTTTTGGGAGAAGATAGGAAAGCACTGGGGAATGTAGATAATATAAAAACAAAAGCTATCAATAAAAATCCATTTAAAAACTTACATATACTTAATGTGTATATGCATGCCCTTCTCTCAGATCTTCCTTCTAGGATATTTCATGTATTGAAAGTGACCCAGAGATCCCACTATGAGGCATGTGCATCAAGAAATCAAAGATAAAAAGAAAAGCCACATTTATACTAACAACTCATAGTAACACTTTTTGTAGCAGCAAAGACATGGAAATAAGATAAATGCTCATCAATTGGGGAATGGTCAATCAAAGTACAGTTGTTGTTCAATCATTTCAGTCATATCTGACTCTTCATGATCCCATTTGGGGTTTTCTTGGCAAAGGCAGTGGAGTGATTTGCTATTTCCTCCTCCAGATCATTTTGCATATGAGAAAATTGAGGCAAACAGGGTTAAGTAACTTGCCCAACATCACAGTAAGTGTCTGAGCCTGGACACAAACTCAAGTCTTCCTGACTCCAGACCCAGCACTCTTTCCATTATACCACCTAGCTGTCTGAAATACAGTAGATTAACATAAAAGAATATTACTGCACTATAGGAAATAATGAATATGAAAAATCAAAGGAGATAATATTTGTAAAGTACTTTGCAAACTTTAAATCTCTGAATGAATTAACATAAGTACAGACAAGTATAGGAAGACTTATATGACCTGATTAAGAAAGACCAGGAAAACAAAATGCAAAATGAATACAATAATGGAAATTGAAATAACCAAATCAAACAAAACAAAACCTAAATGCTGAGCAATTATAAATCAAGCTTGGCCCTCCTTCTATCTTTTACAGTGGTTAGGGGCAACTTTGGGTGTGAAACATTACATGCACTATCAGATTCAGCTGATGTGTTGGTTAATTTTGATGGACTTTTCCCATTTTGTTTTTATCCTTAATTACAACTTTCTGGGGAGGAGTGGGAGAAGGATATATTTGGAAATGAAGGTATTAGAAAGTCAAATTATGTAAAAAAGATTTTATTGCCAAAAACAAAAAAAGGGGGGGGGGGGAACCATGATTTCTCTATGCCAGGAAAAGCTTTGAGAGCAGATATGGACTGCAAGTCTGTTGCCAGAGGAATAACTTCACTAAGTTAGGAGAGACTTTTCACTAGGCTAATGGTATGCTATGGTTTTTTGGTCATAGCAACTTAAACAAATAAACTTCTATATCCTAGAAGAATTGCAAAATCACAAATGCTTGAAGTTTGTAGATGTATGAATAAATGTTTCAATCAGCCAATCAAAAAAGATTGATTTGCTGCTTACTATATGCCAGGCACTGTGCTAAGCATTGAAAATAGAAAGGTCAAAACAGTTCCCGCTCTCAAAGAGCTTACATTCTAATGGGCTAAGAACATGCAAAAAACTGTATTATGTCAACAAAAATATAAAGAGTAAATGCTATCAGCACCAAGAAAAAGAAGTTGTTAGAAATATGCGTAGAATGATTTTACATATATATATATATTATGTATATATACATACATATTTCTGTCTATCGGTAGTAATCACTAGGGTGGGGGAGAGGGAAGAAAGAAAAAAAGAAATTTACATGATAACTATTATATATTTAAAAGGAATAGTAAGTTGTATGTAAGATATTTGCAGTATGATGTGCAAACATCTTTTTAAAAAAATTCTACTGTTATGGAAATGCTTGTTTTATTTCATAAATTAAAAATAATTATTTTTTAAAGGGTAAATGGGAGATGATCACAGAGGGGAAGGTACTCCCAATCCAATAAAATTTATTAAGGTCTTACTATGTGCCAGGGATGATGCTAAGACCTGGAGATACAATTATTATTATTATAAAGAGACAAATCCTGCTCTCAGGGAATTTACAATCTAATGAGGGAAGAAAATACACAAAAGGAGTCAGGACAGGGATGAGAAGGGAGAGTGAGACCAGGGGTACCTGATGCAAGAGCATCTTAGTCATGGAGCTGAAACCAGGTGCAGAGGCAGATGTAGGGTGGAGTGAACCTAAAAGTTCATAGTTTCTGCCTTCTATAAAGGAAAGCATTGGAATGAATTCCAGCCCTCCAATCAGAGTGGAGAAGAAGCTGAGGGACGTGGTATCAGTCAAGGCTTAGCTTAGAGGATCGCTGAGCTTAACCTGGGTGGAACATTTTGTTCTGTGGAGTTGAAACCGGGCAAGGTAGCAGATGCAGAAAGAATTGAGGATATTGGGTGAGAACTCCCTCTTTTTTTTCTGTCTGCAGAGGTGTCAAGAAGGATAAGAACTGTGGAAAGGTCATTTCATTTGACAACTAAAAGGTCAACGATAACTCTGGAGAGATCAATTTCTGTTGAATGAAGAGGTCTGAAGTTTATTGCAAAGGGGCTAGAGGAGAGGAAATGGAAGCATCTAGTAGATGGGTTTCTCAAGGATTTTAAACAAGAAGGGGAGGAGAGATCTAGATTTTAGTTAGCGGGGATAGTCACATCAAGTGGGAGTATTCAAGTATGGAGGAAAGATGTGTGTTTATTGGCAGTAGGGAAGGAGCCAGTAGAGGGAGAGACTGAAGATAAGAAAATGGAGATTATGCTGGGGCCAATATACTAAAAAAAAAAAAAAAAAGATGGGATCAAGGGTGCACATAGGGGGCTGACCTTGGCAAAGAGAGGGGCTACCTCTTTCTGAGAATGGAGTGGAGGAAATGGTGAAGGAAGATGTCTGACTGATGTGAAATGAGGGAGAGGGGAAGGGAAAAACAAACAAACATTTATGTAGCACCCACTATGGGCCAGGCACCTTGCAATGCAATTTTACAGATATCTCATTTGATTCTCACTACAACCCTGTGAGGTAGATACAATTATTATCTTGTTTGAGGAAAGTGACACAAATAGGACTTGCCCAGGGTCACACAATGAGTGTCTGAGGCCACATTTGAACTCAGGTCTTCCTGACATCACACCTAGCTCTCTATCGACTGCACTACAACTGCCTCCAAGATGGAAAGACAAGAGGGAGTTCTCATTGAATATCCTCAATCCTTTCTGCAAAGTATAAGGAGGGTTCCTCAGCAAAAAAGATAGAAGAAGGAGGTACTGTGAAAGGCTTAACGAAAAAGAAAGTTTACAACCGCTTTGAATAATATGAGAGTGAATCAATTAGAAAGGCATTAAAGAATCATTTTGCTACAGTGAGAATTCAGACATAATTTTATGATTTTCTTCAGCTCCATTCATCAATACATGAATTGGCATGAAGGATGTCGGTGGTAGCAGTCATCCAGAATTGGAGTTTGGTAAGGGATGATCATGAAAAGATAAGGGGATGAGGGATTCAAGAGTAAAAGATCATGTCAAGTTGCATTGGTTCAAGAAGTTGAGACAGGGAAGAGAGTGGAGCTAGTGCTGGGCTCATGACCTGGGAAAGAGACAAAGGGAGAAGAGAATGGAGATCACCATGTGAATGAAGAATGAAGTTCAGGATTGTAAGGCATTGACAGAGATCGAATGATAAAGATTATGATCAAAGGAATGAATTTTGGAGCCCATAAACGTGGAAGAAAAACACTGGTGGGTGATGGCAAGATCAAGGTTATGAACCTTTCTGTGTATAACTGAGATGGAGTGGGGGAGGATGAAGTCATAGGAGATTAATAGATTGAGGAAAAGGGAGATTTGGATATATGTGGAGAAAAAAAATCAAGTGTAAGATAAACTCTCTTAGAATGAGAGCAGGAATGGGTGGAGAGAGACTATGAGCCATGCACTGAACACATTAAGGAAATGGAATAAATGTCATGGGAGTTCATCAATAAGGGCCACCAAAATGTGAATTTTGTGATAAATTTGGACAGTGTTGACCTTCAAGTGAAGAGAGATTGCTGAGTGATGGTAGGAGAGTGTGGAAGAGACAATGGGGTGTTGAGTAATCCTTTCAGCTATACCAGTTAGTGTATCTGTAGATGAGGCAGCTGGGTGGTATGGTGGATAGATTGTCAGCCCTAGAGTCAGGAAGATCTAAATTCAAATCTAGACCTAGACCCTTACTAGCTGTCATTTATTTGCCTCAGTTTCTTCATCTGTAAAATTGGGGTAATAATTGTTGTGAGGATCAAATGGGATACTAATTGTAAAGCACTTACCAAAGTACCCGGCACATAGTAACTGCTATGTAAATGTTATCTATTACGATAATTGTCATTATTGTTAGGGTAGGAGGATGGGGGATGAAGTACAAGTGAAAGTTCAACCAGAATTAGAAAAGATGGCAAGGAAAAGTGCCACTGTGTGGGATCTAAGTCTCAGTGAGTACCCAAAGAGAGAAGGAATGAGAAAGGGAGAGGTTTAAGATGAAAAGAATTATTTGTATTTTGGAGTAGGCATTTCCGTTGGGTACATTTGCAAGATAGGCTTACTGCCTCCTGGGGCAATGGGCCTTAAGAGTCTTCTTAAGCACATTTAGAAGAAAGCTCAGGTAACATTGCAGGAAGAAGTAAGAAAGAGAGGCAAGACTGAAAAGAAAAAGGGTATCAAAAAAACCAACACTCAAGAAATTGCATGAAGTTAGCAAGATTATTTTAAATCTAGAAGCGTGTCAGTTGACTTATAAAGTATGCTGAACTAGTCATATCAAATTCACTTCACCAAAAGTAGCCTTCAAGGCCTGTTAAGGGGAGGCACTTAAGCTTCCATGGGTTGTAAACTTTCCTGAAGTCAGGTTTCCAAAACGGGACCTTCCTTGCATCCTACCTCCTTCCCTCAATGGGTAAAAGACTTGGGCAGGATTTGACCATGCACTTAGTGGGAGTAAGGTAGGTATTTAGTATCAGAGGAGTGATCAGCTGGAAAAGATTCACAAACCACAGTGTTGTCGATGTCAAAGTTACTTCAGTGGTCAGCCAGGTCAACTCTTAACCCTCTACAGCATACCAACAAATGGTCATCCAATCTTTCCTCGAAGAACTCAAATGAGAGCGATCTTCCTACCGTATCTAGCAGAGCACTACACTCTTGCATAGATGGAGTTGTTGAGGTTTTCTTATATCAAGCCTTAATTTGCCTCTTTGCAACTTAAGATCATAGATTTTAGAGCTGGAAAGGACTTTGGACATCATTTACTCCAAAACCTTTAGCTATTGATGAGAATTCTGAGGCATAGAGAGGTTAAGTGATTTTCTCAAGGTCATACAGCTAGTAAATGGAAAAGGTAGGATGTGAACCCAGGTATTTTGACTCCAATTTAAGTGTTCTGCACACTGCACCATGCTTCTATCCATTGCCCCTAGTTCAGCCTCCTGGGACCAAGCAGAGACAGCCTGATTTTTCCTCCACAAGACAGACCCCCCACCTAACTTAAATATACTCATTAAGTCTACACTATGTTCCCTTCTCCAGGCTAAATGTCCACATTTCCTTCCAATAATCCTTATTGGGCATGAAATTGACTACCCTGGTTATCTGTATCTATCAGGCTATACACACATACACACACTTATATATGTATATACATATATATACACACATACACACATACAAATACACACATGTGTATATATATAATATATACATACACATACACACATACACACACATGCGTGTGTGTGTTTATTAAGTGCCAGGCACTGTGCTGATCACTGGAGACTTGTATACTTATTTACTATCCCCATTTTGCAGATGAGGAAACTGAGGCCAACCAAAGCTAAGTGACTTGCTTGGGGTAACACAGTTGTTAAAAGCTGGAGGCCAGATTTGAACTTAGGTCTTCCTGACTCCAGGCTTGGCACTCTATCCACCGTGCTACCTAACAGCCCCTTATATTTTCACACTAATTTTACATTATTTTTCCTTACATACTCTGCTGTGTGTTAATTCCAGTGTTATTAATAAAGGCTTGTTAAAGGACTGAATGAAGATGATAATCCAGTGTTCAGTCAACAGGCATTTATGAAGTCATGACCATGTTTCAGTCCCTGTGGGAGAAGGCTAGGGATACAAAGAAAAGTAGAAACATTCCCTACCCTCAGGAGCTTATGTTCTCATGGGGACGACTCATAGCTATTGCAGCTGGCTTAGGCAGCCGACTAATCTCAGCTGATTTCAGTGTCACTGCAGGGCTAAGAGTCATGGAATATCACAGCCTTCAAAGGACCAACATTTCTAGTGAACTTTGGGCAATGAAGAGATGCATGTTGGGTAGAAGTAGACCTTTAGTATGAATGACTCACACATGAGAGAGTATCTGCAAAATTAAATAATTCATGCAAAAATATCTGGAAAATGTATATTTGAAAAAGGAGATGAGCCAGTCATGGAATAAGAGGGAGGAACAACAGAGGGCCAGTCCAGCTGCCTGATTACTACCCATGGAATGTTAAAGCACCCAGGGGAAAAATTTAAATACACTATCAATTGATCAATCAATATTTAGTAAGTGCTGACTATATGCCAAGATGCAACTAGGTGGTTCAGCGGATAGAGCGCTGGACCTGGAGTCAGGATGACCTGAGTTTAAATCCAGTCTCAAATACTTACTAGCAGTGTAACCCTGAGTAAGTCACTTAACCTCTGTTTCCTTAAACTACTGGAGAAAGAAATGGCAAACCACTCCATTATCTTGGCCAAGAAAACCCCATGGATAGCATGGTCCATGGTGTCACAAAGAGTCAGACATTACTAAGCAACAATACTATGTGCCTCTGAGCTATGTGCTGGGGATGTAAAAAGAGGTAACAGCTATATAGTCCCTGACCTCAAGGACTTTATCATCTAAAGGGAAAACCATAAGCAAGAACTGCTCAGAATAATAATCATAAGCAAAATAACTAGCATTTATATAGCACTTTTAGTTTTTAAAGCACTTTACACATGTTAGGGTATATGTAGACTATGCATTGTAGTTGTAGGCATGGCTGGGTTACAATCTGGACTGCTAAATCCACTGAAGAATTACAGTGTAGCATTAGTGACTAGTGAGCCAGCCCTACAGTGAGGATCCAGTGAGATAATATATCTAATCCAGGGGCGGGGAACCTGGCCCTCTAGGTCCTCAAGTGCAGCCCTTTGACTGAATCCAAACTTCACAGAAAAAATTCTTTTATTAAGGGATTTATTCCGTGTGGTCTCAAGGCTACAGGTTCCCCACACTGTAAATGATGAGGTCTCATGCCAATGTAAGAAGCTGGCATGTGAGAGTAATGCCAAGAGCACTAGACCTGGAGTTAAGAAGACTTGGATTCAGATCCTCCCCCAGATACTGCCTAGCTGCACAATCCTGACCAAGTCACTTGATCTCTCACTACCTCAGCTGCCTCTTCTATAAAATGGGGAGAATACCTCCTACCTTCCAGAGTAGTCATGAGGATCAAATGAGATAATAGAGGTAAAGCATTTGACAAACTTAAAAGCAGTATATCAATGCTAGCTATTATTGCTGAATACATTATGTTACTGCACCACACTCCCTATCTACATGCCATGGTTCCAGGCAGGACTGAGCCTTGACAAAGTTTGTCTTTGAATCTATTTCCTTCATATTTCCATATTTCTCTTTTCTTTTCCCCTCCCTGCTATGCAAATCAAGGTTTCCCCTCTCCCCCATCCCATCCCTGCCAAGGAATGATTCCCTCTTGGTAGAATTTCAGGTACCGTGCAGGTCTGTAGAGGAAACGTTGTGGGATGTCCATCTCTTCCTCCTACCCTTTGGAACTGTCTTGGCTGCAAGTGTGTCTTGTTCTGGGTCTGTTACCATCAAGCCCTTCCCTCCAACTTTGGACCAGCATCAGCACTTCCCTTTCAAAGTTCTCAGAGCTCCTAAAGACCATGCAAGCATCAGATGCATCCTGGCCAACTCACAACTGAGTGGGAAATTGGGCTTCCGAGAGCCAACTGTGAACATTTTACAAGTGTTCTTTTCAAAGGCATTTAAGACCAGGCAATAGACCAATATAATCACATACCCATCAAGGCCATCTTCTGAGGGTGGAGTGGTGGAACCACATCAGCTGCAATTTCTAGCCCACAGAGCCTATAAGAAATCACACCTTTCAGCTTCCTGGAAACAATGCCAAAGGGCAAGGATTCGGAACACCTGGGTTCTGGGCCCTGCTATGTCACTTACTCACTGATTGACCTTAGACAAATCACTTCCTCAACTCCATCCCTTGAAAACCTTACCTCTCTTCAAAGGTCATTTCAAGGGCTATCTCCTAACATGAAGTCTTTCCTGATTTCTCCAGTTGTTAAGTAGGGCAACTGTGTGGCACAGTGAACAGATGACTAGAGTCATCTTCCTGAGTTCAAACTCCAGTCTCAGACACTTACTAGCTGTGTGACCTTGGACAAGTCCCTTAACCTGGTTTGCCTGCATTTCCTCATCTGTCAAATGAGCTGAAGAAGGAAATGACAAACCATTCCACTATCTTTGCCAAGAAAACCCCAAACGCAATCACAAACAGTCCACTTCCCCTCCACCAAAAATAAATGCTTTGTATTTATTTTCTTCCTGGGGTTAGCACAGAGTAATATAGTGAATGAAAAACATAGCCAAGAGACAGAAAGGCCTGGGTTCTAGTCTTTCCTTTAACTAGTAGCTTAATGGTAAATGTTTAACAACCAATTCTCCTGGAGGAAAAAAAGGATGTCAGACACACTTTTAAGTTTAATCTGTAACATTAACATTTTTTGTATCACTTTATTAAGTCTAGACCAGAGGTGTCAAACACTAACCTTCAGGCCAATGCAGCTGCAACACTCTCAAGTCTGGCCAGAAACAGTTTAAAATGTAATTGGGAAATATTTTTTAAAATAAATAAAAATATTAATATGAGGTTTTCTAAGTCAATATGTGGCTGGCAGGAACCCTCATGTATGGTTTAGTGGTCCCTGTTTCTGTTTGAGTTTGACACGTGGTCTAGACAATTAACAAAACAATAAATCAAGCCTTGATTTGTAGTATTTGCTGGTTTCTGAAATATAAATACACCAAATATTTAACAATCAGGTTGAGGAGCCAGTAGAATAGGTCCCAGCATATTCCTACCTCTGACATGTATTGACTATATGACCCCTGGCAAGTCGCTTAATCTCTTGATGGCCCTCAGACAACACTCTAACCCTGTAAGATGCCAGGTAAATCTGGCCTTGTTATCTCAATTCTTACCTAGCCCTTGGTCAATAATTGAGTGTGACCTCAGACAAACTGAGAACTAGGAAAGACCTTAATTTAGAAAGGCCAAGGTCACCCACTGCATCCTGGCCCATCTCCAGTCATCTTGACTTCTATTTTACCACTGAACTTTGAGATTCTGGAGGAGAGAGTGAGGCTGATGACTCTTTGCAGTTCTGCCTCACTTAAATCCAATTCACAGGCAAGTCAAGACATTGCTCTCATGACTTCATGGATCGTCTTTGAGAATGAACATCAAGGAACAACAACAGTATGAGACATAAAACAGTTACCGATTCCCAATAGAATGCCCTCTGGAGGGCAGCGATTGTTCTGGACTTCTGTCTTCCTATCTCAAATGCCAAGGGCTATTTCTGACACTTACTAAACACTTGTGGATTGATTGATCTGCTTTGGTGGAGAGGGTTTCAACACCAGAAGTTCTCGACAGATGGAATCACAGGTCTGGACAACCTCCAAAGTCCTTACTTATCTGTTCAATATTCTTCCCAGGAGAGCCTAAATTCCCTGTAGAGAAGAACTATTTCTTTTGCCTTTGTATGCCCAGTGCCCAGCACAGTGCCTGGCATTTAATTGCCTAATAGATGACTACTGAGGTCAACCGAATTGAACTTCGCATTTCTGGGAGGTTGCTTCCTTGCCTATAAAATGAGGAAGTTGTACTAAACATTGTAAAAAAATCTCTTGAAGCTCTACATTTTTCTTTTTTATAAAAGTTGGAGGCCTACAATACCATTGGTGCCATGTTTTGATCTCAGGGCTTCAAGAGAATCAATCTCCAACATTTTCTCCAATGGTCTATTACAGTACCTGAAATTCCACAACTTAAAATTCATTCCTTTGGGGGTTAGGCTTAGGTTTCTTCTTTTAAAATGCCTAGTTTTGCTGACTGGGTAACACTAGATTGGGTAAGTTTCTATCCGTAATGAACATCTTCACATGAATTAATTAATTGAACTAATCACAGGTGAGATTTGAATCTGGGTCCACCTAGATTCAAATCCCACCTCTTATATAGATCCTTTAATCAGATGCTTTCTTCTCCAAGATCATGAATGATTTGATGAGGGTAAGGAGATTAACCAGCATATCTGGTTGCTTCAAGTATTGTCTTGAAAACTTAGGTATTGTCTCGAGAAGCACAATATCATCTTATCAATCATTTTAGGGGGGAGCCAGGCAGCACAATGGATAGAGCACTAGGCCTGAAGTCAAGAAGACCTGAGTTTAAATTTGGCTTCAGACACTTACTAGGAGTGTGGCGTTGGGCAAATCACTTAACCTCTGCCTATCTCAATTTCCCCTTTTGTAAAATGAGGATGATAATAGCACTTACCTACCAGGGTTGTTGTGAGGAGCAATTGAGATAATCGTAGAAGCACTTACCATAGTGCCTGTCATCTAGTAGGTGATACATAAACATTAGTCATTATTATTGACACAATGCTACAATCAGTGTGTTTTATGCAGTATTTCTGGGGCAGAATGCAGCAAGATTATCATCCTTTGTTCTTCCAGTGGAGAAAACTATGAATATTTCATATCTTCTCCATACTGTGCTTTGGATTTATTGTTGCTTTTGCTTGAGTAGTGGTCCGGTCAGGATCTCTGTAGGGAACTCCACTACAGAAACTCTTTCCTATGATATAGATCTTCAACTCTTCTGAAATGTATGTTCTAAGACTGCTTCCTGGGACATTAAGAGAGAGCTTCAATGACTTCCCCTTGGTCACCTGGTGTTGTTTGTCCTTTGTTCTCAAAGAAGACCATTGATGTTACCAGGTGATGTCTTGACTTGCATGAGAGATGGATGTAAGTGAGGCAAAGCTGTACAAAGTTGTCAGCCTCGCTCTCCCCTCCAGAGTCATTAAATTCCAGAGGCATTCAAAAATCAAGAAGACTGGAGGTGGCCCAGCATGCAGTGGATAACCTTGGCCTCTCTGTATTAAGGTCTTTCCCAGGTTTCACCTGTGGTCTGAGGCCACACCAATTCAATGACTAAGGGATAGGTAAGAATTGAGATAAAAGATCACCTTCTTTATAATCACAAAAATATCAGTCTGAGGGGAAAGTATCTGGCCTCAAAGTATCTGGCCAGGACAGAACATAATCACTATTTACACTGATTCTAGTCACCAAAACTGAAACAATGAGCCAAAGAGTGTTGGGCTGGGGGTTAATATTGGCCATTCAATGAAAGAATTCTAGTGTTCCTGATTCCAAGGTATCATGCCACAGTGGAAAGAACCCTGTTTCTGGATCAGAGACCTAGGTACCTATCCCATCTTTGACATTTCCTTCCTCTCTGACTTTAGGCAAGCTACTTCATCCTTCTGAGCCTCAGTTGCTTTCTCTGTAAAATTGGGGGGGGGGGTTGGACTAAATGGCCTCTGATGTCCCTTTCAACTTCTGGTCTAGAATCCTATGAACTGTATACACTCTGACATTCTTTGTCGTTGATGTTAACCAATAAGGATTTAGTCTGCTATATGCCAGGCTCTATTCTAGGCAATGGAGATATAAAGACAAAAAATGTGAAATTGTCCCTACCATCAAGGAGTTTATGTTCTATTAGAATAGAAAAATATAAATATTTTATATATACTTTGTATTTACTTGCCTGTATATACATATCCTCCTAGCCAAGTGTAAGATCGTTGACAAGGACTGCTTCATTTCCTTGTCTTTATCCTACTATCTTGTAGAGTAAGTGTCTAATAAATATGTGCTGAATATAGTTTAGTTATTAGTACAAAAGAAATTGGGCATGGTGGTATACAGCCACAGTCCCTGCTAGGGGGATGCTGAGGCTTATGGACATCTTGAGCTCAGGAGTTCTGAGCTGCAATGAATAACAGACATACAATAAATAAAGGGGAAATTGGGCACCTTTATAATGAGCCCTCCAGAGAAGGGGGCTGCCAGGCTGCCGAGGGAAAGACAAACCAGCCCAGGGCAGATATAGAACAAGTCAGAACTTTCTTGATGAATAGTAGTGGTATCAGGTTCATGATGAATGACCTGCTAGCCCAATAGGGTCAGAAAAAAGAAAAAAAAAAGAATGTGAAAGAGAGACAGTATACTATGCAAATTCTGAGGCAAGAATGATCCTTCCCAGCTATGGAAATCAGGAAAGATTTGCTATTTTCTTGGGATTGTATCTGCTCTTTACCACATACACACATGCAAGACCATATATAATCTGTCTCTGGTAAAGTTTGTCAACTTATACTTCACATCCCTTATTCAAACCACCATCAAAAAAAAAATCCTCTGACATCATTTGGACGTAAAGTTATGGAACACCATACCCTGCTAGCCAGATATTCCCTGGCCCATGGCCCTGAACCACCAGAGCTACATATTCTCAAAGCCTATTTCAGCAAATGGGAAAATCCCCTTAACACTTGCTCCACTTGCTTTAGCAGGGAGGTCAGATATGTACAACTTAATTACTTACAGCTGGACATCTGGACATCTCAGGGCTTCCAGATGCACAGGCTGGTGAGATTGGACAGGAAATAGGGAGACAAAGGCCACTGGAGCTCTATTGCAACCAGGCGGCAGACAGCATGACCGCTTGGACAGATACCCTTCCTTCTCAGAATTACAGCTGCTTGCTCCATCCAGGGAGCCTTGGTCTTGGAGCTGATGAGAAATGGGCCAGCACAGGGAGTGCGGCTTTCAGTACTCTGACACTATCAGAGGATTGTCACATTAATTGGTTAAGATATTCAGAGGAAAGCCAAGGTTAAGTTGGATCTTGGCATAAGCCTATTAAATTTGCTCAGTGCCTTGGCCATAAGTGTTGCCTCTTGCCCCAAGTCAGCCATTTTGCAATATGCTTACCATGGACTATGGAAGAAGGGGAAGGGGAACCAGTAAGAGGGAGGGAATCCCCTTTCCAGGGTAGGAGGGGGAGACACATTTTAAAGGTGGGGAACTATGAGTATGGAATGATACATACAACATTACATAAGGTCATTTTGTTGGTCAGTTTAATTGTTTCTTTTTGTTCGAAGGGAAGGTTCCGTAAGGAAAAGTATATAAGCTAATGTCTTGATGTTAAAAAAAAATAAAGGCAACAATAAAATATAAGAAAAGTATCTCAGTATTTAGGATAGTGAGCTCCTTGAGAGCAGGGCCTAAGCCTTATACAGTTTTATACTGTGTGTAATACCTAACACAGTGCCTTGTGCTTCAGGGGCAGCTTTAGGAGCCATGGCTTCATGATATCTAAGGTTCTCTGACTTCCTCTGTGATAGGAACAGTTCAGAAGACAACAGAAGCAAGCCAGAAAGGATCACAATTAAGTGGCACAGCTTTGAAAGATACAGGTTAAGAAGAATTACTTGTACTTAATAGAGATCAGTAGTTTCATATACAATCTTCCTTCTGTTCTACCACCTATATGAAATACACATATTATTTGGTGCTTGTAACGTTCAGAATAAAAACCAGTAAATTTAAGGGAAAAATAGCCCAAATTGGGTAGGAAATTAGACACATATTTTTCTTGAATGAAGCTATAAGAATCCAGAAATAGAACTTAAAGTTGGTATCCTTGAGTTGACTTCTATGGTTGTTAAAATTTGAGGGAGTTTAAAGGTAAATGGGAAAAAAACTTGTATGTAACAAAGTATTTACTTCCATATTTTAAAGATTCATGATGTTGCTGATGTAGGCCTTCCCTCACACTGACATAGTAAATGAGCTTTGAGAATGACTGTGGCCAAAAAAATCTGTCACCTATTGACCTTTCTCACCCTAATATTCAGATGATAAAGACACAATCCAGACCTTGCATGCAGGCTTTTCAACTTGGTAGGGTTTGCCCAAATTTGCATCCCATTGTTATGGTAGTCAGGAACCCAAGGAAACCTACATGCTAAGATGAAGTGGCAGCGTAGGACTTGAAAACAGTGAAATGCATGAAATTAGCTCTATGCTTACCACCTTGAGATGAAGGTTTATGGTGAACAGATGATCATCTCAGTCATATCATTTAAGAAATAGATCATTTGATGTGAACAAGGGAGAAAACTGACTCACAGAGTGTTTTCTGTTGTCATTCAGTTGGTTTTTTGTGTCCAACTCTTCGCTACCCTTTTTACGGTTTTCTTTGCAAAACTGTTAGAGTGGTTTGTCATTTCCTTCTCCAGATCATTTGACAGAAGAGGAAACTGAGACAAACAGGGTAAAGTGACTTGCCCAGGGTCATACAGCTACTAAGTTTCAGAGACCAGATTTGAACTTAGGTCTTCCTGACTCCAGACCAGGTGTTCTATCCACTATGCTCATCTAGTTGCCTCAGTGCACAGAGAGACTAATTGATTTTCTTGTAGTCACAGAGATAGTTAGGAGGAAGACTTGGGACTAGAACTCAGATCTGCTGAACCACAAGCCAATCCACTTACTTCCTAGTGTATATAGTCCAATAAACTATAGGCCATTTTGCAACATGCCAGATGTGCTCAGCTCTCTGTCTCTAGTTTTCCAAAGGATCTTTCAAGGTTAATCTCCTACCTGGGCGGGTTTGGCCTGGCCCCACTGTCACATCTGGTTGGATCTTTGGACCCATGCTACAGTGGGAAAGCTTTTGAATCACAGGCTGATTAGATCTTCCTCAGTCACGCTACCTGACACACTACCTTCCTCAGTTTCTTCATCTGTAGAGTGAGGAGGATAAAACAGATAACCTCGAAGGCCCCTTCCAGCCCTAAACTGATGATGATCCCTCTGAGAACTTGTTCCTTAATGTAACTCTTTCCTAGAGAAACTTCTGTCACGTTATAGACTCTGGGTGACCGTAATTTGGATCTTAATTTGAGTTTAGAAACCAATATTCTAAGGTGGTATGTTGCCCCCTCCTTGCCTTTTGTTTTTCTTTCCTTCAGAAACTCATCTCTTAAATTTGGGGACTGGTTCATACATCCAAAGTAACTTCTTTGAACCCTAGACTATGAAATCTCTTGTTCCATTAGAGACAGTCCCCCCCTTCCCCCAACTCCTGCCCAAAGCCATCTCCAGATGTGGTAGCTCAAGTGTTTTTGTGTTCATCCTTCATTTTCAAAGAAGACCAGTGACACCATGGGTGATGTCTTGACTCATGGGTGAATTGGATTTAAGTGAGGCAGAGTTGCACAAAGTCATCAACCTCATTCTCTCTTCCAGAGTTATCAAAGTCCAGTGGCAGGAAAAATTCAGGCTGACCGGTGATGACCCAGGATGCAGCTCTCAGTATTTCACAGAGCCTGCTTTAACTTCCTTCATGGCCACTGAAACAAATCGTTCTCATCCACCCATTCTACCAGGCAAGTCTTCATATGCTTAGGGTGGGCATCCTCTAACTTACCAATGGGTTGAGGCCTGTTGATTATCTTCAACCTGGTTTAGCCCATCTGCTGAGATGGTTTTACTGGGGTGTGGTCCACTGTACATGCCACACTGTCTTAGAGCTTCAGGTGAGAGATGGGTGAATCAGGTGGACTCTAAAAGTGGATGAGTAGCCCTGAAAAGTAGCCCTGAACACCCCATATACTCCAGTGACTAAAGTACTGAACAGATCTAGTTCCATCAGAGTTTCTTCATGATGAGTCAGCCTCTATCTGTGGAGGGATAGTTAGGCCTTCACTCATGAGGCACTCCTGAGCTGGGCCAATTAGTTTTGCTCTCATCCTTGACACAGAGTGCACCCCTAACCCCAGCCAACCATCTTGTAAATGATTACCCTTGGTCACAAGAGGGATGATCATGTGCAAGCTAAGCTAGGACTGCCCTTTGTGCCTGCCAGGGAAAAAAATCTACCTTGGCTGACTTCTCTGAATTTTCCATGTCTCCAATTATGTTCTTTTCAGTAATAGCATTCCGATGATATTGGAAGCACCCGCGACAAAACACGTCTGGACCCTGGAATGCAGAGCAGTCAAGAAATTCGGGGAATCAAAAATATTCTAGAAGCAAAAGGCAGACCTGCCATCTATGAAAAAAGAAAGGCAAGCTAAGCTGGTGAGGATTAAGCTGTCAGCAGTCTGCCCACACCCCAATCAGGCCGAAAGAAGCTCTTTCTTTCAATGGCCAGAAAGAGGTGTGACATCTGGAAACATCTGTCCTGTTCTTGAGCATAATGCTCTGAGATCATGTGCACCAGAAGACTGGGCTAAGCTACAGTTCACGAGAGTAGCCAAAGGCCAAGTTTGGGCACAATTACAAAGTAGCTGAGCCTTAGTCTCTACTACCTCCAGATCCTCCATCCTTTCCCTACCCTTACTCTTTCCCAGTGCCCCCGTAGGATCCCCTCCTTTCAGGAAATTCATTCTCATTAAGCTGTAAATCTTTAAGTGCCAACAATTAAGGGGGATTTCTACATTTTAATTGAGATCAAAGTCTTAAGCTAAAAGGATGGATTTCACCTGTGGATAGGAGAGATATGGTGTGTTTTTTGGGGAAGGGAGCAACAGAGGACTTCCCTTAACCTCATCCCTAACCCCAAGCCACAAAGCACCTATTAAAGCAACTGTGCAGGAAGACTAGTTAAAGGTACACATACCTCTTGGATGCCCTGGGAGTCACTTCAACCAAAATCTGTCTGATTTCTTGGAGGAGCAGTCACACTCTTTAGACCACCATGCATTCTAAGATGCCTTTGGCCTTGCCATCTGACATACCCCTTAATCCCTTGGATTTCTGGGTCTTTCCATTTTCCCTGCAGTTGAACTCCCTTATATGAATTTTCTCCTCTGATTAGAAAGAGAACTTCCTGAGAGCCCAGGCTATCTTCCTTTAGGCTCAGTCTTTAGCAAAATGCTTGGCACATTGTAAGTACTTAATAAACCCTTGTTCTTTCATTCATTCACTCATGCATGAAACCAAAAGATAGATAGGACTAAGCCTAATAAGCCACATTCAGGAATCATATGGACATTTTTATTTTAAGAAGTTGTGAAGGAAGTCAAATTTGTCTTTGATGTCCCTCCTTCTTCTTTGATGATCCCCATCCATGATGTCCTGTCCCTTTACAATTCATAAATTTAGAGCTGAAAGGAACCTCAGAAGACATCAAGTCAATTCCTTCATTTTATGGAGGGGGACACCAGGAGTCACAAAGTTGAAGGGACCTGTCCAAAGTCATGTAGGATGTAACTGTCAATTTCAAGATTTGAACTCAGATTCTTTGATACCAAAGTGCCATTATGAAAGGCTTTCCCCCTTGAGGCACCCCATACTCACTGAAAATCCCAAGCTACCCACTATAGTACCCTAACTTTGCCTTTCTGTCTCTATTTCCTAAGGAGGAATTGTTCTCTGTCCCTTAAAATCAGGTGCTAATGGGTTAATTGAACCCTTCTAGCTAATTCGCTACTTAACTCAGAATGCTGATTTTGTCAAAATGGCACCGGCTCTATCAATGCAGATCACAATCCTCTGTGCCTCAGTAGATAGTCTTCTGGAGCTCTTCATAATGTTGTTGAATGACACTACCGAAAGAACATTGGCTTTGAAACCAAAAGTCCCAGATTGAAATCTTGCTCTGAGACTCACAGGCCACAGTTTCCTGGACTAGATGATCTCTGAGGTCCAGGTGTAATTCTATGACTATGAATATGAATCGTTTTGGCCAGAGAATGAACAATTCTCTGACCAATCTGGTACAAGAAGAACAATTAATAAAGAAGAAGGATAAATAAAAGTCTCAGGGAGTACAGAGTACTTCAGAGTAGCTGATATTCATAAGATCCTAGAGGTTGGAAAGGATCTTATAGGCCATCTAATCCAATCCCCTTATTTTACAGATAAGGAAACTGAGGCCCAAGGAAGTGAAGTGATCTGATGATTAATGCAGTGAAAAACTCCTCATCTTACTGCCTAGGAAGATTTGGGAGGCAGGGAGATGGGAGAGGAAAAATACATTTTGAAACCTAACCCATTTTTCTTTATTTTTCCCCTTCAGGTTGCATTTTGGAATTTCACATTTTCCCAAAGAAAATAACCAGATTCCAATCCTTAAAAAAATTGGAATGCATCACATGTCAGTTGACTTCTGATGTCCCTTCTACGAGATATCACAAATACCCACTCCTTGCCCCCACACCCCCAGCACATACACACACACACACACACACACACACACACACACACACACACACACACACACACACACACACACATTCCTCCTCTCTTTGCCCAGTTATAACAGCATCTCCCCTGCAATGTGCTCTATTTCACTGCTTTCATTAATTATTTTTTTGGAGAGTAACTTAATCCTCGTCCTCTGCTACAGTTTCTGGGAATGAATGACATAGCTTGGCCTCTCCAATTCCTTCCTCTAACATTCCCCTCACATTATCCTAATTATAAGAACCACCATTTATTATCTCCTCCCCCACCCCATTCCCCATCTGTATGAAGGAGGAGAGACTGTAGTTAAGCTGTTGGTGTTGGGATTATTATTAGGGGTGGTGGTGATAGGCAGGAAAGGCTATGATGTGAAGAGGTGAGATCTCCAGAGACTAGGCATTAATGAGCAGAATCCATGAGGAAAACCCAAAAGCTTCTTTGGCTCAAAAACTGGAAGTCGGGAGACCTGGATTCTGGTCATGGCTCTACCACTGAGTCGGTGACTTTAAGGAAGTCAATCTTTCTGCCTTTCATAATGAATGGGGCACCATATTTTTAGAAGGATAATGGCTCTAATCATAGGAAGATGACCGGATTGGTGAGAGGAGTCAGAATCATACTGTGCAAGAATAAATTTAAGGAAGTGGAAATATTTAACCTCTAGAAGAGACCACATGAAGACAGACCACTGCCTTCAGCGCTCTGAGGAACTGTCATATGGCTGAGGGATTGTACTTCTGCTTGGTCCCAGAGGACAAAGCCAGGAACAATGAATACAATAGATAGATTTCAATTCACTATAAGGAAAAGCTTCCTAATAATTAGAACCATTCAAAAGTGGAATGGACTGTCTCAGTGGGTAGTGTGTTCTTCATTAGGGGGGTCTCCAGGAAGAGACTGGATGGCTGCTTTTCAGAGATGTTACAGAGTGACTACTCTGTAGAGAAGCTAGCTATATGACATAGTGGAAAGAGCTTTGGATTTGAAGTCAGGGATCCTGGGTTCAAACCATAGGTCTGCTGCATACTATTGATGTGACCTTAGTCAAGTCATCTCTCCCTTTCTTGGCCTTGGTTTCCTCATCTATAAAATGAGGATGATGAAAAAGAAAAACCTCTAAGGTCTGTCTTAGCTCTAAATTTCTGATCCTATGAATTCTAGTTCAGATATGTTTTAGGCTTGATGGTCTTGGAGGTCTCTTGCAGCTCTGAGCTTATGTGAATATCAAAGTACTTATAGATCTTAAGGGAGTTATAATATTTTTTGGGGGGGTGGGTGATGAAGAGGGCAGAGAAAAGCAAGTGTACAAATGTCTAGGGGCTTTGGAGGAGGATACCAGTCTCTACATCTGTAAAATGAGGAGCTGAGATGAGAAAATGTCTCAGTTTCCCTTTTGGCTCTAACATTCTATGATATTTTCTGCTCAAGAACTGCTAACATCTGACCTAAAACAGGAATCTACCTGTACATTTATCTTCTTTGTTTAGCCTTCTTGAAAGTGTTCTAGAGTTCCTTGCCCCCGAAGTAGAATAATCATAAACAGGGTGTAAGGTTAGACACAGTGAGTATAATTGATGTGACTTGAATTAGGAGGCAAAAGGAGACAGCTATGCTCTCACCTAACAAAAAAACCCATCCTGATGCCTGACACATCATCGGAGAGATTTTTAAGGAGTCTTTGGAAAACAATTGCATTTTAAATGCTGGGTTGTTTTTTTGTTGTTGTTGTGTTTTGTTTTGTTTTGTTTTGCCTGTGGTGTGGACAGTGTTCTTTATTCTTCTTTTAATTAATTAATTAATTTTTGATTTACAAAATTCATTTCCACAAGATTTTGAGTTCCAAATTTTCTCCCCATCTCTCCCCTCCCCCACCCCAAGATACCGTGCATTCTGATTACCCTTTCCCCCAATCTGCCCTCCCTTCTACCACACTTCTCCCTTCCATTATCCCCAATTCCTTCATTTTCTTGTACGGCAAGATAGATTTCTATACCCCATTGCCTGCCTCTTTTATGAGAGATAATTTGCCCCATTCTATTTCTCCCTTTTTCCTCCCAATATATTCCTCTCTCACTCCTTAATTTTATTTTTTAGACATCATCCATTCCTACGCAACTCACCCTTTGCTTTCTGTCTATATGCATATAATCCCTCCACCTTTTTCTCCAGTCATGTCTGACTCCTCCTAACACCATTTGGCATTTATTTGGCAAAAATACTAGAGTGGTTTGTCATTTTCCTATCCAGCTCATTTTACAGATGAGGAACGGAGGCAAAAAAGGTTAAGTGACTTGTCCAGGGTCACACAGCTATTGAGAATCTGAGGTCAGTTTTAAACTCAGGAAGATGAATCTTCCTGACTCCAGACCCAGCACTCTGTGCACTATGGTGCCACCCAGCTCCACCCTCACCTCCCATTTTACCTATAGAAGAGAACATTTGGGGGAGACATAAAAACTTTTCTTTAAATGTTTGAAGAGCTATTGTACGGGAAAAGGATGAGACCTGTTCTGATTCGTCCCAAAGGAAGACATAGAAACAATAAAGTCCTGAAGTTGGGTAGATTAACTCCCCTAGAGAAGTGGGCAGCATGGAAAAGGCAAGACACTTGAGGGCACTGGCAGAGGAGGGAGGAAGGAAGGGAAGGAGAGAAACTTAGGGATGGTCTCTGGAAATCTAGTGGAGTGGGGGGAAAGAAATTGCTTTTTTAGTACTGAATTTGCCAGGATCCATCCACCTCTTAACTAAACAAAAGTCTTCTGAGGCTCCCTATTGTCTTTAGGACCTAATACAAACTTCTTTGGCTTGGCATTTAAAGAATTCTCCATTATAGCTTGCACCTGCATCCTTTCTAGTTGCATTTCCTATCATTTCCCTTTCATGTACTCTCCATTCAGAGGCAGCTAGGTGGTGCAGTGGAGAGAGCACCAGTGCAGGAGTCAAGACGACCTGAGTTCAAATCTCACCTCAGACACTTGACACTCACTAGCTGTGTGACCTTGGGCAAGTCACTTAACCTCAGTCCCCTCATCCTAGGTCATCTCCAGTCATTCTGATGAATATCTAGTCACTGGATTCAGATGGCTCTGGAGGAGAAGTGAGGTTGGTGACCTGCACAACCCTCCCTCACTCAAACAAAGTTAAGTGCGAGTCATGTCATTATTTCTCTGATGGCATGGTCTTCTTCAGCAGCAAAGAATGAACACACACACTCTCCATTCTAGCCAGTCTGCCTCTTGACTGTCTCCTGGAACACAACATTCTCTCTTCTGATCACTCCACAACACTGCCGAAGTGACCCCCTATTCTCACTCCCCATCTGGAGTGCCCTCCCTTCTCAACTTTACCTCACAGAATTCCTAGCACAATTCAGGTACCAACTCCTACACAATCTTTCCTGCTTCATCACCACCGCACCCCAGGTGTTAGTACACTCTTCCTCTTGAAATTAATTTCTGTTATTCTGCATATGAGGCAACTAGGTGAGGCAGTGGATAGAACACAAGACCTGAAGTCAGGAAGACTTTATCTTCCTGAGTTCAAATCCAACCTCAGATACTGGCTGTGTGACTGTGGGCAAGTCATTTAACCCTGTTTGTCTCAGTTTCCTCATCTGTAAAATGACCTGGAGAAAGTAATGGCCAACTACTCTAATATTTTTACCCCCCACCCCAAAATGGGGAAAGTCAGATGCCACTACAAAACAACTGAACAAACTTTGTATATGCTCTATATTTGTTTATCTGCATATGTATTGAGAAACTCCAATATAATGTAAGTTCCTAGAAAACAAGATGTTTCTTTTTTGTCCTTTTCTCCCCAGCACCTCTCATAGAATTTGGTACTTAATAGATATTTATGGAATTGATTGGAATCAAATTAATCCCCTTGTGACTGAGAATAAGAAGCAAATATTCAAAAGGCAGTAGTGCAGTCTATTGTCCTTCCAACAAAAGAAGCCTAACCTGGCCCATCAGGAGAGGAGATGCAGAGCTTTGGTCCTTCTGCACAATAGACAAGAATCCAGCTATAGCTTTGGTCTAATAGAAAGAATGCATGCATGAGAAGCAAGTAAGCTTTGGAAGGTAGCCAGGGGTCTGGTAGAAAGAAACAAGATCTGGAGGAATGAGACTTGGGTTTGAATCCTGCTTGGGTTATTTGATGTCTATGTGGCAAGTCATCACCCTTTTCTGGGCCTTATGAGACAGCTGAATGAGATAGTTTCTAATGATCTCCCCAACTTCAGGTCTTCCCTTTAGACCTGGCTGGTGTCAGAGGTTCCCTCTTTGTTTTAAGGATCACTTTGGCAGGGAGTGGAGGGAGGGAAGGTAGGGAACTCGAAGCCTCTCAGGATCATTTGCCCCTGAGAAGCTGAAACCTGGAAATATCATTGTGTGTCATGGTATCATTAGATCGTAGAACTAGAATTAAATTTTATTTTATTTTATTTTATTTTACATGTGAGGAAAGTAAGGCCCAAGGATTTTCAATGACTTGCCTAAGACAATGCTGGTGAGAAGCAGATTTGGAACCCAGGTCTTCTGACTCCAGAATCAATGTTCTTTCAGGGTATCCCGCTGCCAGCCCCTTTTACAGTTATCCAAGTTCTGAAAGCATCGAACATAAAACTAGTTTCATCACATAACAGAAGATACAAAAGGGATGGATACCCAAGCCAATAGAGTTATGACTCATTTCCCTTTCCAGTGGACCTCTACCTCCCCCTAGGGAGCTGTATAGACTTCAGAATTTATAATACTAGCCTAGGGGAGGGAGAAGCTTGAAATTCACGGCTCCCATCAGGATCTCTGCCTCATTTCTCTTTGGCAGGGCCCTCGACTCCCTGGAAGTTAGTCTTTCTCTCTGGATTATCCCTGTCTCATTCCTCAGTCTCTGGTCTCTGTTACTTGACTGGCACCATCATCCATTCCTAGTAAGCATCATTGGTTGGATCCATCCAGTCATGGTCACTGCCTTCTGTAACCATATTGTCCTCACTCCTGTCTGTTCTCTGAGTCCAATTTCGCTGTTCCAACTCCTCAATGTATTGCTCCTCCTCCCTAGAAAATGGTGCCAACCCTAGAAACTCAGAGGTCTTCCATATACCAGAATGCCTCCAGCTCTTTATGATTTTCTGCTCCTTTTCTAAGGAACCACACCCACACGGCCCCCTTAAGTACTGATGGGGAATTCCTTTGCTTGGATGGCTCCAAAATAGTTCTGTTTCCCAACTTTCAGGTGATGTGAGCAGCAAGATGATGGAATAGACAATTTCTCCAATTCCAAAGCCCTCTCAGACTTCTCCAAAATAAAAATTATATGCCAAAGATAAAGCAAATTCAGTTGTTTCCATGGTCTTCTCAGGTTTTATCCTAACAATATCCTAGAACACCAAGAATCCAAAGAATCTCAAATTCAGGAATTGATGCTCACTCACTCAGCACCCCTTCCTCAATCTCCCAAGCTACCAGCAGCCAGGCCACACTAGCAGATCCAAAGTTACAACACAGGCTTACATCAAAAACCACCCCTGCATTCCATTCCCCAATCCCTCTATCCAATCTACAGAAGTTTGTTTGTTCAAGATTGTTGTATGAAGTTTGTTCAGGCATCAACAACCAGCTTGACCATAGCTCTTTAGAAGCAAAAGCCTGCTGGGGGCTCCAGCCCAGAAGCATCAGCTCTGCAAAGCTCTGAACTGTTGGTACTGGGGAAAGCAGGCTCTGAAATGCCAGTGTCAGGCTAGGGAACAGCAACCCAGACAGTACACCTCATTTTCGGGGAGGGAGGGTTGCTGTGTAGCATTCCACCTGGGCCCAGTTTGGCCACTCAGAAGTCAGATGGGGCAGAGACTTAGGCTGATGAATCATGAATTGCCCAGCATGGGAGGAAGCTGAAAGCTTTGAGATCCAGCCCCTATGGAAACCAGCATCAGAGGAGAAGGATTCAGGAAGTAAGTGATAAGGAAAATAAAAGGGAATTTACAAAATTTAATATGAAATGATAGACGGGTGGATGGACATGAAGCATGGTCTAGGCAGCTGTCATGGGTCAGATGACTTTTCACTCACCCAACAATCTGGAGGTGTTTAACCTATTTAGTCTTTTTCTCTAGGCATGTCTGACTCCTCCTGACACCATTTGGCATTTATTTGGCAATGATACTAGAGCAGTTTTTCATTTCCCTCTTCAGCTCATTTTACAGATGAGGAACTGAGGCAAATAGGGTTAAGTGACTTGTCCAGGGTCACACAGCTATTGAGAATCTGAGGCCAGATTTAAACTCAGGGAGATGGATCTTCCTTACTCCAGACTTAGCACTCTGTGCATTATGAATGAAAATGAAATGAAAATACAAAATGAAATGAAAATATGAAGGATTTCAAGAAGAAGGAACCAAAAAACCTGGTTAAATTTAACAATTTAATTCAGAAACAGCAGGTTCTGCAAGTCATCAGGAGAAAGACCTTAAACATAAAGGATGGGACATTTGAATAATATAAGACTATTCTGCACCCACTAGAAAAAGGAGGAGGGAATGGAATAGTATGTTCCTAAGAGCAATGGAGCCCAGTGTGACCTATCCTGCAAATCTGAACTTAACCAATCAGGTGGCAATTATAAAAGATAAAATAAATAATTTAATAATTTGACACCGTAAAGCTTCTACGCAGACGTTACTGTGTCTAGGACAAGAAGGGAAGTGGTTGAATGGGGGATAGGGAAGAAATTCTTGTGTCAGATTTCTCTGTTAAAGGTTTTGTATCCAAGATATATAAACAATATATACATACATATGTGTCTGTATATATGTATATATGGCTAATAGTCATTCCCTCACAAGTACATGGTCAAAGTATGTGAACAAACAGTTCTCAAAAGAACTGCAAAGTATGAACAACCACATGAAAAAAACATTTCAAATCACTAATGAGAGGGATGCAAATCAAAACAACCCTGATATTTCACCTAACACCCTGAAAATTGCAAAAAATGACAACAGTCAATGTAGGAGGGTTTATGGAAAGACAGGCATGCTAATTCACTGTTGGCAAAAATGAAATGGTACAACCATTTTTTAAAAATTATCTTTGCACTGATTTTAATAATATTCATCAGCATTAATTAATTTGGTGTTATCAACAGAAAAGAACCCTCATCAGCCCTATCTATTAAGGTTCACAGAAATAAGCTACCTTGGGAATTCTCTATGGTGTTTTTAGGTACAATAATTTTGGAAAGCAGTTTGAAATTGAGCAAATAAAGTGACTAAGATGTCCATACCTCTTGAAACCACTACTGAGTTTATACCCCAAGGAAACAACTGATAAGAAAGAAAAGTCCTTATATACTCCAACATATTTACAGCAACACTTTTTATGATAGCTAAAAATTGGAAACAAAGTAGATGGCCATCATCTGGAGGTGCTACAGATGAGTGGTTATAGTTTCTTTTGATCGGTGGCATAGCTGGAAAGGTGGTTTTTAAAACTAGCCAGAGGTAACAATTGGTCTCTTTCTGGCTCATGCTCTTTCCTGATGAATACAGAAGATGAAGATCACAGTTCACCCATAGCCTAGGCACAGTGAAATGGGGAAAAATGAAAGACTTCCTTCCCCTATGCTCTGACTTTCACTTCAGCTCTGAGAAATGGGACTGAGGGTGGTACTTGTTTGTGTTCTACCTTGTTTGTCCTTCTCTCTTTTGGGATACAGGTGGTGATCCCCAACAGACCTACCAGATTTCAGAGTTTGAGTCTTGGTGACCCTGGAGTTGGGATTCCAGGCAGGATAGTGCAGCTAGCCAGCCAACCTAGAAGAAAAGCCCTGAGAAGCCAGGGTGCCTGGGACTCGAGCCTGAGGAAGATTTTGATTTCAAGTTTGGTACTGTGCTCCAGGAACTGAGCTAAACTATGAACCTAATCCCATTCCCCTCCTCAGAGACTGAGGTGATATGTGGGCAAGGAGATTAAATCTCATGTGTTGAGGGAGAAAGTTTGTAAAAGCTAATCAGATTGTTAAGGGACTAAATGGACCTGGGGTGCTGGGCACCACTCCTACTCTTGAGGGAACACTATTAGTGGGGGGGGGGGGGTAGGGCCATTGGCAGAGAGCCTGGGGGAAAGGTGAAATGTGATATTGCCTGGTCTCCAGGAGTTGGGGGCCATGATAATCAGTGTTACATGTCTGGACAGTTTTAAAGATGCAGTCAATCAGAGGAGGTTACACCCCACCCTGAAGTGGTAGGGAATACAGAGTGCCTTTAGGTGATCTGGGCATGCTCCAACCACCCTTCACACTAGAGAGCCAAATGTTAAATTTCCATTGTGAGCATTTAGCAAACATGACCAATGAGGGCTTGGTTTATTGTTTTGTTGATTTCCAGACTCAAGAAAGTGATGGAGACAATATTTAAAATGTAGATTAAATTTAAAATATGTAGAGTGAAATAAACCTGGAAAAGTAGGTTGGAACCAGAATGAATAGGGCCTTAAATCCTGGGGAAGGGTTAGTTTGGGGGAGTTTTTGTTGTTGACAATGGTAAACCACAGAAGACAAGTAAGTCTTCATAAGATGATAAGACAACATGATGAGACCTGGCCATTGGGACAATTATTCTGGCAGGCATCTGAAGGTTAAATTAGAGAGAGGAGAATTAAGAGGCGGGGAGACTGATAAGGGTTTTGGAACAACGGAGGTAAGAGGAAATAAGATCCAGAAATGAGATGGTAGCAGTGTCACTGGAAAGAATAGGACAGAGTCCAGCAAGTAGGATTGACAAGAGGGATGAAAATGATGATTCCAAGCATCCAAGTACAGGTGACTGGGAAGATGTTGGCGCCATTAACATAAAGAGACAAACTGAGAGGAAAGCCTGTTTGATAATTTGGACATGTTGAATATCCAGACTCATTCAAATGCTTGACAGTCTTTTATGATTCATAGATAATAATAACTCACATTTATCTATAATTTTAAAGTTTGCAAAGTCCTTTACAGAGATTATCTCAGTTGACTCTCCCAAGGACCCCACAAGGCAGGTACTAGTCTTTTTATACCCATATAACAGGTAAGGAAACTGAGATTCAGAAAGAGTAAAAAAATTGATCTATGGTCATTGGGTTAGTAAGCATTGGAGACAGGATTTAAGCTCAGGTCTTCCTGACTCCAAGCCCAGGATTCTACCCACCATGCCAAGAAGCCACTGAAGAAGATGACATGTGGGTGGTTGTGGCTGATGAGCTAGATGTATGATGAACAGTTCTCTCCATCCTGCACACACACTGTCTTTCGGTTTGTGGCCATACCCTCTGGGAATGCAGCCTGGCACTCTGAAACTGCCTCTTGGATTTCTGGTTGGCCACACTCTTTGGTCTAAAAGAGCCCTCCCCACCCCTAATTATGGCATGACAGGCTGCGCTGCCTGCTGCTGGTGTTTCCCAGCTGTTTCCAGCTGTGCCACGTTGTTTGCAGCTGTGGTTCTTCTATCTCCTCTCTTTGCATGTGTATAGCTTTATCTCACCATCCAGTAGCTATCTGGCTATAACATCTCTGGCAAAATCCCCTTGCTTTCCTCTGACACTGCCGTCACCCTGGGACAGGCCATCAATAGTCCAGGCCTCATGTTCTGCAATAGCCTGCCCCCTGCAATAGCCCAGTGGGGCTCCCTTCCATAGATCTCTCCCTATTCTAGTCCAAAGGAATCTTCCTAAAGCAGAGGTCTGCCCATGTCTCTCACCTACTCAATAAACTCCAGTGGCTCTCTGTCATATCCAGGACCAAATATAAAATCCTTTTTGGCCTTCAAAACCCTTTATAACCTACCACCACTTACCTTTTCAGTATTGTTATACCATACCCCCATATACTCTGGGATCCAGGAAAAATGGCCTCATTATTGTTGCTCCAACAAGACACTTCATCTCTCAAATCCAGGCATTTTCACTGCCTGTCCCTCAGGCCTGGAATTCTTTCCCTGTTCATCTCTACTATTTCCTTCAAGTCCCAACTAAAATGTTGTCTTCCATAAGAAGACTTTTCCAATACCCCTTCATACTGATGCCTTCCCTCTATTGATTATCTCCAATGTATACTGTATTTGGTACGCTTGAATAGAGTTGTTTGAATGTTTTCTCCCCCCACCACCACCACCCCCAGCCTTAGACTATGAGCTCCTTAGGAGCAGGAACTGTTTTTACCTTTTTTTCATCTCCAGTGCTTAGCACAGTACCTGATACATAGTAGGCACTTTATCTCACTGATCTCACACAGTAGATGCTTAATAAATGCTTGTTGATTTGATGACCCTCTAGTCTCTACATGTACCCAATCCATAAACACATAGGAATTGTTGCCTTGGGTTGCATACTTCCAACCCTGGGTACTATGTCTACCCATAACACTCTCTGATGATATGCAGAAGGATTTCCTTCCCAAAACCTCAAAAGACTGAAATAATAAATTTGCATTTTCATGTGCAATCACCTTTTTAATACTACTATGTTATGAAAATGCTGGTTTTATTCTATAAATTAAAAATAAAATATATTTTTAAAAATATACTGAAAAAGAAAAGACTAGAGATATGCCCCCTAAAAAAAAATCAAGTTTTTCTTAATAACTTGGTATTATAAGATTTAGATTAGGAAGAGACCTGGAATGGAATTTAGTCCCACCATCTGTTTGTACATATGAAGAAACTGAGACCAGGGAGATAATGGATGATGCCAGGGCCAACACTAGGTAAGTCTCAGTCAAAATGGCCATTTCTGGATTTCTGTTCAGGCTGGTTTAAAATGAGGAGGATGAGATCCTCTCCCATAGGACAAGCGACCCTCCATGCCATGTTTTTAGAGGAAGGGAGGGCAGTGAACCCGGTATATCCAAGGAGAATGACTGAGAGGGAATGTGGGGTAGATGAAGAGGTCAACACATTTCTTCTGAAGATACCTGAATATCTAAATCGTGTTCACAGATTGGGACCATGAGGAGCCTCTAGCTCCCCACAAAGTAACTAAAGATTCTTCTTCTAGAGAAGAGAAGACTCAGACTAGACCACAATAGTTGTCATCAAGTATTCAAAGGGCTGTCGTGTGGAAAAGCAATTCAATTTGCTCTGGTTGGCCCCCAGAGGACAGAGCTAAGAGCAATGCAAAGAAGCTTGATGAAAGGGGAAGCTTCCTAAATATTAGATAAATACAGAAGTGGGAAGAGCACTTGTCAGTTACAATGAAGGACAGATTTTTCTGCAGTTATCGATTGGACCAGATAACTGCTAAATTTCATTCCCAGACTGGGAAGCTATGTTTGGATCTTGGGCCCTCTCTATCAACCTAGATAGAGGTGCTTCTCATATAGAACCATCACCCACAAATTCATTGATACCACAAACTCTTAGCTTGGAGTTTCCAGACACCCAAGAAGTCCATGGATTTCAGGGGCTCTAGGGAATTAGAGAGGGAAAAATTACATCTTTTCACTTACTCCTTGACTGAAATTTGGCTTTTCTTTCAATCAGGTTTTTTTAAAGCCATTATTCTAAAAAGGAATTCATAGACTTCACAAGATCCAAAGGGACCCATGGCACAAAAAAAAAGGATAAGAATTCTTTCCTGAATCTACTGTTTTACTGCAACAACATTAGCTTTAACTAAGCTTGTAGATTAGCTATAACCCAATATCATGTTTCTGATTGATGTGGCACAGTAGGAAAAAGCACTGGCTCCAGAGACAACAAGCCTAATGTCAAATTCTAACTATGATGCTGCCTTACCTATATAAGGTTTGGCAAACCACTTAACCTCCATAGACTTACCTCAGTTTCCTCACCTGTAAAATGAGAGATGCCTCATGGCCCCTTTTACCTGTAGATCTATGATCCTATGATTCTCAATAGATTAGACTGGCATCCAATCAAGTCCTACTTTCTACAAGGAGCTTCTCCTGACACACCTTAAGGCTAATGCTTTCCCTCTGAAAAATATCTCCAATTTATCTTGCATGTATTTTGCTTGTACATAATTGTCAATATGTCATCTCTTCCACTAAACTATGAACTCCTCAAGAAGAGGGATTATTTGGGGATTCCCCCCCCTCCCCAATACTTGAATTTTTTTGCATCCTCTGTTCTTTGTGCCTAGCACAAGTAAGTGTTCAATAAATGCTTGTTGACCTGACAGTCAAGCTCCACTCCAACTTTTCCAGTTCTCTTGCTACAACTTTTTAAAGTTGTCTATGGTCCTTACAACAAATCGAATGTCCCTGAATATCTGGCTCATTTTCCCCACATTGTGCTTTCCCTACCTCATTTCTCACCATGAAATGATGCACAAACAAGCTCACTTTCTTTTTTCTCTCTTATATTATGCACCAGAAAAGAGAAAAGTAGTTTTGATGAAACAATTACCCATAAACATCCTCAGAAACTGGTCCAGCTGTTGTAAAACCAATAGAAACCAGAGGATTAAAACCTCACCATCCTCCATATTCATTTTCATATCAAGAAATATAAACTAGAGATGAATCACTGTGTTAATGTGACTAGAAATACATTCAGCTAACAGAAAACAAGCCAAGATTTAGTGGTTAAAGCAGAATTAGTTGTTTTATTTTTTTAATGGATAGTGGGTTTTTTCCCCTATTTTCAGGATATGTTTCATGGTCCTAACATTGTGAGGCAAAGAATTATCACTCGTAATTTTTTTATCTTTAATTTTATTTTCAGTTTTTTTGTAACAGCTATTTATTTTTCTCTCTCTTCTACCCACTTCCAGTTTAAAAGAAAAAACAAAAAGTGAAATCCCTATGACAACATGCATGGTTAAGCAAAGCAAATTTTGGCATTGTCCATTCCCCCAAATATACATCTTATTCTGCACCTTGAGTCTATCTCCTCTCTGTCAGGAGGTGGGTAAATAACATACTTCATCATCAGTCCCTTGGAATCATGGTTACTCATTATATTGTTCATTGCTCATAAATTTAGAAGGGGCATTTACGAAGAGAAAGGATTCTTCTGATCCAAGGGGAGATAATGAACTTGAAAACTTACTATAAATTAGGTCTAAAAGAATGAGCTCTGAGAATGTAGCCACGTCCACATTCTAGATCCTGGATTGTTGAAAGGCACTGAGAGATGATGAAACTGGACTGGGGAAAATACAGGGAAGCGTAATCAAGATGCCAAAAGAAAATTCAAATTGATGATTCCACTTGAGTTCTTCAGGGGAAAGGCATTCCAAGTTTCAAATAACAAATTTATGGGTTGTTTTTGTTGGTTTATTTTTCTTTTTACAGAAATGGCTTTTTGACCATGTTTCTACCCCCAGCCAGGCTAACCATGAGGTCTCACTGTACATGAGTTTATAGCCAACCATAGTGGTGTGCCACACCTGCCAGTATACCACAAGTACACAGTCAAGAAAATGCATCGACTTTTCTGCTAGTGACTCAGAAAGGACCATGAGAAAAAAAGAACAAACCAAACCCGAGATGTGGGTGAAATAATTCAAGCCTGTCCTATTTGATTTCCCAGAGGCAATTCAGTGCCTAAATGGATTCTGGTGAGAAAGATATGTATATCTTAGATTTTGCCAAGGGGAGTTGTTACATATTTTTTTCATCTTGTAGCTTTACTTAAAATATACAGTATTTAATCATTTTAAGTCTTTTTGAGCTTTCCTAAATATGTAAATCTGTAGAATGTGGCTCAAGGTCAGGGAGCTGAAAAGCGACTATCTCTTTATGAAACTTAGAAGAAGAAAAAAAGTGTCTGTCTTTGGGTAGGACAATTTACCTACACAGGGAATCACTCTTCCCCCTGATGCTAGGGTTTTTACTCTATGTTTGAGAAGGGCTTTCCTACCAATCCTCTATTATTCTGATTCCATATCCAAGCTCAACTCCGACCACATTATCTTTGCTTCCTGTTACTTGCGGGTTTCTGAGAAGTTAAAACATATGGGATGGACAGAGAATGAAAGGATAGTAGCAGGAAAGGGAGAAAATAAAGGATATTAAGAAGCCAGAAACATGGGCAAAGGACAGAGAAGCAGCAGCTTGGAGAAGTTTTTCTATTCCTAGAATTTATCTCCCCTTCTTCCACCCTAACATGGACCAGGGTTTATTCACATTGATACATATTCACAAATGCACACAGGCATAGACTCCTAGGATTTTACACTTGAAAGAGATGCCTGTTCCAAATGTTTCATCTTACCAATGAGAGATCTGAAACCTAAAGTTATAAGTAAAGTCAGAAAGGACCACGCCATGTACCTAGGGACAGTGAATGTCTAGACAATCTGCCTAGAGTATTAGGTTCATATCAGTTTGCAATGAAAAATTAGGTTCCATCCCCTCTCTGCCTTTTCTCTCACTTTGCCTACCCAAATTAGCTGCAATAAGCAAAAAAAATAAATGAACAAATAAATAGATAGAATGATAGATGGTGGAGAGACAGAGAGAGAGGTAACTCTAGTTTCAAGCCTGTGTCATTTGCATAAGATTCTCCTCATTGGTGAAAAGGATAGTTCCCTGAATACCTCTTCAATGTTGAAAGATGTGAAGATGAGGAATACCTCCTTATTTTTCCCACTCCATGTTTACTTATCCTGTCATCCTCTTGAAGACAAATCCCATCAGCATTGCAAGGCAGCCCATCCTACTTTGGACTGCTCTAATGACTTGGAAGTGTTTTGTTTTATTTTGTTTTGTTTTGTTTCCCCATATATAGTGAATTAAATCTGCCTCTCTTCAAATTCCATGTCTTGCTCTTGGCTTTTCCCAAGAACAAGTCTAATCCCCTTTTCTTCTCCAGGATAACCCTTCATATACTTGAGGACAGCTATCAGTCTTTACTGAATCTTCCCTGAGTTAAAAATCTACTGTGCCTTCACTAAGTATGTCCTTTAATTTCCTGACCATCTTAGTTGACCACCTTCCCCTCTGGATATTTCAACAGGTTGGCAGTATCCTTTCTGAAATATGGCACACAGAACTGAACACAAGACTCCATATGTGGTCTGACCAGGGCAAAGGACAGACATATTCACCTTCCATTCAAGAAACCCTTCCTCTCTTAACACCGCCTATAATTTTCTTGGCTTTTTTGGCTTAAAGATGGTCTCTAACATCCCATCCAGTGCTAATATTCTGCAGTTCAATGATCCTTTCTACAAATGTGAGCCAGAAAGTGCTAAAAACTCATTCCAAATGGGTCAGACAAATAGGAGGCTTGAATGGGCTCTTTTGTGCCCAAGGCCTAAGAAGCATAAAACCTCCCTACTGCACTCAGAATGCTCCACATTTTGTCTTACACTGGGAAAGTCCTAACTGCCACCTCCCTGATACTTCCTCCAGAGGATCTCCTGAACCTCAGTGTCTATTAGAACCAGTTATTCTCAAGTACTAAGAGTGTCTGGCCCTTATTATAGGAGCAAATACAAGGGAAGCCAATACAAATTACATGATGCTCAAAGAGGGGCTTATAATATTATGTTAAGGTTTTGCACAGAAAGCTAGAGATATTAGGACAGGCCATGACAGTTTATCTTACTGTTGCAAATGATGGGCTATTGCATCAACTCATTACCTTGTTATAATGGTTACAGGTGCCCATAGAGATTTCATTGTAAATTTAATCTGCTCCCTAAGCTTCAGCACATAGTAGGACCCAGTGAGCCCAAGATACAAAGTCATAGATGAATATTTCTGCCCTAAGACAATGGACAAAGCAAAAGGCCTAACAGGAGATCAGTGGGCACAAGAAAGAAACTACCTCCCAACCGGTGGTCTGACACAATATAAAGCCAAGTTATCATTTTAGGAGAAATAGACTTTGCAAGGAGCTGGAAACACAGTACCCCAGCTCAGATCCCCATCTCTCGTAAATGGTCTTCCCAGACCCCCCACTTCTCACCCCTAAGACCTCCTTTGAACTCTAGAGGCACATAGTGTGTGCACAACTCATTCAGTGTTTAGGATATATCTCAACATAAGAACATATAGCTAAAGCTGGAAAGGATATTAGATAGAGTAGTTATCCTGCCCCTTCACTTTACAGATGAGGAAACTGAGGCCTGGAAGGGGAAGAAATTAAGCATTAATATACTACATACATTAACATGCTACCTACCATGTGCCAGGCACTGTGTTTTACAAATATTATTTTCTTATTTTATCCATACAACAAATCTGCAAGGTAGGTTCTGCTGTTCTCCCCATTTTACAGTGGAGAATACTGAGGCAATCAGAAGTTCAGTGACCTGTCCAAGTACATCTAGAAAAGTGGAAGTCAACTCTTCCTGACTCCAGGGCCAAAACTCTATCCAATGCATCACCAGGCTGCCAGAGATTAAGTGATTCTTCCACACTGAAACAACTGAGAAGCGGCAAGGCCAGGATGTAAATTCAGGTCCTCTGGACTTCACACTTTCCCCCTACACCACTATGGGGCAAGGTAGCTAAAGAAAAAAAACCAATAAACACAAATATTTACTCATGTTTAAAAATGGATAAATTGAAAATCATTTAGACGTAAATAATTATTAAACAAGTGATTATTTTTGTAGACATTCAATATAATTTCTAATAAAAGATTTTTAAATAAATTAATGAATTAATGTTCATTCTTTGCTGTGTTGAAGGATTTACTGCTTTAAATGATAAAAACCCCTACTTTGTACCCACAACAGAGCTACTTATTTCATTAAAGGAAACACAGCTTTTGCTATTGCTTAGTCCAGTCACAGAAAGCCAGGCGTGAAAGTCATTCCTCTACTAAGGCTTTTTATTCTTCTGGAGAGATGATAGAACATACCCTGCACCTGAAATCAGTAGGACTGGGTTTGAGTCCTGACTGTAATTTACCGTCTATGTAACTGGGCAACTCTCTTCAACTCTCTGGGTCTCGGCTTTCTCATCTGTAAAATGCAGAAAATAGTCTTTGCCTTGCCTACACAGATGTGAGGGAAAAACCTAATAATCCTTGAAGCACTGCCAAAATGGGGGCTCTTCCCTGTCAATGACCTTTCATCTCCAGCTCCTATGCCTTGTATTAATGGGGTAGGCCCAAGGTCAAGAATGCCCTTCCTCCTACCTCCACTTTGTAGAACCTCTGACTTCCTTCAAGGAACAGGTCAAGTGACACTTCCAAAATGAAGCCTTTTCTGATCCCCACTCCCATCTCTTGAGACTATATAAAGCCTTCTCTTCTTGAAATTGTTTAGTTGTTTTCAGTTGTTTCTTTGTCTTAAGGACTCCATTTGAGATTTTCTTGGTAAAGACACTGGAGTGGTTTGCCGTTTGCTTCTCCAGCTAATTTTACAGATGAAGAGACTGAAGAGTGACCTGCCCAGGGTCACACAGGTAGGAAGTGACTGAGGACAGATTTGAACCCAGAAAGATGAGTCTTCCTGACTCCAGGCCTGTCACTCTCTCCACTACACCTAGCTTCCTCTCCCCTTGAAATTATTTTCTATTAATTGGTATGTACTTTGCCTTAATTGATATTTGTATATATGCTGCTTCTCCTCTGGGAGAATATAAGCTCCATGAAGTGCCTAGCACACAATATCCTATATATTAGACGCTTCTTAAATATTTGTTGAATTGGATTATTGTAAAGATTGAGCTCTCACTGAAGGTCATAGCACCTAAAAAAATTCAGATGTCTTTCTGCGTGCATCCATGTTTCTAAGCAATGAACTTCTCTGCTCTGAACCACATCAAGAGCATTGGACTTGACACCTGTCTATCTGGACATGTCAATTAATTTTAGACCTTGGTATGCTTGAGAGGCAGCTAGGTGGTAAAGCTAATAGAAGCGGCTTTTGGAAGATTTGAGTTTGAATTCTGCCTCAGATACTTACTAGTGACCCTAAGGAAGTCACTTAACCCCTTTCTGCCTCAGTTTCCTCAGCTGTAAAATGGAGATAATAATGATAACACCTATCTCTAAGGTCTGTCGAGAGGATTAAATGAGATAATATTTGTAAAGTGCTCAACCTTGCACCTGATACCTAATAAATGCTTGCTTCCTTCCTTCCTTGAAAGAAAAGATTACATCGTGTCCACTCTATCTCTGTATGTTTACAGCTCTTAAAATAGCAAATTTTCCATAGTGGATACTCAATAAAGATTTCTTGGCTGGTTGATTGATAGAAACAAAGCTATTTCAATCTGAATCTGACTGGAGAAGGTTGGAGAATGAGGTCTTATATGACATTTGGGTTAATTTATGGAGAGCAACATGGCAGACTGGGGAAATTCCAGCCACAAAGCTTCTCGATTTCCTCAGTAGTCCTGGTTGGGACTCAACACTCTGGTGCTATTAACACTTGCTCCATCCCTGTCTCAAGGGCTCTATGAAAGGGATGAGGTAAGGACAAATTAAAACACTGCATAACTTAAAATAAAGGAAACCCTACATGACCAAATTTTGCAGATGCCATTCCAGTGCACAAACCTGTTGTCCAAGAAGTCCCCTGTCCATGTAGCCAGTCACACTTGCACCTCTTTTCTCTTCTTGCAGGCCTCCAGAACTGCAGGGCCTAAATGAGTAGTTTTCTGTGGTAAGCATTCCCAGAATGGGAGGCACATGGAAAGCTCCTAATCCAACCCATACCCTAGTAGAAATCTCTCTTACAATGTCAATCATTCAATGGCCATTTATTAAGTGCCTGCTGCATACTAGGCATTGTGCTACATTCCAGTGATAACAGATACAAAAAAGAAAGTCAGGTTCTGTCCTCAAGGAGTTTATAATCTAATGGGAAAAGACAATATACAAAAGGAAGCTAAAAAGGGGGTGGAAGGCAGTATGGACCATGATGAAGAAGTCCAAGGGAGAGCAGCCAGGTGGGAAAGGAAGAAGAGATTGTTAAACTGTGTGCCAACATCCATCTCTTGCTTGAAAGTTGATAATGATGAGGAAATCATTACCTCCCAAAATAATGCATTCTATTTGAGGAAGGTGCTAATTACTGGAAATTTTCTTTAAATTGATCCTAATGGACTTACTTCTTTGCGACTTCTGAATCCAAGTAGATCAAAACTATCCCATTTCCATCAATAGCTCTCCAAATATTTGAAGACTATTATTATGCCCTTCCTAAGTTTTCACTTTTCCATATTAATATCCCACATTAGTTCAACTAATACTCATATAGCACAGATACTAGCACCATTACAATGCTGATCACCATTCTCTGGGGTTTGTTCTGGCTTATCAACTTGTTCTAGCTTCCTCAAAAAGCATGACCAAAAGTGAATATAATATCCTAAATGAGATTTTATCAGATTCCCTAAAGGACAGTAAGATGATCACCTTCCTCATTAAAACACTATGATTCCATTAATACAGCCTAAGATCTCATTTGGCTTTTTTGTCCACCATATCACACTGTGGATTTATATTTGACACTAAAATCTCAAACCTTTTTCACACTAAGCACATCTCCCTCAACCCATGCAACTGATTTTTTGAACTCACGTTGGAACTTTACATTTACCCCTTTTAAATTTCATGGTCACTGATTCAACCCATCTGTCTAGTCTGTTGAAGTCTTTATCTGTCCCTATTCTGCTAGGCAGGAACACTCATTTTCCTGAGTTTAAATCTGGTCTCAGACACTTACTAGCTGTGTGACCCTGGGCAAGTCACTTTACCCTGTTTGTCCATATTGTTAGGTATTTGTTCCAGATTTATGTCATCTGAAAATGGGATAGGCATGCTATCTTTACCTTCACAGTTATTGATAAAAACATTGAACAATATGATGCTAAGGACAAATCTCTGCAGACAAATCTTGGCCAGTCTTCTCTCCAGGATGACATCAATCTTTTTATCACCAGTATTTTGGGTTCAATCATTTGATCACTTCCAAATGCATCTAACTGTATTATTATCTAGCCCACATCTCTCTGTGTTGCCTCAAAGACATGTTATCAAATGATGGTGATATGTAGGATAAGGGACAATGACTTTTGGGTTCTTGATAGTCAAAATGCAGAAGGACTCTGGACTTCTCCACCACATCCCAGAAACCTCTTCATCATGGAAGATCATTTCAGTCCTATAATTCACAGCTCAGAAGCACCTTCTGCCTTTTTGACCCATTCCTCTGATTGGATGGCTCTTTCTAGAACCTCCATTAGGGGTCCCAAAGCCTGGGGCCATTTCTTCATTTCTCACCAAGTTGAACTCTAGCCTTCTCCATGATACTCTCTAAAGGAACATCTTCCTTGACTGGTTTAAGCTTCTTTTTAGGCATTGCTTTCCTTCATTGGAATGTAATCTCCTTGAAGGCCAAAACTGTCATTCTTTTTGCTTGTATTTATATTCCCAGTGATGTTATGTTTGCACAGTGCTTGGCACATAGTAAATGCTTAATAAATGACTCGCTGATTGTCTTGTTGAAATTTAAGTATGCTTGATGTCGTATTAGTAACTTATGGTTATCAGTATCATCATATTAATAAACTGAGCAACGAAGTGGTACAGTGGATAGAGCACCAGGCCTGGAGCCAGGATGACTCCTCTTCCTGAGTTCAAATTCAGCCTCAGACACTTACTAGCTATGTGACCCTGCACTAGTCACTTCACCCTGTTTGCCTCAATTTCCTCATCTGTAAAATGAGCTGGAGAAGAAACTGGAACACTGCTCAATCTGTGCAAAGAAAACCCCAAATGGGGTCATGAAGAATCAGACATGACTGAAACAACTGAACAACAACAAAAGCTCATAACTTATAACCTTCCCCTGATCTGCCAGTTGGGAAACTGTCAAGAAATGAAGTTAGGTGTCTTTGACATGGTTTATTCTTGATTAACTTTTATTGGCTCTTAGTAATTACTGCTTCCCTTTCTAAATGCTCAAGAATATTAAAATCCATTTGGAAGGATAAGATATAAAGAAGGGAAGTGACCTGATTATTCATAGCCATATTTAAAAACTATTAACTCAAAGTCACATATATTATAGAATTTAAAAGAGAAAGAGATCACCAAGGAGGGTTTCATGGAGGAGGTAAACCTTGATCTTAATTTTGAATTAATTGAGTTCTATTGGCTATTGACTTATTGATGAAGTTAATGCTTAGGAGCAATCTATTATGTGCAAACACAGCAGGATCACTGACACAGTGACCATATTTCTGATACATTAGTTGTGGAAAGGAAAAGAGATTAAATGGGAAAGAAGTGCAGAGAAGGAAGGCTCTCCGAAGTATTAACATCCATGAACTGCCTGCATTTTCACTCAAGAGTGTGAGCAAGTAGTGTCAAGGGGTTTCCTCAGGGTCTGCTTTTTCTCATGATCTTTGGGTCAGTATGTTTTTAATTACTGCCAGCACTAATTTTAATGAGTCGTCTGACTTTGGTCCTATGTGACTGTGATGTTCTCCAGCTGATTTTTAACTTCCATTGGGAAGTTCTGACTTTTGAAGCCCTCCCTTCAATCCAGTCCTTTGCCCTGCTAAATTTCTTGGTGACCCCAAGAAGCCATCAATGTCACAGTGCCCACGGAGTCTTGTTGATATAACATTTGATAGCAGCGTCAAGCAAGGGCATCTTTAGTCATTGCCTCCTTTTCCTGGTCCTGTGGGGGCACCTGTCCAGAAAGACTCACATACAACTTCTGCAGCATCATTAAACCTGCTAAACCCTAGTTTGCTAGGACCTCAGCACTTCAGGCTCCCTTTGAACCTTCCTTGGAAGCTTCTTTCAGTCTTCTTACATCACACAATTTCTCCCCTTCCACTCTAAACTGAATTCTTCTTCTGCCACAATTCATTTACAGAGTTAGAGAGCATGAACTTTTTGAGTCAGAAGTGACCTTAGAAATCATCTAAGTCAATTCTCTCTTCATGTAGAACAGAAACCTGACATCTAGAGAAGAGGAATGATTTGTTTAAGGTCACAATGCTAGTTAGCAGTGGATCCAGAGTTACAGCCCAGAGTTTCTGACCCTACCAATCTGGCGATCTTTCAGTCAACCCTGGATCATTCCCATCATTTGATTCCTTCACTCCTACACAAACACTGCTAAACAAATATGGAGAAAATCATACAACAGTTTCTGATCAGGTTAGCCAAAAATTTGTGTGACATACCCTCAACTGGGCCCTCACTATTGCTAGGCAGTCCTATATCACTCACTATCCCACACTTCACAGACGCTCTTTTCCTAAAGTGCAGGTCTGACCATGGTCACCCCCCTACTCAACAAACTCCATTGGTTCTTTATTGTCTCTAGAGTCAAATATAAAATGCTTTGTTTGGTATTCAAAGCCCTTCAGAACTTGGTCCCCTTCTTCCTTTCCAGTCCCCATCAAATTACTCTTCGATCCAGTGACACTGGCCCCCTTGCTGTTCCACAAACAAGACATTCCATCTCTCAGTTCTAAGCATCTTCTCTGGCTGTCCCCCATGCCTGGAATGCTCTCCCTGCTCATGTCTCCTACTACCTTCCCTGGGTTTCTGTAAGTCCCAACTAAAATCCCATCCTCTACTGGAAGCCTTTCCCAGCTCCTCCTGATTCCAGAGCCTTCTCTCTGTTAATTATTTCCTACTTGTCCTGTATATTGCTCATTCCTGTATATTTGTTTGATTGTTGACTCCTTCATTAGATTACAACCTCCTTGAAGTCAGGGATGGCCTTTTGCCTCGTTTTTTATGCCCAGTGCTCAGCACAGTATCTGGCACAAAGGAAGCACTTAATCACTCAACTTCCATAAAACTCATGGAAATACAAGAAATATAATGCAGTTTCATTAGAATGCCATTTTAGGCATTTATGCCACAGAATCACTTTATTCAGTCTAATTCAACTCAGTACTTCATGTGCACTCAGCACTGGATGAAGTACCATGGAGAATAAAATAATAAAATACTGCCCTTGAGAAGTTTACATTCTTTTTAAAGAAACAAGAATAGGGTACCTTCAGCCTTGAGGCCTTCTAGATCTTTGGGTGTGACCTTTTGACTGAGTCCAGATTTGACAGAACAAATCCTTTTATTAAGGGGATTTGTTCTGTGATGTTTGTATTCAGTCAAAGGGCCTCACTTGAGGACCTAGAGGGTCACATGTGGCCTCAGGGCCGCAGGTTTCCCATCCCTGGACAAGGTTAACATACGAAGCAATTTAGGAGGCAGTGAGGTACAATGGAAAGAGTACTCACTCTGGAATCAATTCAATTCCTGGTTCTGACACTTGCTATCTGTAAGTCATTTAACTTCCCTGGATCTTAGTTCCCTTATCTGTAAAATGACAGGGTTGGACTAGGTGGTCTTTGTAGGTCAAGCACCCTTTGGGATCTAGAATTTCCTTCTACAGTGATCATCTATAATCCTACAGAAGAGTGTAAGATGGTGTATAGGACAGTGACAAAAAGAGAATAGTGCACTTAGAGTCAAAAGACCCAGATTCAAGCTCCGGTTCTGACATTTATTAATTGTATAACTTTGGGCAAGTCTCTTAACCTTTCAGGACCTCAGTATCATCAACTGTAGAATGAGGGGGGTCTGATTAAATGATTTCCTAACTCTTACATTGTGTGATTCTGTGATTCTAAAGACCTGAGTAACAATTAGCATAAGGTGAATGAGGCCTTCTCCCTGGGTGCCAACAACTGGAAGGGAACATTTCCTTCCTACGGCATTGAACGTCCCCAAATCCTATCCCACCATCCTCCGGCAGGTCCTGACTGCCTGGTGGAATGTCACTTCCTTGAAGGGACTGATTTATTCATTTTTGTTTCTCTTTCTCTAAAGCTTAGCTCATAGAGAATGCTTTATAAATCCCTCTTGAGTGATTAATTGATTGGATTTATGAGAGGATATGGATGAAAGTTGCACAGATGGGCAGGAATGGATTGGTTGCAATCTTCATATTTCCATTGTAGAAAGGAACACCCCCATAGATGAGATCGAAAATGTGATGAACAATGATAACAACTTTAATAAGGAGAATAAATCAATCCATCAAATCACTGAATTCTTAATGTCATGTCAAGGACTGAATCTTTCTTATTTAGTCTCAGAAAGCCTTTTATAAAAATTGAAATCTCAATTATTTTCATACTTCTATAGCTCATGCCAAGGGAATACATTTGCACACGTCTTTGCTTTATTTGCCAAATTCCAACTCAAAAGAGATGCATTTAACAGTCACCAACTTCATCTCTCCTGTAAATGCCTTAATGATGGGACCTCTTTTGTAAATTGGGTGATACTAACAGAACCAAATATTGGACAGCTATAGAGTTCAACAGCAATTCATTCAGAAAGAGATCATTTGGAATTTCAGGATGATTTACATGATTCTTCTTGGAGAAGATTTCTAAATTTTTCCACTTTAAAAAAAAAGAAAACATTTTAGGGTAGTTGGCCTTAAAAAAAATAAAAACAAACAAACAAATATGCCCTAAAAGCCCTAGGAATTAGATTTTGTCCCCATTTGTGGAATGAATGTTTATATATATGACTATAGAATCATAGCCTGTTGAAGGTTGCAGACACCTCCAAGACCGTGTAATCCAACCCTCTCCCCACCCCATTTTTACTAAGGAGGAAAATGAGATCCAGGATAAAAAAGTGACTTGTCCAATTTAACACAACTACTCAGTAACAAGGCTGACAATGTGACTTAAGTCTCTAGGGTAGTGTGGTGGAAAGCATGCTAGATAGGAGCCAGTTCAAAAAAAAAAAAAGCTGAGCTCAAAACCTGGCTTTGCTGTGCACTAGTTATGTGACCCTAGGCAAATCCTCTCACCCATCTGGGTCTCCATCTTCCTCCATAAACTGATAGGGCTCCAAAGGACGATGTCTATAGTCCTTTCCATCTCTAAACCTATGATCTGAACACCCTGATGGCAAGCATAGTATTCTTTCCACAGGATTAAGCTGCCTTTTTTGTTTTATAATATGCACTTATTGCAAATTCCTCTCCTTTTATCTATCAGACCACATATTTAAAATGTATAGCTGTCATATTTGAAAGGAACAAAACTGTATTTCTTTGAAAGTGTTCAGTAATTTTCAGCAAGTCAGATTTCCTTCCCACCACCCCTTCCCTGCCTTATTCTGTATTGGTGAGGTTATACTATGTCTACATTTGCACAGATGTGTTGAAAATTCTATCATACATGCATGTATGTGATACGCCCTTTCTGTATTGCAAAAACAACCAACATCTACAAATTGTTGAATGATTTACATTATTGTTGTTATTCATGGCTAGGAAAAACTTATAATGTTCAAAATAAGCAAAAACATTTTTGCAGCTGTTACAGATGTTTCACTCTTCAATGTAAAATTGGCCCAAACAGCTATGATCTAGGCAGAAGTGCCAGTTTCATATTGAAGCTATTAGCACATTAAAGGAACATGTGCTAAATATGATGCCCTTGTAAAACTTTAATCAATGTGTGGAGCTAACACACTAATCTTTGTACATGAAGTCAGTGCTCATTCTGGGGCACCTCGCATGCAAGGGTACCTTTGCTCATGCAATTCAAGATGTATGCAGCAACTAAGGATGAAGTGTTAAGACAATCCTAATGATCCATGTTACAGATGTGTAAAACAGCTGGGTGAATGATGTCATTAAGAATACCCTGCCACCTCAGCTACTTGCTGTTGTTATTAAAAACAGATACTAACCAACTGTACCTAACAACGTTGTGGTGTCAAAGTCTTCGACTAGTCTCTGTTCCTAATTAGAGAGGACAGGCGTCAGCTGTTCCACATAAACCCCACCAGGTGACTTAGAACCTTCTTGTATTGTAATACAGATGTGCTTCGCTTCTGAAACACACATTCTTCCTGGGCTAATGTCATCTTCACTGGGACTTATCCTGCCTCTTCTGGTCTCAGTCTGACCTTGGGTAGAAGAGGGAGGGGGGAATTCAAATAGGGAAGATCTGAAACATACTTGGGCTGCGGTCAATCACACACATTGAGCATTTTTAATTAAATCATTGTTTCTTTAGTGCTGTTGTGTCTGATGATGTCAGGTTTTATCACAACAGTGAATTTAAGGTTTTCCAAAATAAGTTAGAAATTATTGCCTCTTTTAATGTAAAACTGCTCACATCCTGGGAAGCTTATTGCTCTGTAGATAGATATACATACACACATATGCATGTGTTTATCATATGTGTATGTGAGTGTATATATAATGTGTATATATAAGTGTATATATAATATGTATATATAAGTATACATATGTACCTATATGTGTACATAAGCATACATTTAAGTATATACATGTATACCTATATGTGTGTATATATATATATATATAATGTACATATATAGACTATATATCCATATATAACTGGCAGCAAGCTAAGCAGACATACACATATTTATAAATACATATATACACATATGATTGTGTGTTTAATAAAGGCAGGAATTTGAAACAAAGGATTGAGAATGCCTCTGTGGGCTCTACTTAGAATTTTTGTTCTTGCCTTCCCCCCTCACCTTTTTCATTTATGTGGGAAACCAAAGGATCTTGGGGGCTACATGTGTGTATCGGTGGTGTGGGTAGGGGAGGAGGAAGGTGGTATTGAAAGAAACCAGGGGTGTGAATCCCATACAGCTATTTTGAGATTTCTTTGGCAAGACCTCCCATACCACAAGATAAGATTTGAGGACATAGAATCCTCATAAAGAGTCAAATGAGAATTACAAGGAATTTCCAACCTTAAATCATGAAGTTTTCTGAGTTAATGGGCTCAGAATCTTCTCCATATACAACAGGTCAAAAGATAGATCAAAAACCTATAGGCTCTACTGAGCTGACTGGCTGTTTTATGGCTATGGTGACAAATGTCTACTTTTGGAGAAAAAAATCCTCATTTGGTTAAGACTTTGGGAGCTGACAGATTTTTTTCCCTAGAAAGAGAAATCGGATAAGGAATTTTTCACTAGTCTGATAATGCATATGTGAAGGGCTTACTTCCCTTAATAAAAGAACTAAAGCTTAAACCACTGGACTCTAAACTAAAAGGCGGGGAATGGGTAGTACCTTAGTTGAGGACTCCAGCTGAAACCAGAAGCTGGAAGCAGAGAGATGCTTCACAACCACATGTTCCACAGAGTAGTGCCTAACAGCCACCACAAGACCAGGAGAGTACACTCAATGGACACCACATAGCTGGCAATGACTACAAATGACATAAAACCAGGAGAGAATAGTTCTAAGAGGAGGAGTATGATGTTATCAGCACGCCAAAGCATAAGAGACATGAGCTGTCCCTCTACTCATGAGTCCTGGACACGTATATTCCTTACACATGTTCCCTATCCATTTGTATTCTATACGTTGGTATTCACATACATCCACATGCTCCCCGAAGTGTGTCCACTCTTCTCACTGATGATGTGTGAGTGGTATTCTCCAAGTTTTTGAGAGAAATGCTCTATTAGTAATTTTATTACTGTGCTACTTTATGAAATACCTTTCTTTGAAATAATTGTTCCTTCTGATTGAACTTATCAGTGGGAGTTCAAGTTCAAGTTTTTGTTTTCTCTTTTTTAAGAGGATATGGACCCGCTTCTAACTATTTCCGAGTGTCTTATCGCCTAAGACTGTAAATTCTTTGAAGGATGGGAGAATATCTTAAATTTTATTTTATTTTTATTTATTTATTTTGATTTTATCTTTATTTTTATTTTAGATTCATGGTTCACTGATACATACATGGAAGGTTGAACCTGGGTTAACTTTTCTGGGGGACCAACGTACTAGATATAGAGGTGGGGAACTTGGGACCTCAAGGCCACATGTGGCCTTCTAGGTCCTCAAATGCAGCCTTTTGACTGAATTCAAACTTCATCATTGTTCTGTGAAGTTTGGATTCAGTCAGACTGCCACACTTGAGGACCTAGAGGGTCACATGTGTCTTTGAGGCTGCAGATTCCCCACCCCTGTAACTAGAGAGTATATCCATAGATACTTAACTACATTAGATCTTCCCTCCCCATTTTAATGATGATATGGACTAGAAAAAAAGGGATTTTTTTTCCCCTGAGAATTGGGAAATATATATCCCAATCCTAAATAAAGTATTCTTTGAACATATGTCATGTACTCATCAAGTAGCTAGGAATGGTGTGTAATGCAAATCTCATGTTGATATTGTCCTGTCTTTCAGGATTTTACAGTCTTAGTAGAAGATAACGCACTCAGAATTAGTTTGAATTCTCTTCCTAAAATCTTACTATCTTACTACTGCCATTCTGTTGCTGTGGCTGTCCTTGTCAGATGCATTCATTCAACCCTCTTGCTTTTCTATTGTCTGAGGTGTTAGAGAAGTAAATGATTTCTTCAAGTCTTCAGATCTATTCAGGTTTTCTTTCTTAGAATGTTTCAAATGCCTCTTTGATATTTGATATTGAACATACATCTTTTTAAAAATATAATCCTGAATGCCAATGCCCTTAGGAGCATATTATTCCATTCCCTGCTACATTTTCTGATGGGTGCAGAATAGTATTGCATTATTCAAACCTTCTATCCTTTATATTTGAAGGCTTTTTGTGGTTTGAATAATTTGTTTCTGAATTGAATTATTAAATTTAGCCACTACGAATCTTAGATTTTGCGGTCTTGGTTTTGTTTTCCATTTTTTTTTATAGAGGTGATTTGTGAATTTTTTCCATTGGAATTTCATCTTTTATGCTCAGAAGTTCTGCACAGTTCTGTTATTTCCTAAATTATAACATTAAGAGTTTTCTTGTCTTGTTACATCCTGGGAGATCTATGATCCTCTACCCATCATGTCTTCAAGATCAGTAAATTTTGCTTTCGTGTTTTTCTTTTTAGCGTTATTGTTTTTTGCTTCTCTTCTAGATTGCCCTTCACTTCTGTGTATTTGGATCCCTAATCTGTTGTTCTTTCTTTTGTTTCTTTGGTGAGACTTGATATCCCAGGTTACAGTTTTTGTATTCAGCTCATTATTTTTGCTGTTCAGGCCATAAATTTTGCTCTCATAATTCTCATTTCTCTTTTAAATCATTCAGGAATTGTGTATTGTGGTTCCTTGACCTCCTCAAATTCCTTAGAATCCTCAGTCTCATCAAGTGTTGAAACCTTTTCCTTTGTTTTATAGTATTTATTCATGGATACCTGAACTTATATTTACTAGATCTAGAAGTCACATTTCTTTCTGTTGTTAATTTTTTCCCTGTTGACTTATCTGCTTATTTTCATGACCTACAAGTTTTCTTCTTCCTGAGATCTTTGGTAATTTCCGGAGTGCTTTTCTCCTTACTTTCTGCTCTTTCATTTTTTGACTCCCTCCCCTCTGCTGGCTTCCTTGGGGGCTGCATCTCAAAACATCTCAGCCTCCTCCTACACTAGGCAATTTATCAATCACCAGCCTAGATCTCTGTCCCAAGTGACTTTTGAGGGGACAGAACTGTCTCTAGTTGGATGCTGACCTCCTTCCTCCAGACTTATTGGAGCCCTGCACAGCACCCACTCCGACCCCACATGCACGGTGACCTATTCCAGGATTCTGTCTCACTGTTTTTAATCTTCAAACCTCTATTCTGGTGTGTGTTGGTGTTAGAGGTTTGATTTCTGTATTTTGGGTCTTTGAAGTGCTAGGAGGAGGGTGGGGTGTGGTAACGTATCAAGCTTTACTTCAACCCTATCGTACATCCTGTCCCTTTACCTCTATTCCTAGCTCTCCTAAAAAGACTTCTGTCCCACCTCCCTCCACAAACCCTAGTCCCCAGCAAACTTTCTGCCCCTGGAGCACTGCCACAGCAGCCAGAGCAAATTTCCATACCCTAGAGCCTACATCTCCACAGCACTGGAGAAAAGAAGGGAAACTGGAGTGTGGATTTTATTTTGAGCACACATGTCAGGGCCTTGGGTTGGATCCATGGGTCAGTTAAGTCTACCCTCATTGCCAGTAATGGAGGAGAGGTGTTGAAAGAGCTCAGTGTGGAAATCAGTTCACAGGGGGTTTTTTAACTTTCTTTTAGATTCTGGGTGGCCTAAATCACGGATACAGCTAAAGCTGCTTTATCTTTGGCACATAATTTCTGTTTCAAAGAGGTTTGATAAGTCAGGGGATCACAGAAAATGACTAGTTCTCCATCTTATTGATAATGTGACATAGAAATCCCTCAGAAAGAATTAAGATGAACACATAATCAAAAACCAAGTTCTATAAAACATATTCTAAGTATCATGAAAATCCAAAGAAGAACAGCCGCATGAGGAGAATCCAGAGTCCCCAAGACTGACTTTGTAGAGGAGGGAGAACTCATGGGACTTGCCTTCACTGACAAGAGGACAAGAAGGAGATAAGTAAGACTTGGGACTCATAAAGGTAGAAAAAGACCTCACTTGATCAATAGGCCCAGATAGGTGAGGTGACTGATCCAAAGTAACACAGAAAATCCATGGAAAGGGTCAGGGCTCTTTCCTCTGGGCCATGTTGTTTCTCTGAAAATTTCTAAGAGTGAACAGATAGTAAGATTTTTGAGTTGAAAAGAATCTTAAAGATGAAGTCACACACAACCCCTCTCTCCCATGCACACACACACATAATTTTATAGATGAGGATCTAAGAACCAAGAAGACACTGAGTAGCTTATCCATGGACACATAGCAAATTAGGAGCAAAGTCAGAATTTATACTCAGGTCTTCTGACTCCAAATCTGGACTTATTTCCACTACATAGACCTGCATCCAGCTAGAAGGGCTTTTGAATAAAGATTGAAGTGTTTGTACCTTTAGTGCTCTAAAGCAGAAGAGGAAGTGATTGGATTTTTGAAAATTATTATTAAAAATTTTTCTGGTATCTTTTCTTTCAATTTTTCTTTCCTTGGGGGGCAGGGAGAAGAGAGGGGAAATAGGCCTCCCCATCTTGCCTAGGCTGGAAATGCAACAGTCACTCGTGGGCTTGATCGCACTTGTGAGTATCATGGGAGCTTTGACTTGCTCTGTTGTCAACCTGGGCATGTTCACTCCTCTGTGGTCAGCTTGCCTGCCTCCCATTTCTGGGAGCTTCATGAAGATAACCAATCATCTTAGGCCTACTATAGCTTAGAACTCTTTGACCTCAAGAGAGCCACCAGCCTTAGCCTTCTCCAGTAACAGGGATTACAGGTATGCACCATTGCACTGAGCAAATGTCTTCTGTTTTTACATTACTTTCATTTGAAAATATATCTTTCCTCTACCTAGAGTACCATCCTTGGTAACCAAAAAAGATAGGAAGGAAGGAAGGAAAGAAGGAAGGAAGGAAGGAAGGAAAGAAGGAAGGAAGGAAGGAAGGAAGGAAGGAAGGAAGGAAGGAAGGAAGGAAGGAAGGAAGGAAGGAAGGAAGGAAGGAAGGAAGGAAGGAAAGAAGGAAGGGAGGGAAGGAGGGAGGGAAAAAAAGAGGAAGGAAGATCAGTTTCACAAAACCAACCACACATTGCCTGAATTTGTTAATATATGCAGTTTTTTATACCCTTAGTCTCCCATCTCCATGAAATGGGAAGGGATGTGCAACCTCTCATCTCTTCCTTCAGGTCAAGCTGGAGGAAGTGATTAGATTTTAAGGGAAAAAGTAAGAACTTTTTGTCCTGCAGAAAGATATTCAGGAAGAAGCTCTGGAGAGGGTTGTGGAATGGAACTGAATAGGGGGAAGCATGGCTGGGGTAATGGGAGGAAGATCTGCTAGTTTTCTGCAGATTTTTGAGTAGATGAATTAGTATAGACAGATTCTATAGGGTGAAGAATGAGGGGGCAAGAGGCCAAGAGAAAAGAGAGAGTAGAAAGGAAGCATGGAGAGAACAGTTCAAAGTAATGAGTGGATAGAGAGATCATACCATATGAAGAAGAGCTGAAGGAACTCCAGATGTTTAACCTGGAAAAGAAAATCCTTGGGGGGAAGATGGGGAGACATGGTAACTGTCTCCAAGTATTTGAAGAGGGATTTGTTGTACTTGGCCCCCTAGGGAAGAACTAGAAGCAAAAGGTAAAACTGCAAAGAGGCAGATTTAGATTTGATATGAGGGGGAAAATGCAACAATTATCGAGCTATCCCACAGTGCAATGGGCTATGAGGAGCTGCCAAGCAAATTCTGGATAACCACTTGGTATTTGGTAAAAGGAATTCTCATCCAAGTACAGGTTGGATCAGATGACAGCAGAAGTCCCTCCCAAATCCGAGATACAAAGTGATTTAACTTTACATATACTATCGGATCTAATCCTCACAACTACCCTGTGAATTAAGTGCCATTATTATCACCATTTTATAGGTGAAGAAACTCAGGCTGAGAGAGGTTACGTTGTTTTTCCAAGGTTAAATGGCTAGTGAAGAGTCCATGACAAGATATAAACTCAAGTCTTCCTAATTCTGTGATTCTGTAAAAGGAAAGAAATAGAAAATTACACAGCAGGCAAGTCAAGGTAGCTGAAGTAGCCAGGGAGAGAGAGCTCTAGGCAAGTCAAGCCACCACCATCACCTCCCCTCAGACCCTGATGGACATGGTCCAGGACCCTGAACCCAGGAGCCTAGGGACCATCACTATCCCCTACTCCATATGCCCTTCTTCCAGTCCAGGCCAAGCAACTATCATTGAGGGGAGCAGTCTATGTGGAGAAGAGGTTCACCCTCCTTATCATTGCCAGCATTAGCTGCTGCCCAACTGCTGCTGATGGACAGGCTAGCCCAAGAGCTCAGGGAACGGCAGCACTGATCAGAGCCTGCCTTGTTCCTACATCCAGCCCAACTCCCACAGCCATCAATCATCCTGGGAAGCCACCCCCATGGGCACAGAGACTGGCAACCCCCTCCGTGAATGCTGCGGCCATGGCTACCAGAGATCCTGACGTGAAAGTTCTCATCCCTAAAGTCCTCAGCAGAGTCAAAGTGTTCACCCCAGAAAATGATGTAATGTCATCAGTGGGAATGATCCTAAAGATACATTACCATCTGTTCTGCTGCTGCCCCCTAAGGACCATCGGACTTGCAGCTGAAACTTTTTATGTGTGGTGTCTCCCCTACTAAAATATGAGCTTCTTGTGGGCCAGGGCTAGCTTTCCTAGTTGTATACTCAAAGCACAATGCTTTGCCCATAATAAATGATTAACAAATGCTTTTTCATTCATTCTTTCATCAACACACATTTATTAAGCATCTGCTCTGTGCCAGATACTGGTGATATATAGAAAAAATGAAGCAATCCTTTCCTTCTGCTAAGATTCTTATATTCATTCAGCCAATGTTTATATAAATAATAGAATACAAAGTCTATGAAATCATATAAAAAGGCACAAAGGGTTTGCTTTAATATGAAAGAATATGAAGCCTCTTTCATTAGTCCATAACTAATACATAATTTAATGAATAGTGATTCATTAGTTCGTAACTAACACAATACATAAGAAGGGTTTTTGATATTTTAAATCAACTCTTTTACTTTTCTTCAGTTCCAAAATTAAGGAAAGAGGTTGACATAATTACACACCTTTTATTTCCCAGACAGAAGGTAGGCTTAGCTGACTAACAGGCTGCTCCCAGTACAACAAAATTCAAAGGGCAGGGGAAATTGTCTAAATAAAATAGCTGAGGCTGCTGGGGTGGGGCAGTTATTTTTAAAGGAGATTTGGGGGCAGTGAAATGAATAACATCTACAATGACAGAAAGACAGACAGCCCCACCCCATGAGGGGACACCAGGCTAGAGCAGATCTTAGATCTTTAGAAATCAACATTTTTTTGAAAAAATGATTATACTGATGGCGTCGGTTAAGTATTTTTCTCTTTAAAATAATGATGATTCTGTACTTAAGAGCTCCCCAAAAATAATACAAAAGTCTATCCACAAAGGTTTTCATAGTCATTGGGCAATTTAGCTATTTTCTTAGGCCAATGCTTTTCATCCAACCTAAACGCGGATCCACTGAAATGTCAGACAGAGAAAACCGGATAGACCTTAATGTATCCAGAGAGCACCATTGCCAAACATGTCTAACCTAAGGAAAGAGAATTTGGTTCAGTGAAAACATTCTAGACATAGCAGACATATACAACTTTTTTGTGAGATGATTTTCCAAAGTTTACCACAAAATCCATTTTACAAATGAGAAAAAGTAACATGTAGTTGCTTTTGACCAAAATGCTTATTATTCATACAAAGCTATAACCAGGGTGGGGCAAGTGGGGCTTTGCCCCAGGCGTGGTCAAGTTTAGATGGTGCCAAAGTGCCGCCACAGACATGGGAGGAGTGGCCATGGTCCATGCTCCAGAGGGTTACATGGAGGGGAAGGACTGCCAGCATTCTGGCCTCCACCCGTCCATCAGGGTCTAGGGAAGTCGACATTTCCTCTTACCTCAGGCCACTATGTCTATAGCACTCTGAGTGTCTCCTATCAAAGTCAAAGCCTGAGTTCATGAGGACAATCATGAGGATGAGAATGGCACATGACCTTCCATCTTTAAACTGGAGATGAGCTGAGTACTTGAGTAGAGCAGTGAAGTATGAGGTTGACCATCCTCCAAGCAGTTCATTTCAAAAAGTCCATCCTTAGCAGTCTATCACCCCGTTATGACTAAGACTTGCTCAGAAGTAGATAGGAGATTTGGTGGCAAGGTGTAAGACCACAGGAACAATAGAGCAGCAGTACCTCAGTGCCCATCATCATTGGCATCAGTAAGGGGCAGGGTGGAAAGAATCAAAAGAACTCAAAAACTTCTGCCTTTTAGGAGCATCCTCCATGAGATGCATCTTCCCCCTACCCTTAGGTTTGCTTGTGTTTAAAAGCAGTTACTTTTTTGGTTTTCAGTCAAAGACAAAAATTCCAAATGGTCCACTATTCTTAGCAGCGTCCTTTGGGGGCTGGAATGTGAGCTTCTTGATGGAGGGGCCTGTATCATTTGTATCTTTGTATTTCCTAAGTCTAATATAGTACCTGGCAAAAAATAAAAATAGAAAACTAGGCACCAGATAGGTGCTTGTTGAGCTAAATTGAGTTTAATAGAAACCTTCACTATAATTTGATAGACGAAGACAACTGTCAAACTCTAGGACCCAAAAGGCTGTGAAGGCTAACATTAAGAAAGCTGAGGAGCAGGGAGAGGGACCTGGGAACCAGCGCTCATGCCTTGTGGTGAATCCTAGGGATAGAGAAGAATGCAGAAAGGGAGAACCCATTTGGGCTTTGGGCTTGGTGAACATCAACTATTTTCCATCAATTTTTTTTTGTTTGATTAAATCCCAAAGGATATTTTCCCCCCAACTACTTTTTCCTTTAACTTTTAAACCATATGTTTCTGATTCATTTATACTTAACTAATTACAGCGTTGGTTTTGTAAGAGCTATTTGATGTCCGTGAGTCTTTTGAGCCTTTTTATAAGATTTTCTAACCCTTTTTACTGTGAAGCCCAAAGTGGTGTTTCTCCAACAGTAAACAAAGTTGAGTGCCAGAAGGTTAGAGTTTGGTCCCAAGTACCCAGCCCTGTGGTTCAAGTGCCTCTGAATTTGGCAAAATGCATTTTCTGACTCCCAATAAAAGGCCAAATATGTTCCCAGAAAATAATGAGAAGAGAGCATGTAAATAAGACAATATCTCTTAAAAATCATGCTTTTTCCATTCAGAGGATGACTTAAGTGGTGACCTCTTTTGTCTTTCATTCTCCCGGAAGGGAGAAATTCATACCGTTTGATTTCCCAATTCAATTCAAGTGGACAAACACTTGATATTTTCTGCTGGACGATAATATTAATAACTCATTTTTCTAGCCCTGTAGATTTGTAGAGCACTTGTCTCATAAAAACCATGCAAGGTCAATAGCGCCAGTATCAAGGTTCTGATAAGTATCATTTGGGGAGCTGAGTTGGACCAAAAAAGGTATCCCAATAAAGGTGACTTAAAACATCAAAGATAATATTACAGATATTTTCACTGCAAGATCATAGCATCACAGATTTATATGTAGAATGGACCTTAGAGGTCACCAAGCCAAATCCCCTCGTTTCACAGATGAGGAAACTTGTAATAAAAAGGTGAAATGAGTTTGCCCAAGGTCATAGAGCTAGGAAGTATCTGAAGATGGATTAGAACCCAAATCTTCCTGATTTCAAATCCAAGTCTAGCCATTCCAGTACACTCTCATGATCTTAGCCCAACTCCATTATTTTCCAAATGAGGAAACTGAGTCCCAGAGAAGATAAATGAGTCATGGAGGCAGAGTAGGGGGGGGAAGAATTCAACCAGGAGTTAGAGGACATGAACACCTCTGTCACTACCTCTGTGACTTCATGCAAGTTATTTAACCAGCTTGGGTCCCCCAGCTTTACAATGAGAAAATTGTACTAGATCAGAGGTATTTACAAGTCACATGTGGCTCCTGACACTTCCATGTACAGTCCAAACCAGACTAAAATTGAATTGGGAAATATTTAACAAAATAAGTAAAATACAATAAAACTAAGTCATTATGTGTCCTATAGAGATCCTTCTGTATGGTTGAACAGTCCTTATTTCTTCTTGAGTAGGATACCATTGTACTGGATGACTTCTGAACACTGTAGAAATGTTCTCCTACTAAAAAAATCACTGAATGAACTAAACTGAAAACATTGGCAAGACAGGGGTTGAGATGGAAGCTAGCCCAATGCGTGATAGACATTTGTGGTACTGTGGTCACACTGTGTCTTCTAGGACCTAAACATACCACAGGGCAATTCTCTCTGTCTTTGCAGAAGCTCTTACAGTTTATAGCACCCTGCATGATACAGGAAGCAGCACTGGCTCTAGTCAGAGAACCTGGTTTCAAATCCCACCACTGATGCTTTCCATCTGTATGACCAAAGGTAAATCACTTTACCTCCACTGGCCTCAGTTTTCTCACTGGTAAATTGAGGCGATTACACTAAACCATCTTTGAGGTCCTCTTCCACAGGTTCTATGATCATGTGTTGCTATTGGTGTTCAGTTGTTTCAGCCTTATCCAGCTCCTCATGATCCCATTTGGGGTTTTCTTGGCAAAGACACTGAAGGGATTTGTCATTTCTTTCTCCAGCTCATTTTAGAGATGAGGAAACTGAGGCAGACAGGGTTAAGTGACTTGTCCAGGGTCACATAGCTGGTGTGTGAGGCTGAATTTGAACTCAGGAAGATAAGTCTTCCTGACTCCAGGTCAGCAGTTCTGTGCACTGTGGCACTACCTAACTTCCCTATGACCATGTCACTTTGGATCAAGAATGTCTTTCATTTTGGACCTTCGCAGTGTGTAAAATAAATAAATCCTTTGTGGGATATAGATAAAGGCTGATGAGTCCAGATAAAGTAAACACCAGGAATTTGACCTGAAGTTAGAGCGGCAGCCTACTTCACATGGTGGAAATTATACTGAATTTGAAACCAGAGGACCTGGGTTTGAGCCCTGCCTTGGCTACTTTACTGCCTGGATGATTCCAGTCAAGTCTTGGAATCTTAGTTCTAGAGCTGGGAGGCACTTCAGAGACCATCCAGACCAGGCCCCTCCCTTTACAGCATAGAAAATTAAGGAACTTGCCCAAGGTCATAGCAGAGAGCATCAAAAAAAAGAAAAGCATCAAAAATGGGGTTGGAGATTAGGTCTCCTGACCAACCAACAGTCTTTACTGTATTATCTGGAGTTAGACTTCCTCATTTGTAGAATAAAGGAGATCAACAAAATAGGGCCTTTCTAAGATTTCTTCCAGCTTTCCTTTTGCTTGATGGGAAATAAAAAAAAGAAAGAAAAAAAGGAAGAAAGAAAAAAGAGAAAGGAAGGAAAGAAGGAAGGAAAGGAAGGAAGGAAGAAAAAAGAAAGAAAAGAAAGAAAATCATGCTTTAGATGAAATCATTGCAAAAATAGGAAAGCTCACCTGGATGAGATGAAATCCACTTAAGCCTAATTAAATCAATACAAAAGAAGGAATGCCTAGATATCCTCAAGGCAGGAATGAAGTCAATGTAAAAGACATTGGAATAATTCCCAATAAAAATGAGATGAAGAAATGGTATAACCAGAAATGGAGGGAACAATGACACAAGTGTTGTAACCTCAGCTGGAATGGAACCAGCTAATGGCAAAGTTTGGGCATAGGGTCAGAGCTCAGAAATGAGAAATTGGTAAATGCCAAGTCAGAGTATCAAAGGGGCAGTTTGATGGGGCTCAATGGTTCCAGTTCTTTAGAAATGGAGTGATAAAGGTCATCCTCTCAGACTGAAATATAACATCAGTTCCTTAGAAGACCTGGAGGTCAGGGGCAGCTCTTCCTCTTCAGTCTGCCTTTGAACTCATTCTTTCCCATGACTCTGAAGAACTTTCTCATCCTTCCTAGTTACAATTAGGCTCCCTTGAAAGTCACTGGAGGTGAACCACACAGGTAAAGGCATCAAGACTACAAAAAAGCATTTCAGGGAGGGTCAAATTGTACAGACTAAGAATGTAAGTTCTGGGGCAGCTAGGCAGTGCAGGGGATGGAGCTCAGGGCCTGGAATCAGAAGAGCTGAGTTCAAATCCAGCCTCAGACATTTAGCTAGCTATGTAACCCTGGGCAAGTCATTTAACCCTGTTTGCCTCAGTTTCCTCTTTTGTAAGTGAGTCAAAGAAGAAAATGGCAAACCACTCCCACATCTCTGCCAAGAAATCTCCAAATGGGGTCATAGAGTAGAAAATGACTAAAATGACTTCACTACCACAATCTAAGTTCCAAATGGATCAACGGTAACAAAGAAAAGAAAATAATAGTAATAATGACTCATTTCTGTGAGTTTCAAGGCTTAGTTAAATACAAAGTACTTTCTTCACATCAACGCTGAGAGGTAATAGACATGTTATTATTACCACTGGACATGAAGAAAGTGAAACTCAGAGAGGTTTTGTGACTTGCTCCAGGTCGCACAGCTAGTCAGTAGGGATGCTTGGATCCAAGGTCAGTTATTCTGACTTTTAAACCAGTGCACTCTATGCACTATCCTATACTATGGTACTGTCAGGATAAAAGCAGTCTAATGATTCAATTCAATTTGCCCAGCAGTTATAAACATTTATCATGTGTAGAGAGTTGTGTGCAATTCCTGTCTTCAAGGAGCTTGTAGTCAAGTAGAATATGCATAAAAACTCTAATGGAAAATAACACACAACAAAGGGAATGCTATATGAAATCTCAGGAAAGAACAGTTATTACCAGCTAGGAAGGTGTGTGAATAACAGGAAAACTTCATGGAAAACATGGCACGTGCGTTGGGTTTCAGAAGTAAATCAGGAAGTCAAGGTGAAAAGGGAAAAAACAGCATGAACAGAACCAGACTATTGTCATTTTTTTTAACTGGACCTGTGATTTCATTGACAGAGGGAATTCTCAGTGTGGAGATCAATGCAGATGGAGCCTTCTACGCAAATGATAACCTTCATGAGTCTCCTGAGTCACTGAGAAGCTGGGTTACATGTACTTTGTATGCTCAACGTCATATAGTAAATATATGCCAGAAACTTGATTTGAACCTGACCATAAAGTCAGCTCTCTATTTACCATGCTGCTTTGTTTCTAAGAATATTAACTGACATTTGCACAGTACTTTAAAGCTTGCAAAGCGCCTTATACATTACTTCATTTGAACCTGCCAATTGCAAATACTATCATCCCTGTATTACAGATGAGAAAACTGAGATTCAGGGAGTAGAATTTGAACACAGACCTCAGTAAGTGTCCACTGTACCATGTTGCCTCTAAGACACAGAGATGGGAAAGCACAGGCATATACAGAAAGTAGCAAGTTGTCCAAGATGGCAGAAGTATATAGCACATGAAGAGGAATAACATGAAATCAGACTGGAAACTCAGGTTTGTTGTCAAATTTTGGAAGACCTTGAATGTTATGCTAAGTGGTTTGAACTAGATTTGGTAGGCATAGAAAGCCCCTGAGAAGTTTTATGAGTAGGAATGACATGACAAACTTTGTGGGATGATATGCTGGATGAAGTGATGCATTTTGTGGCAAAAACACCTAGGTTCCAATCTTACTTCTGACCTTTAGTGATTATGCCACAACGAACTCCCTTAATTACTTGAATTTTCTCATATAATGATATGTTTTTGCTGTTCAGTCATTTTTTCGGTCATGTCCAACTCTTCGTGACCCAATTTGTGATTTTCTTGGCAAAAATTCTGGAGTGCTTTGCTATTTCCTTCTACAATAATAACAATAATAGCTAATAATTATATAGTTCTTACCGTTATGTCAGACACTGTGCTAAGGACTTTACAAACACTGTCTCATTAAATCTTCACAGCAACCCTATAAGGTAAATGACATTACTATTCCCACTTTAAGGATGTGGAAACTGAGGCAAAGACAGGTAGGTTAAGTGACTTGCTCAGGATCACACAGCTGGTAAGTGTCCGATATAGAATTTAAACTTGGGTCTTTCTTACTCCAAGTCAAGCCCTCTGTACACTATATCCACCTTGCTGCATAATGAGCAGAGGTAACTGCTATGGGTCTCAGTAATGTACATGACATGTCATGTAACTGTCAGCTATCATTCCTGTACATTAAAAAGATGAAATCTGGTAACACTATGAAGAATGAGTTGAAAAAGGAAGCAAAAAGTGAAATAATAAGTGGAAGCAATAAAGCCTAATGGGAGGATGATATGAATGATAAATTGGTTTCTTATTAATACATATATTTAAAAGGTTACAAATACCAAGCTGCCCCTTGTGTTTGCGCTGGTCTCTCAGTTCCTGCCTTACTAATCTCCCCTCCTTTGACCATGGAGGCCTTTGTTCTACTTAGAGCTTGGGGTTTATTTGAGATCCCATTGGCACTCAATCTCAGGCACTGATGAGAAGGAATTCACTGCAAAAATTTTACACTTGGAAAAGACTTGACAAAGAGCCCTTGAGGTTACCCAGAAAAGCCTGATGCCTGCAGTCTGAGTACAGGCCAGGGTGCCTAATGCCTAATGCAGGGTTTTTTAAATGTTTTTCCCCTAACAGCCCCTTTTTTGTCCCAGAAATTTTAACACAACCTGGGTGTTGTATAGGTAAATGGGTGTAGAAATCAAACATTTGCTGATAATAAATCATAAAGAAATTTATTTTAAAACAATTCTTTGATATACATATCATTTTACCATTTTTTAAGGACTAAAGCGAATTTGCACACTAATTTGCCTGCTAATGAGATGGAAGTGCTTGTTTATTTTGACATAAATAATTCGATCTTGGCAGAACATTTGATACTGGTGTTTTCGTCATTGTGAGTTCAGAAACCTTTTACTGTTGCCAAATTTTTCACAACCCCCAATTCCAGTTATTCGACCCCATATGAGGTTGGGACCCACAGCTTAAAAAGCACTGTTCTAATGAAATATAAACCCCATGAGGACAGGGACTCTAGACTTGGGTTTTTCCTTTTTCTTTTTTATCTTTTTACTCCTACCACATAGCAGAGTATGCTATATGCAGGAGGTTTTTGATAAGCACTTATTGAAAGAACACTGGATTTTGGAATCAAACAACCTAGGTTCAAATTACTCAAGTGTCATGTGTTATCCGAATGACTTCAGGCCAGTCCCTTAATCTCTCTGAGCCTCAATTTTGTCATCCGTATAATGAAGATGCTGGCCTACATGACCACTGAGACCATGTATGTGTCGTCTTATCTCGTTCTAGGCCATACCTTCCAGTGGCCCTGAAGATCTTCCACTCCCCCCAGAGAGGAAAATTTGGGGGTTTGGTTAAGCCAGTGGCAGATGATTTCAGCTGCCCTTTCTGTATCTTCCTTGAAGTTGAACCTCATATTGAGGATTATTCTCCTAAAGGGCCAGCTCTCCACACCAGCTTCCATTCTGTTCCCATTCTGTAGCTGACTGATGGCCTTTACCCTCGCAGATGCTGACAATCCTCCTTTCATCTCTTAAGTAATCTGCAAATGCCCCCACTGTTCTGCCTTTCCACCTCAAATATTGGCTTGAGTCCTCACTCAAGGCTCCTGCTTTAATGCCAAATTGAACAAATGTCAGAACGGTAGCCATAACATAGAGCAGAACCCATATTTCCTACTGGAAAGATATGCACGATGCTTCAACCATCGTAATTCAATATTCCTTCTCTGCACACACCAGGGCCTCAGAATTTCCTCCCAGGCATACTGGTTGCAGACAGAGATGTGGAACTGAAACAGGATTGGCAGCCCATCTCTCTGATGGTCTGAGAAAGACCTAGTCATTTAACTCTTCTCCACAGCAAAGTTGCTGCTTTGGTGACTCTGAGGTGTCGTTTCAAGTATGCCAATGCAAGAACACACAGGGAACCCAAGGACTCAGAGCTAAACAATTGGGGCAGGAGGGGGTAAAAGGGAAGAATCCTTAGTTCTTGTAGGGAGCTGGAAAGGAGAAATTCCACCAGGAAAAAAAGGAGGTGTGGAGCCAGAGAGAAGATAGGTATTGCCAAGGAGGGAAAGATCAATGCAAAGGAATGGATGGGACTCACCATTAAAGGCCCTTACCCCACCCTCATTCTCAAAGTGAAAATAGAAGAAATACAGGAACTGCTGCTACAAAGGCAAGTATGATTCTTGCTAAGTAAGGAGAGCAAGAAGGTAGAAAGGAAAAACCAAGAAGGAAGATGAGGAGTTATTGTGGCAATGTTTGTAGGAAACCCCTTACCCAAACTGGGCCATTTAAGTTGCAGCAGAATATAAGCTCCTTGTGGGCAGAACCTCTGTCTTTATTTCTGATGCAGTGGGAGACATCTTGGCAACATTTAGCCAATGTTTAGCCAATGCAATAGATAGAGCTCTAGGTTTAGAGTCAGGAAGTTCAAATATGACCTCAGACATTTACTAGTTGTGTGACCATGGGCAAATCACTTAACCTCTTTGCCTCAGTTTCCTCATCTGTAAAATGGGAATGATAAGAGCACCAACCTATTGTGAGGCTAAAAAGAGCTAATATTTGTAAAGTGCTTAGCACAGTGCTTGGTTTTTTTCCTTCCTTCCTTCATCTTGTTTCTGCTCCTGTTCCACATAACAGTAAATGTTCAGTAAATGTTGAATGAATTCCATCCATCTAACTATCACTAATTCTTACCAAAGAGTGGCATCTCAGCAACTTGGCTGGCTTCTCTAAAGAGAAGAAAACTGAGGTACTGATGAAGGTTCTCAGAGCAAATCCTATTTTGGACCCCAGGCTCCAGGTACTGGATCGGAAGAGGAGAGGCTTTACGATGTAGTGAAAACCTCATTGATTTTGGCATCAGAGGATGTGGATATAAACTCTGGCTCTGCCACTTGTAACCTGTGTGACCTTAGGCAGGGTCCTTATAGCAGTGGTGTCAAACTCAAATAGAAATGGGGGACCACTAAACTACATAAGGATCCCTGCAGGCACATAATGACTTAGAAAAACACATTAATATGATCCAGGTTTTATTGTATTTTATTTATTTTTTAAATATTTTCCAACTACATTTAAATTAAAATGGTTTGGGCCACACTAAAGTGTATTGCAGGCTACAATGCAGCTGTGTTTGACACCTCCCACCTAGCATTTAAACCTCACTTTCTTCATCTGTAAAATGAGTTGGGCTAGATCTCTTTCTCGAAAGAAATTCTTTTCCCCTTGTAGATCATATGATCCCACAAAGAACATACATGAACTGAAAGTCCTTGAGCAGCTCTGAAAGATGATTTCCCCCACCATTCCAGGGAACAAAGAGCCCAGAGATCCAAATCCCCCACAGACTATAGATTCATCTGCCAAGGCAAATCACCATCCTACTATACCTTGGAAGACAGTCTTTATGAGTTACTTTGAATAAAAAAAAAAAATGGAGATCATAACGGTATCTACCTCTCAGGGTTGTTCAGAGGATTAAATGAGATAACATTTGTGAAGTCTTTAGTGCAGGGTCTGGCACGTAGTAGGTGTTTGTCCCTTTCTCTTTCTTCACCCTTTCCCTATACTGTGCATCTCATGCCTATGTCCTCCCATAGGTGAACTACTAAGAATCTACCCTCTCTCCTACTGGAGACTTTCCTTTCTTTCTCTTACCATCACAAGGATCCTAAAGGAGTACACAAGCTGTCCATAGGTGATCCTTCATTCTCACCCCCTGATCAGCCCACTTTCCTTTTCATTTATACACATCTTCACTAACATCCTTTACTCTATTTCTCCTTTGTAAAAACATGTGGATAATGTGGTGCAGCTGGCTGACACTCACCATGTGCCTTTCCATTACCCTTTGGGTAATTCTCCATTTCATTTCTTCAGACACAGTAGCTCTCTATGACTCAAAGTCACAACAAATAAGAAATCTCCTCTATTTTTAAATGCAATGTAGAATTATTTTAAATATCATATCACTGATGTTTTGAGTGTTATTATTAAAGTTTATCAGAAAGTTAAACTTTTTCTTTTAATATATGATTTTGAAAAGTCAGATACATTCTTAAGGATAGTTTTACTACATCTGAGAGCCAAAAAATTTTCCAACTGAACTCATTTCCAACTTTATAATGGGAGTCAATAGGAAAATAGGAATCATTGGACAAAAATTCACTTTATAGTGAATGTTACTGGAATAATCTGTTCAGTTGAGTTAGGGATCCCTGTGTGCATGCTGCTACTTGATATAGGTGGTTAATAAAATGCTTAATTTTGGCTTTTTTTTTTTTTGGCATAACATATCCTTTGGCCCTACCCAGGGCATTCAGGAGTCTTGGGGGAGGGGAACTACCTGCTAAGTAAAATCCTGGCTAGCTAGTAACTTCCCTTCATACAGAGCTTCAAAAATGGGCTACATTTGATTGAACTGAATTCAATTTTAATCAACCTGGCCCCACTATCATCGATTTATTTTACTCTAAAACAACAATTGCTGTTGTTATTTTTCAGTTGTGTCTGATCCCATTTGGGGTTTTCTTGGCAAAGATACTGTAGTGGTTTATCATTTCCTTCTCCAGCTCATTTTACAGTTGAGGAAACTGAGGCAAACAAGGTTAAGTGACTTGTCCAGGGTCACAGCTAATAAGTGTCTGAGGCTGGACTGGATCTCAGGTCTTCCTTACTCCAGGCCCAGCATTCTAGCCACTGTGCCACATAGGTGTTTCACAAGAATAAATAAACTGAAATTATAACACAGGTTACATTATAGGTACATATGTAATGGAACAGTCTGACAGACAGAACAGAGAGCTACCTTTGGAGCCTAGAACACTTTTGTTAAAGTTCCACCTCTGACTTATGATGGTTTGTGACCCTGGGTAAGTCACTTAACCTCTAAGAGTTCTAGGGAACTCTTTAAAACTCTAAGAAAATTCTACCCTTCGTTGGTGGAGGAAGTTTCCTTATCTGAGAGTTTGCCTTTGCCAGTGAGTTATGGACCCAATCTCTATCTCTGTGTAATAGAATTTAAGCAAGCACAAAATTACTCTACCTGTTTCTGGCCAATCAGGTGAAGTGCAACATTGAAAGGCTATATGCCTTTGGTATGATGCAGTAAGGTGGTCTACTGTGCCTTCTCCCCACCATTCTCAATAGCAGAGAAAGGGATGCAGCATCAGTTAGAAAAGGGAAGTATTCTTTTGACCCTGGAGACATGCACAAGAAATCCTTCCGGGAGGGGTTGTAGGAGGGGTCGGTTGCTTTTCCCGCCTCTCCCTAGCAGCATGGTGTGTGCTCCCACACAGTAGCTGGAGCAAGGGGGCTTGACAAGACGAGTTTGAGTCTGAGCCTCTGGCTGCCTCTTTCACTTTGTGTTCCTTCCCTGAGTATATCTTATTACAGAAGTACACAGAATTGTTGACAATCTCATCAAGTAGAGCCTGAGGATCCTGGGCCCATTGGTCAGAGTTGATTGGCAACATGGTCAGTTTCAGCCTTGGAAAGGATACCATCAGTGAAGAAAAAAGTAAAACCAGAATATAAGCACCTATGGAAAATTTTCCATACAGCCAAGGTATATGTGTGTGTGTGTGTGTATGTAAATATATATGTATATATGTGTGCCTGTAGTGTATGGATATATATATGTATGTGTATATGTAAATATAAAATAAATACACACGTATAAAGACAGAAAGACTCTGGAAGAAACTGATGTGATCCAAGTTCCTTCAGGGATCTGAAAAAAGTCTGGAAGGTGTGACTTCTCTCTTGAAGTTGAAAGCCAGAAGATCAGTGTAGAAATGATCACTAAACCCATATGGTTAGATGAGATTTCCAAAGGAAAAAAGGGACCAGGACAGAACCCTCTAGATTGCTATCTCAAGGGGTGAGGAAATGGACAATGACCTAATAAAGGTCATCTGAAGCTCTTTCCTTCTCTGAAGCTCTTACACACTCTACCCTTTACTCAGGCATGGTGCATTGAGTAATCAGTCTCTACCAATGAAGAGAGTCCAGTAAAAATGGGCTTTGAGGCCTGAGGATGCATACAGAGATAGATAGATATATATATACGCATATTGGTATAAACATACTCATACGAATTAAAACACATAAATATATATACTTCTATATTTGAACATATTTTACATTTGAAACCTATATTTCCTATATCTCTCTATTTATCAAATAGGGCCTAGGCCTATAAGTTCACTGATATAAGGAACTCCCAGTAAAGAAACTCCCTCCACCAATGCAAGTTAGTACCTCCTTGTCTTAGAGAGTTCTCTTAAAAACTAAAAAGCAAAATAACTAGCTCAAGATAATATAAGAAGCAATTACAATAAATGTATTTCAGAGGGGGCAGAACCAAGATGGCGGAGTAGAAAGACGCGTATACACATAGCTCCGAACCCACAACCCATAGAACATCGGTAAAAAGGAACTCACGGCGAATTCTGGAGTAGTAGAAGCCACAGCATGGTGGAGCAAGGGAGATTTCTGTTCCAGAGGGACCTGCAAACCTCTCGCAAAAGGTCCCTCGTGCTGTGGATGCGGAGCCCAGCCCAGCCCTGCCACAGCCACGGCACGGAGAGGAGCAGATCTGAGCGGACTTCAGGGACGGGATCTCCAGCAGCCGTGCGGGTCCCTCCACCCACAGGTGACTGGGGTCAGTGAGAGGGTCTTCTTGGCAGGTCAAGAGGGGAGTGGGGTGCCCCCATAACTCAGGCCCCCTCGGGAGGCAGTAGCTGACGCAGCGGCAGACCAGGGCTCCTCAAGCAGGCAGGAGCCTGGATCCATTGTTGAAGGTTTGTGCATAAACCCCCTGAGGGAACTGAGCCTGAGAGGCGGCCCTGCCCAGACCTCAGCACCTGAACTTAATCTCACACTGAATAGCAGCCCTGCCCCTGCCGAAGCCCCGAGGCTGGGGAGCAGCATTTGAATCTCAGACCCCAAGCGCTGGCTGGGAGGATCAGGAGGCAAGGTGGGTGTGAGGAGAATATTCAGAGGTCAAGTCACTGGCTGGGAAAATGCCCAGAAAAGGGAAAAGAAATAAGACTATAGAAGGTTACTTTTTTGGTGAATAGGCATTTCCTCCCTTCCTTTCTGATGAGGAAGAACAATGCTTACCATTAGGCAAAGACACAGAAGTCAAGGCCTCTGTATCCCAAACATCTAGACTAAATATTCTGTGGGCTCAGGCCATGTAAGAGCTCAAAAAGGATTTTGAAAATCAGCTTAGAGAGGTGGAGGAAAAGCTGGGAAGAGAAATGAGAGATATGCAGTCAAAGCATGAACAGCAGGTCAGCACCCTGCTAAAGGAGACCCAAAAAATGCTGAAGAAAATAACACCTTGAAAAACAGGCTAACTCAATTGGCAAAAGAGGTTCAAAAAGCCAATGAGGAGAAGAATGCTTTCAAAAGCAGAATTAGCGAAATGGAAAAGGAGATTCAAAAGCTCACTGAAGAAAATAGTTCCTTCAAAATTAGAATGGAACAGATGGAGGCTAATGACTTTATGAGAAACCAAGAAATCACAAAACAAAACCAAAAGAATGAAAAAATGGAAGATAATGTGAAATATCTCATTGGAAAAACAACTGACCTGGAAAATAGATCCAGGAGAGACAATTTAAAAATTATGGGACTACCTGAAAGCCATGATCAAAAAAAGAGCCTAGGCATCATCTTTCATGAAATTATCAAGGAAAACTGCCCTGAGATTCTAGAACCAGAGGGCAAAATAAATATTCAAGGAATCCACAGAACACTGCCTGAAAGAGATCCAAAAAGAGAAACTCCTAGGAACATTGTGGCCAAATTCCAGAGTTCCCAGGTCAAGGAGAAAATATTGCCAGCAGCTAGAAAGAAACAATTCAAGTATTATGGAAATACAATCAGGATAACACAAGATCTAGCAGCTTCTACATTAAGGGATCGAAGGGCATGGAATAGGATATTCCAGAAGTCAAAGGAACTAGGACTAAAACCAAGAATCACCTACCCAGCAAAACTGAGTATAATACTTCAGGAGAAAAAATGGTCATTCAATGAAATTGAGGACTTTCAAGCATTCTTGATGAAAAGACCAGAGCTGAAAAGAAAATTTGACTTTCAAACACAAGAATGAAGAGAAGCATGAAAAGGTGAACAGCAAAGAGAAGTCATAAAGGACTTACTAAAGTTGAACTGTTTACATCACTACATGGAAAGGCAATATTTGTAACTCTTGAAACTTTTCAGTATCTGGGTACTGGGTGGGATTACACACGCACACATGCACACACACACACACACACACACACACACACATAGAGACAGAGTGCACAGAGTGAATTGAAGAGGATGGGATCATATCTTAAAAAAATGAAATCAAGCAGTGAGAGAGAAATATATTGGGAGAAGAAAGGGAGAAATGGAATGGGGCAAATTATCTCTCGTAAAAGAGGCAAGCAAAAGGCTTATTAGTGGAGGGATAAAGAGGGGAGGTGAGAGAAAAACATGAAGTTTACTCTGATCACATTCCACTAAAGGAAGGAATAAAATGCACACTCATTTTGGTATGAAAACCTATCTTACAATACAGGAAAGTGGGGGATAAGGGGATAAGCAGGGTGGGGGGGGATGATGGAAGGGAGGGCAATGGGAGGAGGGAGCAATTTGAGATCGACACTCATGGGGAGGGACAGGATCAAAAGAGAATAGAAGTAATGGGGGACAGGATAGGATGGAGGGAAATATAGTCAGTCTTATACAACACAACTATTATGGAAGTCATTTTCAAAACTACACAGATATGGCCTATATTGAATTGCTTGCCTTCCAAAGGGAAGGGGTGGGGAGGGAGGGAGGTAAAGAAGTTGGAACTCAAAGTGTTAGGAACAACTGTCGAGTAATGTTCTTGCCACTAGGAAATAAGATATACAGGTAAAGGGGTATAGAAAGTTATCTGGCCCTACAGGACAAAAGAGAAGATGGAGACAAGGGCAGAGAGGGATGATAGAAGAGATAGCAGATTGGTGATAGGGGCAATTAGAATGCTCGGTGTTTGGGGGGGGAGGGGACAGAAGGGGAGAAAATTTGGAACCCAAAATTTTGTTAAAATGAATGTCAAATAAATAAATTTTAAAAAAAATAAAATAAATGTATTTCAGAGAAAAAAAAAATTTGCCCCTGGTCACATGGCCAGTATGTGTCAGAGTTGGGATTTGAGCCTAAATCCTTCTAGCTCCAAAACAAATTCGATCTACTACAGCTCATAAGTTACATATGTGGTTTTTGTATATACCTACATACATACACAAGTGTGTGTAAATATATGCAACTGTGTCCTCCATATTGTGTCTAGGCCCTGGGCATCAGATTACATATTTAACAATTTATCAAACAATTACTGGGAGGATTGTTGAGTGGCACCTATTCCCCTTTACTAGTCAATATTAACTTGATAAACAACAAAAAAATTTGAAGGTTCATATACCTTTCTAAGGGTCTTCTAGAGAATTCTAAAAACTTACCTATGATAACATGTTTTACATTAAAGCCTCAAATTAAGATCTGAGTGGTCCTTTTCTACTTCCTTAACTGAATCATCCTCCATCTTCTCATTCTTCTTTCTCCCTCACCTCCCCCCCACCATATCCAACCAGTTACCTAGTCTAAGGGATTATCCATTCATAATCTCTCATATCTATTCCCTTCTCTCTGCTCATTCCAATCCATCTCTCAAACAGCTGCCAAAATATTTTTTTACTAAGACACAGATTTGTGTCATGTTGTTGTCAGTTGTGCAGTCGTTTCTGACTCTTCATGAAGCCATGGACCACAGTATGCCAGGCCCTTCTAGGCTCCACCTTCTCCCAACGTCTGTCCAAGTTCATCATCATTGTTTCCATGACATTATCTATCCAGCTCATCCTCTGCCTTTTCATTTTGCCTTCAATATTTCCCAAAATAAGGGTCTTTTCCAATGAGTCTCATCTTCTCATTATGTGGCCAAAATATTTAAGCTTCAGCATCAGTAGTTTACCTTTCAGCCAACAGCCTGAATTAGTTTCTTTAAGTATGGATTAATTTGAACTCCTTGCTGTCCAAGGGACTCTCAAAAGTCTTCTCCATCACCACAATTCAAAAACATCAGTGTTCAGCTTCCCTTATAATCCAGCTTTCACAGTCATACATTACTACTGTAAAAACCAGAGCTTTGACTAGACAGACCTTTATCAGCAGGGTGATGTCTCTGCTTTTTAGTGTGCTGTCTAAGTTTGCCACAGCTTTCCTTCCAAAAAGCAAATATCTTTTAATTTCATAGGTGCAGTCTCCGTCCATAATGATCTTTGAGCCCAAGAATATAAATTCTGACACTGCTTCCATTTCTTCTCCCTCTCTTTGCCAGGAAGTGATGGGACTACTTGCAAAAATCTTGATTTTTAGCTTTTATACTCTTCTCTTTCACCCTCATCAAGAAGCTTCTTAATTTTTCACTTTCTGCCATCAGAGTCTGCTTATCAAAGATTGTTGATATTTCTCTCAGCAACCTTAATTCTGGCTTATGGTTCATCCAGCCTGGCATTTTGCATTATGTACTCTGTATATAAGTTACATAAATAAGGTGACAATATACAGCCTTTTTGTACTCATTTTCCTAAGTCAAGTTCCATGTTTGGTTCTAATTGTTGCTTCTTGAATTGTATACAGGTTCCTCAGGAAACAAGAAAGGTGATCTTGTACTCCCTTCTCTTTAAGGACTTGCCACATTTTGTTGTGATCCACACAATCAAATGCTTTAGTGTAATCAATGAAGCAGAAGTAGATGGTCTTCTGAAACTTCCTTGCTTCCTCCACAATCCAGCAAATGTTGACAATTTGGTCTCTAGTTCCTCTGCCTCTTCAAAAGCCAGCCTGCTTTTCTGGTAATTCTTGGTTCACATTTTGCTGAAGCCTAGCTTGCAGAATCTTAAACAGAACTCTGGCATGTTATGAACATGAAATTCATGTGAATTTCATGTGAAATGGCATGGGAAATGAGTGTAATTGTTTGGGAATTTGAACATCCTTTGGCATTATGCTTCTTTAGGATTTGGGCATAAATTGATCTTTTCCAATCCAGTGGGCACTGTTAAGTTTTCCAGATTTGCTGGCACGTGTAATTCTTCTACTCAAAAGCCTTAAGTGGTCTCATTGTTTCTAGAACAAAATACTAATACCCTAGACTGGCATTTAAAACCTTCCACAATCTTCCTCCAAACTACAGTTTTAGTTATTTCAGGTTATTCTCCTTTGAATACACTATATTCCAGTCAAACTGGATGCTTCTTATCCTGCACCTGTGCATTTGCACAGGCTGTTTCTTAGTCCTGAAGCACATGCCCCCCTCATCTTCACTTCTCAGAAACATTCTCTTCCATCTCATTCACAAAGAGGTCAGTCATTCCAAAATTTAATTCTCCTTCCTTCTTCAATTTCCTTGAATTTTCTAATCTGGGCATATTTTATATCCCTGTTAGAAAGTATGCTCCTTGAGGTCAAGGACTTCTTCCTTTTTTTCTTCCACCTATGAGGCTCAGAGGCAAAATTTGTTGAAAGCTGTTGCCCCAGGAATGGTAGGGAAGAAATTCCTAGACCAAGTCAAATCTGGTACCAAGGAGAAGCCAGACACAAAGCCACAATAAAGATGAAACCTGTGCCCTCCCTGTCCTTCACTGGTACTCTGAACTGTATGAACTGAGCAGGTTCAAGAGAGGAGGTTTGATTTGCTAACAACCTCAAGGGCTTTCCAATTGCAGAAGTGGGGAAAACTAGCATAGAAGCTTGTATATGTCCCTGGAGAAGTGGGACTCACTAAAGAGGAGGATTGCTTAATTCTCCAGCCAACCCTGAATATTTTCACCTTCGAGGGGTAGTATTATAAATCTGGTGAACTAAAATAGGTCCATGAGGAGCAGTTGAGGCCCACCTAAGAGAGGAGAGTTGTCTTGACTATTTATGAGATCAAGTGAAAGTCCTTTTTTTTACATTTTTTGTTGGATTAAATGAAACTGGTCCCATATTTGATGTTTTGTTTAGCCTGGGTATTTGCATGGAAACTGAAAACTTTTGTAGAGTCCTAGACCTGAGCCAGATTCTGCTATTCCCAGGGAAAGTCTCGATGTGAGTGTAAGCCAGAGAAATTTTTGAGGTTTTGATCCAAAGATTGAGCCTGGTCCATGTAAATCCAGAATTCCAGATTACAGAAATATTGAAGTACGTAGGAGGCAATTGGTGGCTCAGTGAATAAAGTACTGGGCCTGGAGTCAGGAAAGCCTGAGTTCAAATCCAACCTCAGACACTTACATGTAAGCCTGGGTAAGACACTTTACCTGTTTGCCTTAGTCTTCTCAACTATAAAATGGAAATAATATTAGCACCCACCATACAAAATTGTGAGGATCAAATAGGATAACATTTGTAAAAATCACTTAACCCAGTGGCTGACGCATAGCAGTGCTATGTAAATGCTTATTTCCTAGATCATCCCAGTGGTGTTACATAGCTATAAATCATCATGATCTCTAAAGAATCAAAATTGCAGATAAACAAAAAAGTGAGGGTAAATCATGGTATATTAGCAACAAGTAGTTGTGTTAGAACAGTGGCACAAAAGCCTTTAAATTTCTCCACAGCTTCCCTATTAGAATGTAAGCTTCCCATGGTTACAAAAGTTGTGGCATATGATTGTGACAGAGTACTATTTATTGTGCTATAACAAATGATGAAGAGGTAGTTTCAGAAAAACATGGCAAGAGTTATATGAACTGATGCAGAGTGAAGTGAGAAGAACCAGCAAATCATTGTCCATAGTAACAGCAATGCTATGATATGATGATCCACTCGGAAAGACTTGGCTACTCTGATCAATACAATAACCCAAGACTACTCCAAAGGACTATGATGAAAAAATGTTAGCTACCTCCCAAGAGAGAACTGATGCATTCTGACTGCAAACTGCAGTATAATCTTAGCACTTCTTATTTTTTTTACTTTTTTTTGCAAAATGGCTAATGCAGAAATATCTTTTGCATAATTTCACATGTCTAGTTGACATAGTTTTGTTTGCTTTCTCAGTGGGTAGGAGTGAGGTTGGAGGGAGGGAAAGAATTTCAAACTCAAAATATAAAATGAAAAGAATGCTAAAAATGAATTTTTAATCCCTTCCTTGAGGGAATGGACTTTGTTGATTTAATCTTTGTATCCTCAGTAGGTAGTATAATGTTTGACATAGAATAAGCACTTAGTAAATGCTTGATAACTGACGTGTTTTTGAAGACATGTATGACTAGAAAAGACTGGCCATTCAGTGAGAGCCAGTGATTCAGTATGAACAGAATCACAAAATCTCAAAATTAGAAGGACCTCAGAGGTCATCTAGTCTAACCTACAGTCAACCAAGGCTCCTCTTTATAATATCACTGACAGACGCTTAACCTTGGTTTGATAAGTAGCAGTGAGGAGAAACCCTGGTCTTTTCCAGTCCCCTCCACTGAGAGGGCCTCCCCACCCCAAGGTCACTTTGTTTTGACTTTGGTGTCTTCTCTGTTAGTATTTGAGCTCCTTGAGTGTTGGGACATTTTTACTTATGTCTTTATATTCCCAGAACCTAGCTCAGTTCCTAGCAAACAGTTGGTGAGTTGTTTTTGAGCAGTTTTTCATTCATGGCTGATTCTCTGGGACCCCATTTGGGGTTTTCTTGGCAGAGATCCTGGAGTGATTTGCCACTGCCTTCTCCAGCTCATTTTACAGACAAGGAACTGAGGCAAAAAAAAAAAAAAAAAGACAGTGACTTGTCCAGGGTTGCCCAGCTAGTAAGTATATGAGGCTGGATTTGAATTCATTTTCCTGCTTCCCAGTGCTCTATTCATTGCATCACCTAGCTGCTCTAATTTTGAACACAGAGTCTATTAACACCCTGTCCCCAGTTTTGTTTCACAGCAAATGCCCTCTTTGGATGAAATAGATGTAAAAGCATTTGTATTATATGCCAGGCCTTGTAATAGAGAAACAAATGCAAGCAAGCAGAATGGTTCTTGCTTCAGAGAACTTAGATTCTAACAAGGGAAAGTTGGAAACATGGGGACCAAAGCGGAGAGTGTTTCAAGGGGCAATGGGACGTGGAAATGATCTGGGCAAAACTAGGGGAAAGTCCACTAGTCAGATCCCAGACACCTCTCCCTCATTCTATACTTGTGATCTAAACTTGTCCTACAAATTAAAAAAACAAACAAACTTTTAAGTGCATAATTTTATATTTATTCCAGTTAAATTTCACCATCCCTCAAGCAGCCTATCAAGAACTTTTTGGCTCCAGGCTCTGTTGTCTAAGGATTAACTTTTCCTTCTAGCTTCCTGACGTGAGTAAGTTTGATAAGCATGCCTTTCATAATGTTATCTAAGGCCCTGATAACCTCCCAGGAAGGATTGGCCTAGGTTCCTCAGGCACTACACCAAAGACCTCCCTCTTCTTTGGTTTTGATCCATCAGTAACTGACTCCCCTTTGGAACTGGTCCTTCAAGCAAGTGTGGAATCCACATGGCTGTCCTCTCATTCTAGCCCATGAGAATAGCTTGAGATATTTTGTAAAAGACTATGCTGAAATCTAAGTATACTAAGTCTTCAGCTGTCACAAAAAGGGAAATGAAGTTTGTCTGGTATGATCTGTTCTTGACGAAGCCATGTTAGCTTTTAGTGATCACTATTTCTATTTGTAAATACTCACAAAAATCAGGATAGAGATAGAGACCGGACCTGTGATTTCACTGGTATTAGGGACTCCCAGGTAAGGAAACTCCCTCTACCAATTTAGGTAGAAACCTTTTGTGCAATTTATAGTCCCAGAAGGTTGTCTAGATAACTGAGAGCTTAGATGACCCAGCCAGGAGCACAAAGCAAGTAGGTGTAAAATATTCTTCTCCTCTTGAAGCAACAAGAGTAACATGTAAAGTGGGTTGGACTTGTCAAGAGACCTGGGTTCAAATTCTGGCTCTGGAAATCACTATGTAGGTATATATGCATTCATACATATATTTTTCATGTACGTATACAAATACAGGTAGACACATGTGATGCAGATATATGAGCGTGTATAGTATAAACACTTGTATATGTCCATGTATACATATATTTTGTATACAAACCATATACGTATATATGCCTTGGATCAAAGAAGCATTGTATGTCAGGAAACATGTTGCCTCTCAGATTAATGGAATGCTCTAGAACAGGGATTCTTAAGGGTTTTTGTACTAGACCCTTTGGCAGTCTGGTGAAATCAGTGGATCCTTTCTCAAAACAATGTTTTTAACTGCACAAAATAAAACACACAGGATTAAAATGAAAACAAATTTTATTGAAATACAAGTTAAAAACTGCTGCTCTAGAATACTACCAATACATCCAGTTCCTGGAGGAGAAGGAAAGGGACATGATAAAGGGCCTAGAAACAGAAATTAGTTGGCAACAAAGCTTACATGTTCCTCTGAGACAGGAGTAAAGAAGGAAAAGAGGAAGAAGAGGCAGAGGGGGTTTGAACCATAGGGTGGAGGAGTAGAGAGATTCCCCATATTCCTATTTGTTGATAATGTTGTAGTCAAATTCCAGAATGCTACAGGGCCTCCTGAAAGAACATCATGAACACTCAAAAGACATAAGCCAAATGGATGAAGAATATTTATTTCCAAGACAATGATACACAGAATCCATTGAGTTATTCCATCCATCCATCTTTCTTAGATAGATACTGCTGTTGGACAATAGCCTGGGCCCAGAATTAAAAATAGTAGTCTGGAATGCATTTGGGAAACCTCATAGCACTTTGAACGATCCCATGCTGCTGTCTAATACACTCCCAGAAAACAACTTTTTAACAACATTCTTCTGATGATGCAATATGCCTGTAAGTCAAGAAATACCATAATCTGAAGAATCAAACTTGCTCACAGTTCAATGGGAAACAGAAAGATGAAGAGTGGGTGTCATGTAGGCTGCTGTATATTGTCAACCACAATTTGTGTGTAGAAAGTGGCATAAAAGTTATCCTCCAAGAAACGTACGATCAAAAAAGAAAATGGACCGGTTATGCAGCAAGAGAGAAAAAGATGACATATAGATAGCCTAAGTGTTATGTTGGCAGCCACGTGATGCTACACAACCTAAAAGAAGGTCTCAAGCAATCAGATTGACCCTATCAAAGATTTATAAGAGAAATACGTGAGAATAATGAAGACTGAAAAAACATAGAAAGATTGCAATCCGCAAAATTAGAGGGTGTTAGAGTGGAGAGAGCACTGGGTATGGAGTTAAAGTACCTGGATTCCATCTTACTTTTATCGTTACTTGTGCAGCATTGGAAAATTTACTTAACCCCAGTGGGCCTCAGTTTCCTAATCTGCAAAATAAAAAGGTTGGAGTAAATGTCCTCTGTGGTCTCCTCCAATTCTAAATCTATGATCCTGTGGGATCATCTATCCACTGAAGTATTTGTGCCTTTGCCTATAGACATCTAACATCTTAGATTTTATTGCTTGTTCTATTGATGGATATTGTCTCTTGTGAGCTACTACTGGTCTGTTCTGTTATTATGTTTGGCTATATCCTGTGTACTATTCTCTATGGTGCCAAGTGTGATAAATTTATATGGACAACTTTTTCCCTTCCTTTCCCATTACACTTTAAAGCTGTCTTGAAGAAATCTGTAAATATATAGTTTACTGTCCCTTGTTGGACATATTCCATCACTTTTCAAATGCCCATCATCCCATATTTTAAACTGTGAATCAGATGTCCAAATCATGTTCTTAGATATTTTCTTTTTACATAGTTATTCACTTACAAATCCAGCTTTTACTTCTGAATTTCCTACCTTCAATTAACAATGGTAATAAAATATTGTTTGCACTATAAAGATTTTTGCTCAGACCTCCAAAGTCCTAGGTTCTTTCCTGTAATATCGTTCTCCCTCCCCACCTCCACGTGACTCACTAGAGTGTCAGGTTAGAAACGTCTTGCAAGCCTTTCCATCATGTATTTGATTACTGTCCCAGGAACACAGCAGACGTCTTTATTGTTTATGTTTGGTTGACAAATAATTGCCTGGATATACCTCAATAGGGAATCATCAACCATCACTGCTTGTCTCTTCTTCCTCTGATGATTCTGACCTTTCTTACGATGGCATCTGTGAATCTACCTCATTATTTATGGGAACCCAAGAAAATGCTTCCTCCTGAGATGGTCCAGCTCCCTGCACCTTTCTTCTAGGAAAACCCTCTCAATTACCACTTAGTTCAAAAGATTCAGCAATCTTTCTCCCTTTCCTTTTGTGGGTCACATTATTCCACTCCTCATCTTCCTTATAACATGTCAGAATTCTTCTCTATTTCTTCATATTCTCTCATATTTCTTTCCTGTAGCATTTCTTCCATTACCTAGCATACTGATTAATTGAAGAAGCCCTTCATTCAACCTGCTTCATTCAACCTGATAACCTGGACAGCCGAGATGGATTTATCTAACCCTTCTACTTTTTCAGTGAGGGTGGAAACCAGCTTGTACTTTGTTCAAACATAGGAGTTATTTACTAATGACAAAGAACAAGAACAGCATGCTCTCCACAGTTCACTGAAAAATTCTCCTTGCTTTCCATACTTAACCAAAGCCAGGTCCTCTGTCCATTTATCTTCACTTTGGAGGCCCTCTTATCTAACCCATCTGGCTAAATGCTATGGCAAACTGCCCAGGATTCATGTCTACTTCTTACACTGAGGGCTTAAACACTGAGGACCTCTGGGCAAGGGTTAATTTATTAAGAACAGGCTTCCCACCTTTTTAGGTGAGAGGATGATGCAATCTGCTCCACTGCTTTTAATTGGTAGTTGGCACAAGTCTCCCATGCCTTGGTGGAAGCCAATTCAAGACTAGAATTCCAATTATTTAAGTAGATCTACTTACCTTTTCTCTCCTTGCCACAGATCTCCAGATATCTCCTAATATTTATACTTCCTTGGTTGCATAGTGGCCCAAGTGCTGTGCTTAAATTCATAGGGATAATGAACTGCCCTGTAGCCATGCCTAGTTCTTACACTGAGGGCTTATGCATTGAAGACTCTTGGACAAGCGTTAATTTATTTAGAATAGGCTTCCTACTCATTTTAGTCATAGGATAATGCAACCTGCTCAACTGCCTAGTGGACATATTGCTGTAAAATTACATATGAGTCAAATCCTGGAATGAAAACTTAGTTTCCCATTGGCTTATATCATCACTTCACAAGTGCTTTATCATGAGAAGTGGGAATTGAGGCAGAATTGAAATGTCTAGAACAATCCTCTTCCCATTGGGCCATACTACCTTCTAGGTAGAACAATGTGAATGAGAATTGGTCAGTTGGAGAGTCTGTCTCCCCCAATTAGCTTTCATTTAGTTTTCATGAGATTCTAGATTTGTTCATTTATTTGTGTTCTCTGACTCTAATGCCATGGAGAGCAATAGGAGATTTGGGGACCCTAAGAATAGGATTCATTTTGCAAGTCATTTTGAATTTCTGTGGCCTTGCAATTTTTGAAATGCATTTGTAAGGCAGGAATCCCTAATAATAACTAGTATTTGAATAGTATTTCAAAGTTTGCAAAGTGTTTCACAAATATTATCACATTTGATCCTCATAACAGCCGTGGGAGGTGGGTACGATTGTTATCTGTATCTTACAGAGAAAAAAAACTGAAGTTGAGACAGGTTAAATTATTTGCCCAGAGTCACACAGCCTCCATGCTGTCATGGAAGTATTAACAAGAACCAGTTATGCTAGAGCAGAGACCCTCTCTCCCCCTTCTTTCCTCCCAATTCGTTTTGCATCATCCACCAATGAATTTTGGCTAAATGCTAACCATCTGCCCTATGGTGGGCCAGATCCAAACCAGCACCACTTGAGGTTTACAAAACTCCTAGTTTTTACACCAAGAGCACTGTTGGGATTCCATTAACAAATGTTTAGATTGAGTTGCTTTGATTTTTTTTTTCCCTAATTTTTCCTTGATCTCTCTTATTAGATTTGGAAGTCCTTTTTACATTCTTCCAAGAACTCCTTTTGTGCTTGTGAGCGTCTGATGTTGCCTTTTGGGGTAGGAGTGACTTTTCTCACCATCTTCCTCCAGAATATGAACCTGGATAGCTTCCCATAGAAGCTATCTGTGACCATTTTCTTTCTTTGCTTACTCATTTTTATTTTTGTTTTGTTCTGTTTTATTTTTAGCAGCTTATTATTGTAATCAGGTTTGAATCCAGATTGGTTTTCATTACCTGTCACCCTCTCGTGAAGTGGACAAAGGTGATCTTAAGTGCTCTGACTTCCTTGACCTGTGCCGCGATCCTCTTTCTCAACAATTTTTTCTCTCTAGTACCCTCCTTCTGTTTCTAGTTGCTCAGATTTCCCCCTCTGAACCTCCTACTCTTACTCTCCTCCTCCCCATTTCCCATTCCTTCAGTGGCACACTTCCAGATAACTGTGAGAAGTAAACTGATCCAGTGAACTAATTAATGACTCAGTAGCTTAACATATTACCCGTTCTGCATTAGTTACATATAAGGAGGTTGATCAAGGGAGTGCCCTTACCCATTTGATGGGCAGTGAGCCCTCCCATGACATTTTTGGTGCAGTAGGTTGATTGGGGAATCTTTCCAATAAGCCCATCTAGCTTAGAAAGACTGTTGGTCAGGATAGAAGGCAGAGCTAGACAAATAAATCAAAGAATCATCTGCAAAGAGATGATTTAATTCATGGATGCTGGTGAGATCACCAAATGAAATAGTATAGAACAAGAAGAGAAGAGGGCCCAGGGTGGCACACAGGGGAGGCACACACTGTTAACGGGCATGACCTGGACAAAGATCCAGTGAAAAAGACTGAGCAGTCATACATGCAGGAGGAGAATAAGGCTATAGAAGTGTCATGGAAACCTAGAAGGAAGAAAGAATCAAGAAGAAGGAGGTGACTGAGAATATCAAAGCCAAGGATGAGGACTGAGAAAAAGACATTTGATTCAGGGATTAAGAGATAACTGATCACCTTGGTTAACACAAGGTTGGGTTAGTTTTTGTTTTTATTTTTGTAAATAGTATTTTATTTTTTCAAATGACATGTAAAGATAGTTTTCAACGTTCATTATTTCTAATATTTTGATTTCTAAATTTTTCTTCTTTCTCTCCTCCTCCCTCCTCAAGATGGCAAGCAATCTGATATAGGTTATACATGTTCAATCATGTAAAACAGATTTTCACACCAGTCATGTTGTGAAAGAAGAAACAGAACAAAAGGGAAAAACCATTAAAAAGGTGAAAATTGTGTGCTTTGATCTATATTCAGACTCCACAATTCTTTCACTGGATGTGGATAGTATTTTCCATTTAGTCTTTTGGAATTGTCTTGGATCATTGTGTTGCTGAGAAGAGCTAAGTTATCCAGAGTTGATCATCTCACAATATTGCTGTTACTGATTCTTCTCACTTCACTCAACATTGGTTCATGTAAGTCTTTCCAGGTTTGACAAAGCAGTTTTAGCTGAATGATGAAGTCTGATGCCAGAACGTAAAAGGTTAAGAAAAGAGTGAGAAGTAAGGTAGTGAAGGCATAGACTGCAGACCACCTTCTCCAGGAGTTTAGCAACAAAGGGAAGAAGAGATATAGGTTAATAGCTAATAGGGATAGATGGATCAAGTGAGGATTTTTGAGACTGGTGGGGACATGGGAATGCTTGTAACAGGCAGTAGAGAAGCAGTTAGTGAACAGAGAAAGGTTGAAAATAAGAAAGAAGGGATGATAGAGGGGGCAAACTGTTGGAGAATGCAAGATGGAACGGATCACTTGTGCAGGGAGGAGGGTTTGCTATGGCAGCAAGAAGGACCATCTTTTCATGTGAGGAGTAAAGGAGAAGAAAATGGCAGAAGTCATCTGAATGACATCAGATGAGGATGAAGAGAAAAGAGGGAGTTTTTGCAAATGGCTTCAATATTTTCAGTGAAATAAGATGCAAAATTCTCAGCTGAGAAGGTGGAGGTTGAGAGAGACAAAGGTTTGAGGAGGGATGGAAAAGTCTGCTGTGATGAGTGCAATAATGAGTCGGTTAGTGAGGTATAACAGGATTGTCTTGCTGCACTAAGTGCATTAGTTGATATTAAAGTGGAAGTGGACCCAATCAGCACAGTTTCTCCATCTTGGTGTGGAAGCACAGCAGAAGATCCAGCAGAGGAATGATCCAAGACTGAAGTTTGCCAGGGCAAGATTAGTTAGGGATTAGGGATCAAGAGAATCAAAAGAAAAGGACAGTGTAGACTTGAATTAGTTCACCAAGATAAGGAAGGGAGGAGAAGGTAGACAGAGCAGGGGTTACAATCTAGAAAAGGTCTAAGGGACTAGAAGTCAGGATAAGGAAAAAGAACAGGCTTGGGCCTTGTAAGGCAGAGGGAGAGGTAGAGGGGATGACAAACTGTGATCAGATGAAGGAATTTCAGAGTTCGTGAACATGGTAGAGGTGCATTTGTAGGCAATGGCTATCATGAGCATGATTATCTCTGCATTTAGCTGAGATGAAGTGGAGAAGTGAGTTATGGGAAATAAGTACGCTGAGGAACTAGAAAGGTAGGATGTTTGAGGGGGCATCTCTATGTATATTGAAGTCCCCTAGGAGGAAAAGAGGGATTGAGGTAAGACTGTGAGCCAGACACTAAATTCATTGAGAATAGAAGGGAGATATCTTGGAGGTCAGAGAGTTAACAGATGTGTACAAACACGCATGTGCACACACATATTTATATGTATGTACACATGTGTCTACATGTGTGTATATATGTTCGTGTGTGTATGTACATATTTATATGTGTGTGTATAGAAAGAGAGAAAGAATACACACACACATGCACACAATGAACCTCCAAGAAGGAGAGGATACTGAGTGATAGTTATGTCATCCCCTTATTCAATAAACTGTGACTACCCATGACCTGCAGGAGTAAATACAAAATCTTTTGTTTGTCATTCAGTGCCCCCCCCTTTCTTTCTAGTCTTCTTTCCCCTTACTCTCCTACATGTACTCTTTGACCCAGTGATTCTGGCCTCTTTGCTATTCCACAAATAAGACACTCGGGGTCTGGGTTCCAGGCATTCTCTCTGGCTCTCACCCATGCTTGGAATGCTCTCCTTTCTTATCTCTTTCTGCTGGGTTTCCTGGCTTCTTAAAATTCCACCTTCTACAGGTAGTCTTCACCAATTTTTCTAATCATAATAATTGCTCATCTTGGTGAGAGATAATTGGTAACCTTCTCTCTGTTAGTCATTTCCTACTTATTCTGTATATAACTTGCTTTGAACATACTTGTTTGCATGTTGCCTCCCTCCTTAGATTGTAAGCTCCTTGAGGGCAGGAGCTGTCTTGTGCTTCTTTTTGTATATCCAGTGCTTGGCACAGTGCCTGGCATCCAATAGGTATTTGATTGATAGATTGATTGGTAGTGGTCAAAGGAAAGCCAGGAAATGGCAATGGGGAGTGAGGAGTATTCCAACTACTAGTGAATTGAGGGGTATGAGGGCAAGTGCATCCAGCTCTGGAAAGGGTGCTCAGAGAAGTCTTGTGTGTTGTCAGGAGCATCAGATCTCATTGAGTTTAAGAAGAGAGAAGAACTACCAAAAAGAAAAAGTTTAAGATGAAAGTGAATTTGTTACCTCTTCCAGAAAGCACCGTGAAAGCAATGGTACCTTTAGAAAGAGATATTTGTGAAGGTGGGTTGAAAAAAATTAGGACAAATGAGTAAATAACCAAATAAATAAAATAAATGAATGAATGAACAAATGCATAAAATGGGAGTGGAGGGAGGGACCGAGAAGGGGTTGGAAACAATGGCTACTTCAGGTTCAGAATTATGGATATATTAATTACTGAGCTTTGGGTTCAAGAAGGTGATAATTACTCCCAGTGTTTTAGCCTGAGAGTGGCATTGTCTCAGGCTCTGGGACCCAGGATACCAGGTAGGAGTATATAGCTGGAAAGAGGGGGAAGGGAGAAAAGGGAGGGGTTGGTGTAAGGCAACAGCTGGGGCTTTGCTGTGGCTCTTCAACATTCGTTCTCCAAGAGGACCATGACATCAGGGAGTCAATGCCACGACATGCAAGTGAATTGGATTTAAGTGAGGGAAGGCTGTGCAAAGTCACGGGTCTCACTTTAGGTGATGGAAGAGAGTACCTGGAGAATTGGAATGGTTTCTCAGAGAGGTCAGGAAGCCCTCCCAGGCAGACTCAGGTGAGGCAATTCTAGAAAAGCCCTGAGAGTGCAACAGACTGAAAGAGGGGGGTCCCTGTCACCATGCACCCTTAATAGCTTCCTTACCACAGAGTCAACCATGTACTGGCCCACACAACCCAAGAAGAAAGCTCCTGGCCACCTTTGCCATTCTTTCTTCCTTTTTCTGAGTGTAGGCTGAAGACCCTGGAGACCTGAGAGCAGTAGCTGTGGTGGAGCGTCCTGAGCTTCTGTTGGAAGTACATACCCGCCTCGTGGAAGAGACAGATATATTTAACTATGTGGCCTGGACAATGTGAGCTCCTGTGCCTCAGTTTTCTGGAGGAGTTTATGACGGTTGCCTCTCTGGGGACCTCAAGTTCAAGAGCTCTACAATCTGACCTTCCAGCCAAAGGAGGGGAATTTCTTGCACAGAACTAACCTTGAGTGCTATCTCATAAACAAGCTCCAGAGGATCTGGGTTTCTATCCAGAGAAGGGAATTTCCTGAAATGTGTGCCTCTTGGAGAGAGAAGAGGGTAACCCATGTGGACCCCTCACAGATCAAGCGGGACTGAGGAAGTAAAGTCATGAAGGGGTAGGAGGGAAAGGGAAGGGAGGAGGGTTAAACTGAGATCTCCCTTTATACCATAAGTTACTTAGATAGATGGGTGTATAGAGGCTTGCAACCCTAAAAAGTATTTCTCATATGGGAAAGGCAGAATCCTCAGAAAGGCTCTGTGGAATGTAAGAGGTACTCATGGTAATGTCAGGATATTCCCTATCTAGCAGTAACAACATATGTTTTCCTTCCTGGGGAGACTCCAAATGACAGAAGAGAATTATAAGTCTTAGGGGAGAAGGGAAGTGGATTTTGTAGAGTCTCATGGGAAAATTGGATCCACCAGAGAGGAAGAAGAACTGTGTTGATTATGTATGGGCTACTGCACATCCTTTAATGTGTTTTCTGCATTTGTTATTTTTTGTTCTTGTGAGTCTTTTGCATTTTGCATATTTTTATAGAGCAAATAAAGGCAGTTTAAGACTAAATAGTTGCACGTGTTATCATGAGTTCCTCTAAAGAGTTGAAGATCCTGCTACCAACATTTTTTTGGAGACATAGACAAGCAATAATAGATGAGTTCTCAGAAGAAATTCAGTGTTGTGGCATACAAGTCAAACAAAAAAAGAAAGAAAACTTTTTTTGGGTTAATTACCAAGATTGGACCTGATCCATGTAAGCCCAGAGCTCAAAGGACCCTGGGAAGTAAGCTATATACATTCCAAAAAAAAAAAGATATTTGGAAAGGAGAATGCTTAACTCAAGGGATAGATATCTAAGTTCAGATACGTTTAGCAAACAGATACAGATATATTTTTGTGCAGGGACTATTATATAAGCGCCATAAACAACAGTAGAATATGGAAACAAAGAATGATTCCAGAATAGAAAGATGCTGTATGGTGTTGTCAGGTAGAGAATTGGCTGTGAACTATATACAGGATATGTATGCAGCTACCCGAATACAACAACCTCTAATTCTTATCCCTAGCGACTCATCTCTTTACTAAATCTCACTCTGGCTTCAAAGGCAGTTTGGGGTAAGGTTATCGAAAAGATTGCAAAAATTGCAGTTCTCTCTCTAATTGTCTCTCCTCAACTCAGTCTGACATAAGGAAAATCTACTCCCCCTTTAGGGTTAATTTCCTCTTTCTCAGTACTCAACTACCTACTTATAAGTTTGGGGTGAAATCATCGTAAATGGCCATACAATTTAAGAGCAACTTTGAGGTCACATAGAAACACAAATAGGAATTTAAAGGTGCAGGCTTCCCCTTGCAGACCAAAATGGTTTCACCTAGATGGGGTGCTGCATTTCTTTACCTCCTCCCTCCCACCCAAGGGGAAAATAAAAGTGATGAGGAAGGCAAAGGGAAGCTTCAGGTTTTTCCTGGGGAGGACTCCAAGGAGGGAAGGAGAAGAAACATCTGTGGATTAGACTACAGTTGTCTCACCAGTCCAATGTGCTTTGGTCACACCGTCTCTCATCTTTCTTTCTGTCTCCACTCATGCTCCACCATACCATGAGGTCTTAGCTTCCTTTGCTGCCTGTTTTCTATTGCAGAAACAGCACCTAGTGCCCCGTTCCCTAGGGTTCTGCAAGTGAAGGTAAGGTGGAAATAGTGGTTTATAGTCCTCCCTCCCTCTCTCTTTCCATGAAGTATCTCCCCATCTTAGCCATGTGGCTGCTCTCCCAGAAGGTATTTCCTTCCAAGGTCAAAAAAAATCACTGGAATATTTGGTAATGCTGGGTAAAATGTATTTATGTCTGCACCTCTCCCATTCCCACCAAGTCTCCATCACAATATTCCTGGGAGAGAAGTTAGTTTTGTTGTAGTTCAGTTGTGTCTTACTCTGCATGACCCCATTTGGGCTTTTCTTGGTAAAGATACTGGAGTAATTTGCCATTTCCTTTTCCAGCTCATTTTATACATGAGGAAACTGAGACAAGCAGAGTTAAGTGACTTGACCAGAGTCACACAGCTAGTAAGTGTCAGGTATATTTGAACTCAGGAAGATGAATCTTTCTAATTACAAACCCAGTACTCTATCCACTGCATCACCTAGCTGCTCTAGAGGAGATGTAGAAGTAACTAGATAATAGGCAAGAGTCGCAGGACAGGCAAGAGCATGTCTGCTTTCAGCTGGTCCCACTGGATGGTCCCTGAATCTAATTTGTTTGTTATTCCAAAACAGAAATGAGTACACTTTAAGTGTCCCCTTGTAGGGACCTGAGTGTGTTAAGACAATTCCCTGGAAGGCCAAGTGCATTCTTAGCTTTAGAAAAGGAAACCTCAATCACTGTGGTCCAAACATGCTCTCGTCAATATCCCAGTCTCAACGGCAGCCTAATGAAGCATCCATCACGCACAATCCTCATTCCAAAGGCCTGGATGGAAGAATGGACCTGTTGAGGCCCACAATATGGTATTAACAAATCACATTTTCTTAATAGCATATCATCAAACCAGTCACATGCTTGCTTGTGGGTGTGCTAAAGATTACTAACAAAGACCAGCTGGCCTCTGAGCTGCTTGCTGGAAAAAAAAAAGAAGAAGAAAAAGAAAAAGAAGAAGAAAAAGCACATGTTTAGAAAATACACCCTGCCAATTCTCTGACTTTTAAATGAAAGACATTTCAACGGTTTATAAATGTAATCACAAACCCATCTTGGGACACCATTCAGGCTCAACACCATATTTGTCAGGTTCCCTAGGGTTTGAAGAAAGCATTATTGGTGGACAGAGGCACAATGAAAACTCCTGCCACAACATCCCCTTCAGAGTTTTGATGATTTTCATTATTATTCAAGAAACTTCTCAGCACAAGGAAAAAGTCTGAACCAAACAATTTCACAGGCTGGATCAGCCATGTCTTGATTTGATGATTTTTTTTCTTGTAACTGAAATGTTATTTTTTCCACACACCCTCCCTTCCCCCACTCCCCCACGCCCCTCCTCCCAAATCTACAGATTCTTTAAAATGTTTATTTTGCCTTTGCTTTGCCTAATCTAATATCAGACAAGTGCATCTGTAATGCAGACAGTATATTCTTGGGGCATATATTTTAGATTCTGGTCGATTAGAATTACAGATTTGTCATGCAATCTGGGCCAATTCAGGATTGGTATCCTTACATCATGTTTATGTCCTCTTGGGTTTGCCAGCGGTTATTGCGTTTGTCAGGGCTTTTCAGCAATAAGTTAGTATTTCATAAATATTTGGCAGCATCTTAAAAGGAGCAGGCTCTTTAACATGAGATAATGTATGTTTTCTTTCTACTTACTTGGAGCAGGTCTTCTTGGGAACCACCCAAACTCACTTTTAAATCATCTTTCTGGGTGCCAGAACTTGCTTTTGAAGTCTCTTCAACCCACATGTGAGCAAGGGCCCCAGAGCCCAGGAGTGGTCCCACTGTGTGTCCTGCCGTCCATAACAGGAAGTGTGTCAGCACCGTGTGGGCACCGGGAGGGTGGAGAAGGGGCAGAGCCATGGGGCAAAGTGCCCTCAAATGGAAAATCATCTGACATGTCCTCCCTCAGTATAGGCCTAGATCATGAACAGGTCAGATGTCGCCCTTTCACTCCAAGTTTAAACAAGGGTTTATTCTTTCGGCTTTTGGCCTTCAGATATAGAGCATGTTGGAACACCAGGCTTTTGAAAGTGCAGGCCACAGGAAATCACATCTGAAGTGCCTGGCATGTATGGTATTTTTATGTAGTTCGCTTTTTCCCTTTTTTCTTTTCATCTGTTTTCTACATTTTTTCAGTTTGCTTTTTCTTCCTGATTTATTGTTTTATTATTCTATTTTTAAACCAAGACATACTTTACCATCAGACTCTTAATATAATTCATATGAAAATTAGTGATGGGTGGACCTCAGACAGTTCAGGGGTTTGATTCAGTAGGAATCAGCTTCCAAGAGTGCAGATGCTTATCTGAACATACACCAGCTGCTTTGGTCTCGAGACAGACTTAAAACAATATGCTCCCTTGCCTCATGGTCCCATTTTGGGACCCATATCAAATGCTCCCTTTGCTGTCACTCAAGCAGATAACAGATCATTTCCTTTCCCCTCGGGGTTCTAAATTGATCACCCGGCCTTTTCATATCAGCATGGGATTCTCAGGGGGAGAATTCTCCAGTCTTTCTCATCTGGGCAGTAGAAAGCTGGAGAAGGGAAAGAAATCTAACCAAGTCCAGACAGCACCATCTGACTCCTTAGACCTTGAGAACAGGTTCCACTTGGACTGGATGAGAGGTTACAATTATATAGTACTAGGGGATGAAATGTTTGGTTCAAATTTAGCTCTCAAGACACTGGGGAAATAGCAATTTACAATACGTATTCACCATGGAGGGGCAAGTAAGTGGGGCAGAAGGATAGAGTGCTGGGCCTAAAGTCAGGAAGATTCATCTTCCTGAGTTCAAATCTCGGCTCAGTCCCTTACTAGCTGTATGATCTCGGGCAAGTCACTTAACCCTTTTTGCCTCAGTTTCTACATCTGTAAAATGAGCTGAAGAAGGAGATGGCAAACCACTCCAAGCATCTTTGCCAAGAAAACCCCAAATGGGTTCACAAAGAGTCAGATATGACTGAACAACAACAAACATTCACCATAGACGGCTTCTTTCTTAGGCATAAGAAATAAAGCAGCAAATTTGTAACTGGATCTTATAGGATCATAGATTTAGAGATGCCATCTAGTTCAATCCACACCTTTTCAGATGAGCATCTTAAGGCCCAGAGATGTAATATGGTTTACCCATGGTCACATAGTGAAGAAGTGGCAGAATGAGAATTCAAACCCAGTTCCTCTGACTCCAAATTGTATTCTCTTGTCACCCTTCCATCCTGCCTCCCAACTTGGACAGAAATAAACTAGGAAACAAAAATCAGAGTAAGCCTCACTAACAGATGAACTAAAAATGGGGTCTAAATATTATTTTTTTATGGAATTAAAGTTTTGTTTTGTTTTGTTTTAAAATACCCGGCAAAACCAGGTCAGATAGGAGCTAAGCTACATCCTGTGTTTTCTCAAATAATTTAATTGGAACAAAACCAGAACTAAGAAATATTTGCCATATTGAACCAATATTCTCTCAGATCAAGTTCCTTGTTTATGAGGAAAAGCAATAGGAAAGCACTTTGTAGCTTTAAAATGCCATATAATAACTATTATCCAATTTCTCACCCAATCTATTCAGAGCTGTCCAAAAATGAAAGAAGCTACCCCAAGAAGCAGTGGAATCCCAATCACTGGAGATTTTTAGCATCACAGACTTAGAGCTGGAAGTAAAGGGTCTTCTCCACATACTGCAACCTTCTTATTTTACAGAGAAGGAAAATAAGGCCCAGAGGTGTTAAGTGACCTGTCCCAAATCATAGGTAGTGATGATTCAAACCCATGTCTTCTGACTAGAAACCCAGCACTCTTTCCCATGCTTTTATCTCCAGTAAGGCTGGACGGGGGACTACTTGTCAGGAATGTTGGAGCAGGGCCTCCTATTCAGATATGGGCTGGACTAGTTGAACTCTAAAGGCCCTTCTAATTCTGACATTTTGTAATTCTGTTAACATACCATCTTAGTTTTGTTTTGTTTTGTTTTTTCTGTGTCCTCACTCTTTGTTCCTCTCTACACTTGCATTTCCAACAACTCCGTGACATCTGTGCTAGATCATTCAGTGGATAATTTCAACTTTTTCCTAGCCTTCTGGAAAACCATGCTCCCTCCAGACTCTACACCTTTGCTAGTATATTTTCCCTTGCCTAGAATTCCCTTTCCCTTTTCTATACCACCTCAAGCCCCAACTTGCTTGAGGCTTATAACTTATTTTTTGTCCTACCTATTCAGCATTTGTACTGCACATTTTAAAATGTATACTCCAACTATATTTTAATTTCTCCAACTGAGGCCCATCCCCAGTCTTCCTGAATCTATAGCTTGCCACTGGACCCAGATAGCTCTAGAGGAGAAAGTGAGACTGGTAACTTTGCACAACCCTCCCTCATTTAAATCCAGTTCATTTGCAAGTCATGACATCATCTTCCTGACATTATGGTCCTCTTCCAGAATGAAAGAAAAACAACAATTTCGCCAATTATATTATCATTTCCATGAGGGCAAAGGACATTGTTTTCATTCATTCATTGAATTAGCATTATGTGTATTTCACATTGTTAAAAACTAGAGGGAAATTCAGAGAGGGAGGTAGGATCTGAAAATGATGCAGAAAGAGATGGCAGAAATCAGCTAATTCAACCCCCTCATTTCACAGAGGAAAAAAAAAATCAAGATGCACAGAAGTCAAAGGAGGCTAAGAAGCTGTATTCCATGTTTTCTCTTCTTTGGAATACTGATGCATCCATGATCTCATTAGTAAGGGAATTCCATCAATGCAACTTACTGTTCAGACCTTCATATCCTTATTCTTATCCACGTCTTTCCATAAACACAGCTTTCTTCTATTTTTTTCATTAATTTGTTGTCATTGAGACTGAGGCAACACCATGGCTGTGTATCTGTTATCCTTAATAAATAACCAGCATTTATACAGCACTTGAAGGTTTGCAAAGTGCATTACAAATATCTCATTTTGTCTTCACAACAACTGTACTATTATTATCTCCATGTTACAGATAAGGAAACTAAGGAAGAAAGAGGCTAATTGACTTGCCTAGGGTCACACAACTAGTAAGCACCTGAAACTGTATTTGAATTTGTCTTTTTAATTCCAGGCCTACCACTCTAACCACTGCACTACCTAGCTGCCTACAGCCTTCACTCTAGATCAGTAGTATCACACTCAAAAAGAAATGGGAGCCATTAAATCCTTATGGGCCACATATTGACTTAGAAAAACCACATGTGTTTGTGTGTTTCTTTTTTATTAATACATTAACCCATGGAAATCTTATAGTAAGTACATTTTAATCTGGTTTGGGCCACACTCGGGAGTGTTACGGGTCGCCATGTGTTTGACACCTCTGCTTTAAATGACCTGTTACTCTAAATGACCATCCCACCTTCTATTCCAGTCACATCCCATTCCAGTCTTCTGATTTCGATTATGAGAAGTTGAACATAGATTGAGATTCTCAATTTTAAAAAAAATTATGGATGCAACTCAGTTCCAATGATAATAATCACTCACTGACCACCGGACAAAGGTCACAAATTAATAGCACTAACTATTAAATTAATGTTTACAAATGGTATGATTCTTAGCTCTCGCTGCCTGTTTTTTATTTCACTAAGTCACCATCAGGAAGGAAATCGTAATAAATCATAGCTAGCATTTCTTACTATGTGCCAGGCACTGTGCTAAACACTTTACAAATATTATCTCAACTCATCCTCTTAACAATCCTGAGAGGTAGGTACCATTATTATCATCATGTTACAATTGATGAAACTGAGGCAGACAATCCATCTTGTTGTCATTGTTGTTCTCTCTTTGTTTTGGAAGAAGACCAATGACTTCAGGAGTGGTGTCTTGATTTGCTTGTGAATTGGATTTGAGTGAGGCAGAGTTGCACAAAGTGGTCAGCCTCACTCTGTCTTCCAGAGTCATTAAAGTCCAGGGACGAGACAAAAGTCAGGACAACTAGCAATGGCTCAGTATACAGTGGGTGCCCTTGGTATCTTTGATGTCTGACCAAGCTCTAAGCCCTCCACAGTGCCTGTTTCAGGCATCTTCAGGGCCATTGGAACAAATTGTTCTCATCTGCCCATTCCTTCAGGGAAGTCAAGTCTTCACATGCTTGCAGTAGAGATCCCTCTAACTCAACAAGGTATCTGAGGCCCATTGATTACCCTCAATTTGGTTTAGCCCAGCTTCCAAGATGGTTTTACTGGGGTATGACCACTGTGCATGCTAGAGCTTTTTGGAGTCACAGGTGAGAGCTGGGTGTAAATAAACAGTGAAGGTGGATGAGTATCCCTGAAAAGGGCTCAGCAAACCACCAGAGCAGAGGTGCTAGTGCTTCCTGAATACCTCATACACCCCAAATAGTCCATCAGCAACTTACTGAAGGATACACAGCTATCCAAAACTGAATTTGAACTCAGGTCTTCCTGACTCTTGACCCAGCAATCTATCTGCTCTACCACATAACTACCTATAGAAGAGAGTTGTACAGAACTGAGCACCATTTTGTATTTTTATCTGTTTATGGTGAGAGAGAGAGAGAGAGAGAGAGAAAGAGAGAGAGAGAGGAAGAGGGAGAGAGAGAGAGAGAGAGAAGCTCATCATCAACAACTGTCTGGTGATGAACCCTTTGCTAAGGTAGGAAGCATTGTCCAGTGGAAAGAGTGCTGGATTTGGAGTCAGAGGGTTTGGGGTTCAAATTCCCACTGTGTTGCTTAGTACTATTGTCAAGTAACAGTGTCTCCAGGTCTCAGCTTCCTCATCTATGAAATCAGACTGTTAAACTAAATGAATTCTAAAGACTTCCTTCTAATTCTAAACCTACGATCCAACAGTACTCTTCTTAATTAACTAAACTAGTCCTCAAATGGCAAATACAACCTGTCACCAAGATGAGTCTCAAAGCTTTCCCACTTTGGTCAAACCTGCCAAAGCTTTTCTGTCATAGACTTCAAGAGGTTATGGTCACACACACACACACACACACACACACACACACATACATACACACACACATACACACACACACACACACACACACACACACACACACACACACACACACACACACACACACACCCCAAGTATGAAGAGACATCAGAGTAGGGCGTTTGTGGAAGCTGAAAGAGATCCAAGGCAGAGCCATAACAAGAAAGTCCCTTACCCGGCAAAAGCACCATAAAGCAGATACTCAGGCAGCATAAAAGATAGTTTCATGAAAAGACCTCCTCAAATGCAAATTCAACTGTGGGAAAGAAAATGACCCATGGATATCTAGGATGCCAACAAGAGGGAGTAGAATGAAAATGGCATAGGCAGCAGCTCACTTGGACCACTGGGCAAAGAAGAGTTGGTTGTTTTCTATTTTACCTAATGATTTTGTGCTAACCAGGTGCTTAGCTTCTCTCTGCTGATGGAAGACAGTGCTATATACTCCCTCTAAAATTCAGTGCCCTAGAGCAATGCCCTTGTTGTACCACTATCTTTATGGTTTTGATAAAAATAAATAAGATCCTTAAATAAGCCCCTGCCCTTGAAGCACTTACAGTCTAGCAATATCATATTCATCTTTATTTCCCCCAAAATGCAACTAGGACACTGTCTTGCACAATAATATCACAATAAATCAACTCATTGACTGTTAAAGTCTTTAGTTTCAAGTTCTTTCTTCAAGTATATTTGGATTTGGGAGAGGAGGGGGAAGAAGGAGAGAACTCAGAAATAATAAGAATCTGAAAAGGGATAAGAAAGGGCCAACTTGAAATGACACACAGAGATTAGTGGCAGGGAAGATCAACTTATTATGTTTCAGTTTTGAGAACTGCTCTCTCTGAGCTTTGGCTTCCAAATCCCAAACTTTCCTAGTACAATAAACTAGTTCAGGGGTATAAAACTCGTCTCGTTTATATTAGAAGGCAGTTAAAATTGGTCAAGAGAAATACTCTTCTTACATACAAACACACATACTGCCCTCCTTTCTCTAGAAATGCAGTCTGAAGGAAAGAGCACTGGATTTGTCTTCAGAGAGCATCTTTACTCCTCCTAATCTATGAGCAGGTAAAGTCTATAAGCCTCAGTTTCCTCAAATTTAAGATTACATCGGTTGGACTAAATGACCTTTGAAGTTCTTTTCAGTTCTGAATGTGTGATCCCGATTCCTGGGGAGGTGAAAAGGGGAGAGGAAAAGGAACATGTGTTTGTTCCTCTGTGCTCCCAAGATTCACTTATCTATATAGATAACACTAACCTATTTGATGGGCCCTAAAAACACTTTCTCTATTAAAAGTCTAACCTAGTAACCATAAAACCCACCTGCTCCTGTTAGGAAGGAGAATATCCTATGAGATTTACAGCTGGCTGTCTCACGTAAAATGTGTAAGATGGAGCTTTCTCCCAGACTTCCTGGCTGGTTTCCAGACTTGTCTAAGTCATGCTCATACAAATCTCCAGGCTTTCTTTCTGGGTCCTGAGCTAAACACACACACACACACACACACACACACACACACACACTCAGCAAGGATTAACTCAACCTTCCCAAGGCAGGGGATACCTATAACTTCTATATCTATGTACATCAAATGGATTGACCATTTTGCCTTTTTTTAAAATAAAATCTTAATTTCATAGTTCTTTTGTTTTTATATGAGGTTTATATACAAATACATCACTCTCTCTTCCTATAGCCACCTAGCCATCCTTTACAATAAAGATTTTAAAAGAAAATTTAAGCAAAAAAAGCAGTTCAACAAAATAAAACACATCAAGGAAATATTACCACATATGCAACATTCCACATCCGCAGTCCCCCACCTCTGAGGGTAGATATGTTTTCATAACTCTTCGCCAAGGCCAAGCTTGGTCATCAAAATTACACAGCATTCAGTTCCAGTTTTTGTGGTTTAACTATTTGGAATAAACTAGCCTCTAACTAATCAGTCACCTCTTACTAACAAGTATTGGTCTGTATTAACCCATCAATTTAGCTCAGATAATCAAACTATCTTTCACTATAGAGTCTGTTCACATTTGGTTAGGGATTTGATCCAAAGTGATTTGCATGTCCCTACAATTGTGGTGAAACATAATGAAAACATTCCACATTGTTAGTCTCCAGGATATGGTGGAGCACTGGAAAAATCAGAATTCGGGAAAGGGTGGGGGTGTAGGGAGGGTGCAGGGTGGCAGACACTTTGAATGAATTGAAAAGAAAATACTTTTAGAGCCTTCTTTCAGAAGTTCAATCCAGTTCCAACTTTCCTTAAGGTTGGAAAAAGTTAAGCAAACTAGGACTATCAGACTGGTGTTTATAAAAGGTTTTTCTCTTTAATTATTGTTTTTGTTTCATGAAAGAAAAGTCTCGTAAAATAAAAGCTCATTTTCAGTTCAATGAGGCAGCAGAAATACTGAAACACCACAGGAAAGACTAGCCTGACTTTAGCCAGCCAGGAAGTACTAAAGACTTTTAAAATATATGTGTATATGTATGTCTTTCCTAATCTCTGATCCAAAGTGCTCTAAATATTTGTGGGACCCTTTAGAATCATCTCTGAACTTGTGAGATTCTCTCTTCTCTGGCAAGCAGTCCAGACGAGTGGTTTCCCAAGAAGCCAAATACTAGCTAATGTGAACAACTGGAAAGCTGTCTATTTTACTATGGTAGATAACCATCTGCAGCCATTCTCACTGAAATTATAAACCAATATTTTTAATACTAGTGGCAATCTCTCTTCAAGGACACAGAGAAGAAAAAATCAAAACCCTCAACTACTGTTCTCTTCCATATTTCAGCTATATAGCATAGATCATGGGGCTAAAAAGAACCTTAATAGACTATCAAATCTAATCCCCTACCTCTGATGGACTTAATACTTCAAATAAAAAAAAAAACAGCATCCGTACTTTCATTCATTCAGTTCAACTCCACAAACATTTACTGAGCCTCATTGAGTTGCCTAGCATTTTTCAAGACATTTTATGAGGTACTAAATATTTTTCAAACATAATCCCTGCCCACAGTAAGTTTTCAATTTTATTGAAAAGACAAGAAAAAACATACATGGAATGATATAATTAGAGAACAAATACCAAGCAGTATGATTAGTGGCTCAGTTATGTATTATAGACAGTGTTATCAAGGGCCATCAAAGGAGAGAGAATATAAATTGAAAGAAAGCTGTGGAGAAAGGCTTCATGGGAGGAGTGAGATTTTAGTTGGGTCTTGAAGGGTTCTCCTCCCAAAACTGAAAGGACTAGAGAAATCAGTTAGTCCAGGGATGGGGAACCTGTGGGCTTCAGGTCACGTGTGGCCCTCTAAGCCCTTTGCAAAGGGTCACATGTGACTTGGAGGCCACAGATTCCCCACTGATCTAGTCTAACCACTTATCTGACATGCAAATTGCCTCTCAAATATCCCTGGGAAATAGTTACCTAGCCTCCTGCCTCAATTGTTCAAATCCGTGTTCCATGTCCTCAACTAGATTGATAACTCCTTAAAGACAATAACCAAGCCTTATATTTCTTAGTTTCTCACATAGAACCTAGCCTTTTACATTATTTGTAGTTGGTGCTGTAGAAATTGTATTGGCAATAATCATCATCATAATAAATAATCCTTTATTTCCCAGAGCTAATGAAAAGCCAGTGCTAATGAGCTTACATCATGCACTGTTCCCCATCGATTCATTTCAAGTAGCTCAATTGCCATGCATAGTCTTATAACCTCTCATTACAACCTACTCCCAGGTTCTGTTGAGCCCATATCAATGACTGAATATCCACTTAACCTCAAGATGGTCTAAGTTAAAGCAAGGAAACATCATGGTGCTCTTTATTAAAAAAAATAACATAACATAAAGATATACAAAATATAAAAGCATTTGACATAAAACTATCACCCTAACTTGGTAATTTCCAGAAATCCCCAAATAGCTAAAACCCCAAGGAAAGGTTTCCATGAGCCAACTATATTCACTGTTCTAATGAACTTAACTCAGTTAATTTTTTTTAATCAAAACTGTCAAGATCTTTCAGCACAACAGAATATAAATCATCAGTCCACTTTGAGTGGATGCTAGCCAGGAAGTTTGAAACCTGAAATCTGTTTTTCTCTAGCGTACTAATGTTTGGGGCAGCTAGGTGGAGCAGTGAATAGACTGCCAGGCCTAAAGTCAGGAAGACTCATCATCCTGAGCTCAAATCTGACCTCAGACACTTACTAGCTTTTTCACTCTGGGCAAGTCACTTAACCCTGTTTGCCTCAGTTTCCTCAACTGGAAAATAAACTGGAGAAGGAAATAGCCAATCACTCCAGTATCTTTGCCAAGAAAACCCCAAACAGGGTCACAAGGAGTTGGCCACTATTGAAAAGACTGAATAGTAATGTTTGGAGAAACTGACAAGTGGATAGATCGAGGCCTGCCCCATTATGATTTCATCAGGGAATGAGAGACCAGTGACCTAAGAAGAATATTATGGCTTGTAACACCAGCCCTAACACTCTGATGGCCTACACAGTCAAAAGAGAGACTTGGTCATGGGAGATGGGTCTTTGAAACATCAATCCAAAGGAAAAACTTGGGTAAACACTTGGATTGATTTTAGTCTACACAACGCTAAATAAAACAATTTAACTCATTTCCTCCTTTAGATGGACCTATTGTTTTGACAAGTACATGCAGACTACTAGATCCAAAAGCCATCCCAACCCATTGCTTTATCTTCAGAGAACTCTGGGCCAATTTCCAGATAAATCTCATTTCTTTAAGGGAAGCATAAGGGGAGTGTAGACAGTGCTCCAATTTCACACTCGTTTCTCAATACAGCTTTTCTTGGCCAGTGTAGATAGACACATCTCCTTATTCCTACATTTACAGCAACTTAGCTTTCTGCCAAAGGTACAGTGTTTTATGTCGGATTTCCAGGAATAGTGAAGTCACAGATTTTATGCAGACACGTCCGAGTATGAAACAGCGAAGTGGGGAGGGGGGAGGGAGAGAGACCTCTGGTCTCAGGGTATTAGGGAGGTTACAGGTGTTTGGGGTGCATTTTAATAATGGCAGGGAAAAAAAAGCCATCGGACCGAACCCCGTCGGCATCACTCTTTGCTTCTACAAACAAATTTCAGGGGCTATAACTTCTTAAAAAAACTAGTTAGCATATTAGTTTTCCACGAGAGCCTCGGCACCAACAACAAGAAATGTGAATTCGACAACATGGGCCGGGGTTCCTCTCCCCCCAGGGAACTGTTAAACACACACACATGGCTAATTGTACGTCGTGGCATGATGAGGTGAGCTTTAGAAACTGCAAAGTTTTCCACTCCCCGCATCTGCAGGTGGTGTCTGATGCCATGTATAGAATAACTCCTGTGGCTACAGAATTCCCAGGACCATGTCATGATTCATTCATGCTCAGACATTCTGGAATCAACGTGCTTGAGGCTGGCCAGAACAAAGTGTATGGGTAGGTGAGAAGGTTTGGGGTTATTTTTTTTTCCCAGGGTTTGGGTTGGGTTTTTTCTTTTTCTTTTTTGGTCTTGAGGCCAAAAATATTCTCCACATATTTTTCATTTTTCCAAATATCAATTTACCTTTTATTCCTCCTCTGAAGGACTGAGTAATAATACTTATGTCTGGTCCTGAAAATTTCCAACTGAAATAAATTAGCCTAAATGCTTAACAAGAGCTGCCCAGAACAATAGCCAGGAGACCATTTGGCACTCCGAAAGAAAGGAGTTGGGTGTCTAGGCACCATAAGTCTAGGAGTATATTAAAGACCTGTACCACAAGCGCTGGTATGAAATGTGCTATCCAGGCAGCAGTACGGCTCATAAATTTAACATTTTTTTTTTTTGCAATCCACGGGTCACTTAATTCTTTGGCCCTTTGCTTTAATGGCACACACAGAAGGATATTTTTGGTGTGACCTTCATGTGTACAAGGTGGATGGTAAGTCTATATATGTGGATCATTTCCCCCCCCGGATCTGTGATGGCATTAGACTAGGGAACTCCCTTTGGGGAAATTCCTTTTACCAGGGGTGGGGAACTTGCAGTCTCGAGGCCACATGTGGCTTCTAGATCCTTGGGTGCGGCCTTTTGACTGACTCCAAGTTTTGCAGAACAAATCCTTTTATTAAGGGGATTTGTTCTGTGTAGTTTGGATTCAGTCAAAGGGCTGCACTGGAGGAACTTGAGGGCCACATGTGGCCTTGAGGCCGCAGATTTCCCTGTCTTGCCTTTTACCAGTACAGATTACCAGCTGTTATGCACCTTAGAGAGATGCTTAGAGCACTGAGATTAAATGAACTTGTTCAGGGTCCCACAGTCACTATGTGCCAGATCCCCCAGCTCCCTATCATCTGAGTTGGAATTCTGCCTGTTACTCACTACCTGTATATGATCTATAGTAGAGAACACTAGATTTGGAAGGAGAGGCTATGCATTTGAGTAGTCTCTGCTATTTTTTTTTTTTGCCAGCATAACTTCGAACAAAATCTCTCTCAGTCTCAATGTCTTCATCTGTTTTGACTAGATGATCTATTAGGCTCCTTCTAGATCTAAAGTTATGATCCAATGATAATCCCACTCCAGAACTCAGTTTCCATCTTTGTAAAATGAATTAGATGGAGCTCTAAGGTCCTCTGACTTTAATGATCCTTAGGAGAATGAAGGACTGGGCAGGCAGAACTGAATTTCTAAGACCAGTGGCCTCTTTTCCTTCTGTGTGTCTTGTTCATGCTATTTAGCCTGTATATGATGTCCTTCCCCTCTCTTCCTCCATGGGAGGAGTCTTCAAAGTGTTGCTTGGATAGTGGAAATTCATTTCTTTAGCTTGAACTAAGAGATTCTTATGAAAAGTCATATTGTCCTGGGAAGGGTAATATAATTAAGGTTATTTTTGTTGTTCATTGGTTTCAGTCACTCTTGATGACCACATCTGGGGTTTTCTTAGCAAAGATGTTGGAATGATTTGCCATTTCTTTCTCCAGTTCATTTTACAGATGAGGAAACTGACACAAACAGGGTTAAGTGACTTGCCCAGGGTCACACTAGTAGGAAGTAACTGAGGTCAGATTTGAACTCAGGAAGATGAGTCTTTCTGATTTCAGGCCTGGCACTTTATCCACAGTATAGTGCCACCTAGCTAACTAATTAAGGTTTCTTATGCCTATTAAATAGAGATTCTAAGGGTAAGTTTTGATGGAAGAAAGTAGGAAGAGATAGCATGAGGGACCTGGACATCTGAGATAAATAAACTCATTGTAGAAGAGAAAGGGGTAAGAAGAAAGAAGAAAGGAAAAAACCCTGGGTTCATTTTTAAGACTATCCTTAGCTCAGGATTAATTATTCAGCACAATAGTCAGGGATAATCATATTAAAAACAAGAATAATAGTATTAATAATAATGGCTAATATATTTTAAAGTTTATTAAGTGGCATATATTCTTTGGTGCTCATAACACCTCAGTGAGGTATTATTACTATTACTAACATATTAATATAATATATTAATGCTATTATTGTCCCCATTTTTCAGATGAGGAAATAGATTTCATGTTAGGCTCTAACCTATCTTTTATTTCAGTATTAAAGACAACTTAGCAGGTGAAACTACTATGGCTCAAAATGAAGATCTATCACAGCACAAACTAAGCCTGCAGAGCATTGGCCCCCAGCCCAGGGCAAGTGCTGAATCCACATAGTTGTCTCAAACATGCCTGGGGTCACATAAACACACCACAGGTGCATGTTTTAGTGATGGTGCTTCCTGACAGCTTTGGTCCTTTTGTTCCACAGAACTGGGCTTCCAGTAAAGGGAGTGCAGCAATGAGTGACTCCTCTCTTTACAACCAGAGCTTTTATTCATGAGCAGAGTAGACGGTGGACTGCATTCTATGATTTAAACGTGCCAAAAAAGGCAAAGAATACATCTCCTCTATCATGCTATCATCGAAAATTTGAGTTCCCCAAGGTGGAAAAATGGCGGCTGGTTGATGAGGCAGGTTAGGTGCATTTGCAGGTGGTAAAATGGCGTCTCTCAATGAGTGCTGATAGACAGATCGCTGCCAACATGAAGATAGATCTTTGGTAATATGCTCTTAAAGCTCAGTCTTCAATTTTATTCAGCAATTTTATTTTACATCAGGAATTTGGATAAAAATATAATAGATATAAAAGGATCAAGGGCCCATGAGGATCTCAAAAGACTAAAATGATGTGCAAAAATGAACAAGACGAAATCACATAAGAATGAATGTAAATCTCTCAGCTCAGGGTGAAAAAAACTACAAAAGTACAAGAGACTTCAGAGTCTTAGTGGAATGCCAATACAACATGTCAGCAGGGCCATATGGCAGCCAAAGGAACAAATGTGATCTTACATCACATTAATGGAAGCATAGCATATAGAACAAAGAAGCAAAAGCTTCACCATGCTCTGCCCTGGTTTGACCACATCTAAGGTATTATGTACAGTTCTGAATACCACATTTTGGGAGGAAAGTTGACAAATGGAAGTATATTTAGAGGAAGGTGAGTGGCTCACTAGGAGGTATTGCAACTGAGGCAAAAAGAGCAGTGTCACAAAATCACCTAATATGAAAATCAGTTACAGAAACTAGAGTGGTTCAGGCTCAAAAAGAGAAGGTCCAGTGGGGATACAAGATCATTGTTGTCAAATATCTGAAGGGCTCTCATATGGAAAAGAGATTAGACTTATTTAGTGTGACTTCAGAGGGTTGAATAATGGAAAGACAGTTGGGTTTAGAGTCAAGGGACCCAAGTTCAAATCCCAGTTTTGCCATTTACTGTGACTAGGGCAAGTCAATTAAAGTCTCTGGGCCTCAGTGTCTTCATCTCTAAAATGAGAGGATTAGAGATAACCTCAAATATTCCTTCCAGATCTAGAGATTTGATCCAAAGAAATAGACCAATGAGTAGAAGGTTCAGAGTGAGACATTTTGGCTCTAAATAAGGAAGAACTGCCTGACAATTAGAGCTGTTGAAAAATGGAATGGACTGACTTGGGAAATAGTTTTCCAGCCACTCAAGATGTTTGAGTGGAGAGGTTAGAGAACCACTGTTCAAAAATGTTGTAGAAAGGGTCCAAGATGGTAGAGTTCAGACAGCAGCTCAGCTAAACTCTCCCAAAAAACTTTAAAATAACACCTCAGAATGAATTCTGAAGTGGCAGAGAAAACAAAATGACCTCTGTAGTGTGAAACATTCTTCCAACTCAAGACAACTTAGGAATCATTAAGAGACATCTGTAATACCAAGGTGGAAGTCAGCCCAGAGCACAGCACATGTGATAGCAACACCAGAACCAGGCTTGGGAGACATCTGATAGCGATAGCAACAGCTTCAGGAACTCTCATCTGAGAGATGGTAAGGGGGTTGGGAAAGCTGGTCAGAAAGATATTACAGAGATCCTTTGCTAGTACTGGGTGTGAGACCTTATTACATTATCCATATATAGTTCTAGGCTGTAGCTCCAGGGTGAAGAGAAGTAGTACTAGTGCACTAGCACTTGTGGCCACAGGGGTGAAGGGGCCCTGGTCACACTTCCAGGGTGAAAAGTGCTTGTAGGCATTCACAGGAAAGCAGGGGCATTGGTTTCAAAGTAGATAGGAAAGTTATAACTTGTGGTTACAGGAAAGCAAGGGACCTGGTCCCAGTTCCAGGGCCAAGAGCAGTGTTAGCACTTGAAATTGTAGGGGAAAGATCATTGTTCCTGGGTAAAGACCAGAGCACAAGGCAGCAGAGCAGTGACCACACATCTCCTTGGATCATACCAACTTGGAAGCACCAAAAACTTATATACCTCCCTGCTCCCAAAACTAGCTCTGAAAACAGCAGCACAAAAACCTGAAGCTTGAGACAGATTCCTCCCCACCCCTCTACCCTGGGAGTAGAGCCCAACTTTAACATTAAGTTAAAATTTTTTTTAAGCAGTCTGAAAAAAATGAGCAAACAACAAAGAAAGAACATGACCATTAAAAGCTTCTGTTGTGACAGGGAAGAAGACACAAACTCAGAAGAAGGCGTCAATGTCAAAACAGCTATAAGTGCAACTTCAAAGAAGAAATATGAATTGGATAGAAGCCTAACAAGAATTCCTAGAAGAGCTCAAAAATGATTTTAAAAATCAGATAAAAGAGGTAGAGGAAACATTGAAGAGAGAAATGAGAATGATGCAAGAAAATTATGAAAAGAGAGTCAACAACTTGGCAAGGTAAAAGAGTCACAAAAAAATACTGAAGACAACAACACCTTCAAAAAAAAAAGAATTGGTCAAATAGTATAAAGGAGGCACAGAAATCCATTGAAGAGAAGAATTACTTAAAAAGCAGAATTGGCCAAATGCAAAAAGAGGTACAAAAGCTCATGGAAGAAAATAATTTCTTGAAAAATTAGAATTGGACAAATGGAAACTAATGACTCTATGAGACATCAAGAAACAAAAGAATGACAAAATAGAAGAAACAAGTTAAGGAGGTGAACGTAATTTTAGAAAAGCTAGATATGATAGACTTTTGGAGAAAATTGAATGGGAATAGAAAGGAGCATACCTTTTTCCTAGCTGTACACAGAACCTTCACAAAAATTCAGCCTGTAGAGGTTCAGCAGTGGAGAAGCTTCCTCCACATGAGGGGCCCTAACATGGCTCTGTCCTTTCCCAGGTGGCAGGCACAGGACTAGGCCTGACCAGAGGTCTACACAGCAGTCCCTCCTCTGCCTTCTCCTTCAAGTACCTGAATGTGAAGGAACCCACCATGGACATGAAGTCTGTGACTGACCATACAGCCCAAACCCTGCTGTAGACAGATCCCTTCTGAGGCTTGGGGATGACTCTGAATTCCCTGTTCTGGGAGCCCAAGTCCATCAATTATCCCTCTGAGAAGAGCCTTCTGAGCCCTTGCTTCCATGGAGAGCATGCCTTGAGGCGCTACCCTTCAGAGGAGGAGTGGTATATCACCTGTGAGGCCAACTGCCCAGCCCAGGCCATCACCATCGAGGCTAAGCCCAGGGCAGATGGCAGCCACAGGACAACCTGCTACGATCGACAAGACCAAGTGCATCTACTGTGACTTCTGCAGGCAGCCTGCCCCATGGATGCCATCATGAAGGGCCCCAATTTTTAATTCTCCATAGACACCCATGAGGAGTTGCTTTACAACAAAAATAAGCTTCTGAATAATGGGGACAAGTAGGAGGCTGAGATTGTCACCAACATCCAGGTCAACTTCTTATACTGGTGAGGTCAGAGCTCAGTCCACCCCCTTTGCACCCAGTCCTGGCCAAGGGCAGCTGCCCCCAATCCTGTCTGGGCCTCCAGAATAAAACCTGTAAACCTGTAAAAAAAAATCCACTGTGTATTGGGTATAAAAACCTCACAAGTGAACACAGAAAAGCAGAAATATTAAATGCATCTTTTTTTAGACCATAATACTGCTGGGGATGGAAGCTCAATTCCATGTGGACAGTCTTGGGCGGGTAAAGGTGGGAACTTCTAAATCTTAGAGTTCTCACAAGACCCCCCAGGAAACGACTGGGAATTGAGGTGAACCGAGCTATCTCGTGTATTTCCGCCTCTTCCCGTGAGAAACGTGATGGGAGAGAGCTCTCCCCGCCCTCGAGATTGTCCCGGATCTGGGCACACCTAACAGCACGGTATTTAGATGCAAACTATGTGGCTGGAGAGCTTAAGTAGGATCAGGAAAGCCTGAAAGCTCTCTTGGGTGGAGGGGCCACGTGTGAGGACACAAGGCTCCGCTTTTCCTCTCTCCTCTCTCCCCTCCCCCTCTCTCCCCACTTATACTTCTACTTCCAGTCTCTTATTGTAAGATCTTTGCCTCCTTGGGAGATCTTTCTCTCTCCCTCCTAAGGAAGAATTCCCTGCACTTGTAACCAGAACCCTGAATAAAGCTCAACCCTTGTTCGACTCTGGAACGTCCTTTCTCTCATACGAGCATCCGGCTTGGCCAGCCGAAGACCTCGGGAGGTGAGGTAAGAAGACTCGGGTAGCCCACAGGCCTCTAGGCCTGGCATAATACAATAAAAAATTACATTCAATAAAAAGCTGTGAAAAGATAGGTTAAAAATTAATTGAAAACTAAATAATCAAATCCTAAAGAATGAGTGCGTCAAAGAATAAATTAGAGAAACAATAAAGAATTTCATTAAGAGGAATGACAACAATGAGAAAACATACCAAATTTGTGGGATTCAGCCAAAGAAACACTTAGGGGAAATTTTATACTTCTAAGTCAATAAAATAGAGAAAGAATATATTAATGAACTGAGTGTGTAAAATAAAAAAATAAGATTTGATTGTGCAAATACAAATTTTAAAACCTAGAAGAGGAAAAAAATTTTAAATGTTCAATTAAACATTAAATTAGAAATCCTGAAAATCAAAGGAAAGAGGAAAAACTGAGAAAGGAAACTACAGACCAATATTCCTAATGAATATTGATGCAAAAAAAAATTAAAATACTATCAAGGAGAACACAATAATATAACACAAAGATCATGCACTATAATCAGATGGGAATTATATCAGGAATGTATGCATGGGCTGGTTCAATATCAAGGAAATCATGAGCATAATTGACTATGTCAACTTTTTAAAAACAATGAAAATCATATCTCAATAAATACAAAAAAACTTCCTACAAAATACAACACTCATTTCTATTAAAAACACTAGAAAGCACAGAAATCAGTGGAGCTTTCCCTAAAATAATAAACAGTATCTATCTAAAACTATCATTAACAAACATTATGTGTAATGGGGATAACCTAGAAGCCTTCCCATTAATAAGGTCAGGGGTGCCCATTATCACCAATATTATTCAATATTGTGCTAAAAAAAGTTAGCTATAACAACAAAAACAGAAAAAGAAATTGAAGAAATTAGGGTAGGCAATAAGAGGCTATCACTCTTTGCAGAAGATATGATGTTATACTTACAGAATCCCAGAGGATCAACTAAAAAACTACCTGAAATAATTAACAACTTTAGCAAAATTGCAGGATATAAAATAAACCCACATAAATCATCGGTATTTCTATGTATTACTAACAAAACCCAGCAGCAAGAGATAGAAAGAGAAATTCCATTTAAAGTAACTGTAGACAGTATAAAATAATTGGGATCCTACCTGCCAAGACAAACCCAGGAACTATATGAATACAATTACAAAACACTTTTCATGCAAATATATAACTAAACAATTAGAGAAATATTAATTGCTCATGGATAGGCCAAAACAGTATAATAAAAATGATGATTATACCTAAATTAATTTATTTATCCAGTGCCATTCCAATCAAGTTACCAAAATTTTATTTTATAAAGGTAGAAAAAATCATAACAAAATTCATTTGGAAAAACAAAAGATTGAGAATATCAAGGGAATTAATTTTTAAAAAATGTGAAGGTGTCTTAGCAATATCAGATCTCAAATTGTATTACAAAGCAGTAATCATCAAAACAATTTGGAACTGGCTAAGAAATAGAGGGATGGATCAGTAGAATAGATTAAGTACACAATACATAGTAAATGACCATAGTAATCTAGTGTCTGACATACCCGAAGATCCAAGATTTTGGGACAAGGAATCATTATTTGACAAAAATTTCTAAAAAAAACTAGAAAGCAGTTTGGCATAAACTAAGTATAAACCAAAATGGGTATGTGGTGTGGATATTATAAGCAAATTAGGGTAGCATAGAATATTTTACCTGTCAGACTTATGAATAAGGGAAAAAGTTATGACTGAGCAAGAGATAGAGAACAGTATGGCACATAAAACTGGTAATTTTGATTACAATTAAATTTAAAAGGTTTTGCACAAATAAAACCAATGCAGCCAAGATCAGAAGGAAAACAGGAAACTTAGGGGGAAATTTTTACCTAAGTTTCTCACATAAAGGCCTCATTTCTCAAATATATAGAGAATGAATCAAACTGATAAGAATATGAGTCATTCCCCGATTGATAAATGGTCAAAGGATATGAACAGTTTTCAGATGAAGAAATCAAAGCTATTTATAGTCAAATGAAAAGATGCTCTAAATCACTATTAATCTAAATCATTATTGGTTAAATGCGAAGTACAACAACTCTGAGGTACCACATCACATGTTTCAGATTGGTTAATATAACACACAAGGAAATTGACAAATGTTGGTGGGGATATGGAAAAATTCGGACACTAAAGCACTGTTGGTGGTGATGTGAACTAATGCAACCATTCTGAAGAGTAATTTGGAACTATATCCAAATGGCTAGAAGACTATGACCCTTTGATCCAGCAATAGCACTATTATGTCTGCATCCTGAAGAGATTAAAAAAAGGAAAGAAAGAAAGAAAAGGACCTATATATACAAAAATGTTTATAGCAGCTCTTTTTGTAGCAAAGATTTGGAAATTGAGAGGATGACCATCAACCGGGAAATGATTGAACAAGCTGTGGTACGATTGTGATGGAACATTATTGTGTTATATATGACCACAGGATGCTTTCAGAAAAACCTGGCAAGACTTAAATGACCTGATGCAAAGCGAAGTGAGCAGAACAAGAGAATACTATACACACTACAGCAATTTTATACTATAATTGTGAATTCTTAGCTATTCTGATCAATGCAATGATCCAAGACAATTCTAAAAATCATGAAAAAATGGTATCCACCTCTAGAGTTAGAATCTGAATGTAGATCAAAACTTTTTTTAATATTCTTTAATTTTCTTGGGTCTTGGGGTTTTTTTGGTCTGTGTTTTCTTTCACATCACTAATGTGAAAATGTTTTGCGTGAATGCATATGTATAATCTATATCAAATTGCTTGCCTTCTCAATGAGAGGGTAGAGGAGGGAGGGAATTTGGGACTCAAAATTAAAAAAAAATTTTAGGAAAAAATATTTAAAATATTTTAAAATAAAAAAGAACTGATGGAGTCTGCAGATTAAAGCATAACTTTTTCACTTTATTTTTCCTTTTTGCAATATGGCTAATATGGAAATATGTTTTACATGATTTCACATTTATAATTGATATCATATTTCTTGCCTTCTCAATGGATTGGGGAGGAGTGAGAGGGAGGGAATTTAATGTTTTTAAATGAATGTTAAAATAAATATTTTTTTTTAAAAAGGATGCTATATAGAAGAATCATACTTCAGAGAAAGGGTTAAATTAGATGACCTCTGAGGTCTCTCTCAACTCTAAGATTCCATGATTGTACAATTAGGCAGTGCTTTTAAGATAATCAAAGCTTTCCAAATTATGATGATGATGATGGTGGTGCTGGTGGTGGTGATGGTGGTGATGGTGGTGATGGTGGTGGTGGTGGTGGTGGTAGTGGTGGTGGTGGTGATGCTGGTGGTGCTGGTGGTGGTGGTGGTCCCAAAAAGAGTTTAATGGAGGAAGAGGGAGGAAGAATTTCCAGAAATAATTGTTATCTGAACACAAAAACTTATTTTTTAATATCATAATAATTGAAGCTACTCATCAATGAAAGGGCTGACTTATGAGGTAGTAAGCTCCTTGTCACTTAAGGTGTTGAAATGGAGACTGAAGGACCTTTTCTTGGGAATGTAGTAGAGGAAATTTCTGTATTGGGTAATGCATTTAGATGGCCTCTAAAATCTTTACAATTGTAAGATTCTTATAATTCTATGACTTTTGAAATGAGGGGCAGCTAGGAGGTGCAGTGGATAGAGTGCCAGGCCTGAAACCAGGAAGCCTCATCTGCCTGAATTCAAATCCAACCTGAGATAAGTACAAGCTGTGTGACTCTGGGCAAGTCACTTAACCCCATTTGCCTCAATTTCCTCATCTGTAAAATGAGCTGGAGAAGGAAATGACAAACCACCCCAATATCTTTGCCAAGAAAACCCTAAATGGGGTCACAAAGAGTAGGACCCAACTGAAATGACTGAACAACAAAACAAAGACAAAATAATTCTATGATCAATGAAATTTAGTCACACTATAATGTAAACAACTAATGTCAACTCAGGAACCTGAGAGATAAGAGACCTAACATAAGTCTGGCATAAGCATCATCACTACTTCTCATTTCCTCTGGACAAGGCTTAAGTTATCTCTGGGTATTTTTCAATGATAGATCTCAAGAGGAGGGGAGCTGGGGATGCAAAACAGATTCAACAGTATATGTTGCCACTGTGGTGTGAAACATGGGAACATAGCCAGTGTGGATAGATGAAAAGAATTCCAAATGTAAAATCAGACAGAGGACTTGTGTTCCAGTCCTGACCCTGGCCTTCGCTCTGTCACTCACTAAATCTGAGACTTTGGATGTGTCAACTGACATTTCTAAAATACAGTTTTCTCATCTATAAAATAAAAAGATTTAACTAGATGACCTATAACATCCTGTCCAGCTCCAAATCTATGATTGGGATCTCTAGTGTAGAGCTGTGCTATTAAGTTGCCCCTGGAGACAACTAACTAGGTGGCTTAGCGGATAGAGTGCTGGGCCCAGAGTTCAAATCCAGCCTCAGACATTCACTAGTTGTGAGACCCTGTGCAAGTCACTTAACCTCTGCTTACCAGTGGAGAAGGAAATGGCAAACCACTACACAATTTTTGCCAAGAAAACCTTATTCAGAATCATAGGGTCAAACATGATTAAATGCCTGAAAAACAAAGTTACCCCACTGGCCCACTAGTGGTGCCCTGTCTTTAGCCTCTAATGCCTTCTACCCTGCGAAGACCCTCAATCTTTTTTCTCTTCTGACTCCTTGTTGCTGAGTCTCGAGGAAACTTGTATCAAAGCGAATGACAGAGGGTCACATAGCTGTCTGCTATTATTCAGAAAAGTTTCCTGAAGGAATCCATTTGGCTTCCCAGAAAATGTTTTTAGTCATATTCTTTTCCATGACTGTAATTCATTACAATTGATGCGCTACAATTACCTTAATTGCAATCACCATGCAAATGTAATTGACATTTGAAATGTTTCCACTAGGAAAAAGTCCATCTAATCAGCTCAGTGCTTTGAACATGGGAAAGGCCTTTATCTATGGTCGCAAACGGCTTTTGGGAGTGTCTTTGAGCTGATGAGAAGTTGTTCCTTAATTTCAGAGAAGTGGAAGAGCATTGTCCTGAGAGTGCTTCAACCCAATCTTAGCTCTATCACTAGAACCTTGGGCAAGTCTTTGGGTCTCTCTGGCCTTCTGGTTACTGCTCTGCAAAATGAGGTTAGCCTAAATCATCTTCAACGTGGCTTCCACATTGAACATTTTATGATTCTAGTAGAATGTAAGTTCTTCAAGGACTGGTTCATTCTTGTCTCTGTATTCATAGTACCTAGTACCACGTGTGGCACATACTAGGTGCTTAATAAATATTTACCATATTGTTATCTCTCATAGAAGTCCCTATATACAGATTTCCTCTTCGAGAGAAATTATTATTTCTCTTATTAATAAACAATAAGGGAGGGGGGCAGAGAGAAGCCAGGTGTTTTTTTTTCTTTCAATTTCTTCATTCAAAGTCCAGCCTCTCACAGGTATTTCTGACCCAGGTCAAAGAAGTCACTCCACCCAGACCATTTATCTAGGTATAATTCTTACCCCACTAATGTTCATTGTTCATTGACTGGGTGGAGGATAGATCCTTTTATATAAGTTGCACAGAGGTGGGAGTGGTAGCTTGAGATAAGTCTCTCTTTGTCCATGAGTGACATGATCAGAGTCAGGTACACAGCCTCTGATGAGAATAGACCCACCTCTCATTAGAATATTCATTCTGTCATTAACTGTTAAGCATTGAGAGGCCTCCATGATTTGTCATTGATTATAAAAGAAAGCCAATGACCATTATTTTGTTAATTATCTGCTAGCCATAATTAAGAAAAATTGATTATTAAAAGTGTTTCTAGAACATTTTATTCATTACATCTTCAAATGACTCTTGTGAAAAGACCTTCCTGGAGGTAATTTTTTTGTAGCTATGCACAATTTTTAACCAAACCAGATAGAGACTCTGAAAGTCAAAACAGACAATTTTAATTACATAAAACTGAAATGTCTTCACTTGAGCAAAATCAACGTAGCTTCTAGGTAGCTGAAAATGAGTTTCATTGGGGGCCTGGATGGAGCTGCTGACTATCTCAACTTGAAAGTTCCAGAAATACCTAGAGAGAAAGGGCAGAGTCAGATCTTATCATAGCATAGAACTGATGATGTACTAAACCACTACGAGTCCCAGCCATTAAGAGGATAAATTGGTGCTGAATAGCTTGAGTCATTGGCATAGTTCATGTTTACTCCCAAAGCAAATACATAGGATGTACATTGCAATAAGCCCAGCAAACTTGAGAAGACAGGGCAGGCAGGGCAGGCTTACTTTACTGCTGATTAAACTGTTATAAGGGACTGTTTTCTGATGCCCCAGGCTTGAACATGAGCTAGCCTTCTTAATCATAGTGTTTACGTGGAGTGGGACCTCATGAAAACCCATCCATCTTTTGACCCTGTCTATGCTCATCATTAAAGACCTGCCCAGGGCATGTAGGAAAATAGTGACAAGCCTTAGGTCAGGGCTCTGAAATGGTAGATCTTCATCTCCCAGGTTCCTTAGTAGCTATCAGTTGTTTCTACTTTAGTGTGAAGAAGTTTATCAAGTTGGAGAATTAAATAGCTAGTTCATAGAGAAATAAAAGAGAAAGCATCCACAAATATATGTATTTTTCCTATCTACTGGTAAAGGTGACTCACCCCATCCCTGATGTCAAATGGCTAAAAGATGTGTGTGGTAAGGTATGTATATGATGACTTATTATCAGAGATCTCTTGGTGAAGGACATTAATGATGACTTATGAACAAAGATCTCTTCAGTCCAACCATTATGATCAGAGAGTTCTTCAGAGGACACAGGCACAATCTGAGTTTATGAGCATACTGATTCCTATTTATCTTCTCCAAGTTCATATATTTTAAATACATTTTTTTGTTTCATAAAATGAATGCAAATGGTTAGAGATTAACCAATGTAGCTAGAATTAAGAAAAGAAACTGTCAATTGAGTAAAAAAGTCTTGAGATCAAGGAAATCTGAAAATAGTCTAATTTCTTAGATATACAAAAAACCTAACAAAATACATATGACTAAAACTATTCCCCAAAAGACAAATGTTCAAAGGATATGATCAAACAGTTCTCAAAGGATATGAAAGATTGTTCCAAATCACTACTAAGATAAGCACCCATTTTCTATTCAAAAAATGAAGTTTTACCTCATTCAGAAAATTGACAAAGATAAAAAAAAATTTAAATAGTAAATGTTTCAGGGGTTATGAGAAGATAAAATCGCTAGTGGAATACTATAAATATTCCATTTATATTAATATTAAATCATATATTTAATTAAATTACTATATTAATTATGCCAATATATTAAATTAGAAATTAAATTTTAAAATATATTAAATTAAACATTAAATAAATACTTTAAAATAAAATAGCAGTGGAACAGTAAAGCAATCTAACCACTTTGGGAAATAATTTATAATTATGCAAGAAAACTTAACTAAGTTATTCATATCTTTTGATTCAGAGATCCCCCTCAAGAATACCAAATATTGACAGAAAGCCTCCCCATATTCCAAAATATTCATGGCAGCATTTTCATGTTAGCAAAGAACCAGGAAAAAGAAATGGATACTCAAAATGATTAACGTAATAGAATTGTATTATGGCACAAGAAGCAACAAGTAGGAAGAATTCAGAGAAACATAGAAAGACTCTCATGAACTGAAATAGAGTGAAATAAGGGAAACCAGTAAAACAATATGCATCATGTCTAATAATGTAAAGCAAAAGAAAAATGAGGGCAAATACTTTATAATTAGGGCAGCACCATAGGGCTGGGTCTGGAGGTGGGAAGACTCATCTACATGAGCTCAAAGTCAGCCTCAGACACTTACTACCTGTGTGATCCTGGGCAAGTCAAATCACCTGATTTGTCTCAGTTTCCTCATCTGGTAAGTGAGCTAGAGAAGGAAATGACAAACCACTCCAGTATCTTTGCTAACTGGGGTTATGAAGAGTCAGACTCAACTGAAAACAATTGAACAACCACTGTATAATTGTGATGACTTATCGTAGCCTCAGAGAAATGATAAGAAAATCTACTTCCCCTTTTTGTTAAAGAAATACGGGACTGTGGTTTGCAAATACTGTCAGATTTTTTTAATTTGTATTCCCTGTCATTAGCTCTGTGGATTGGCTTTGCCCATTTTTATTTCTTACAATGAAAAGCTCACTGGCTGGGGACAAAATATGCCAAGTGGAAGAAAGGAGAGAGTGAGGGGTATACTCCAAGGGATACAATCAGAATAAATGACTATGATATAAGAACAAAATGAATCAACATGTTTAAAGGGCAACAAGAAAATCAGATTTATCAAATCTTAAACTAGTTTTTGTTCACACAACAACCTAAGAGATCCTTATTCTGCCATGATAAAAATAAATGTTATAGCCCTTCAGATGACAAACATATTAACAGTAATTAGCTATTACTCACCTAGCAAGAACTGATTTAAAGAAATAATGAAAAAGTAAACTGTATTGGGAGGGAGGGAGGTGATTAGATGAGTATGAGACACTGTCATTGAAAGCATATTCTGACAAGGTTGCAGCAGTGTGGGGAAGGGAGTTAGGGGAGGAATTCATGAGCAGGGAATTGGGAAAGGAACCCTCACGAACCAAATGTTCCTACTTCCTAGTCGTATCTAAGGCTCTCCTTATTTCTGACTTCTGTAGTCACATAGACAAGACTGGGTTTTCTAGAGGCCTCATTTGCTCTGCCCACTTGGTTATAGCCTAGCCTAAAGTCATCACCTTTTATGACATCAGTGTGATGGTGTGAGATTCCTGAATAAAGGGATGCTTTAAAGCAGTCTTGAGAGGGAACATAGTCAGTGAGATGGAGCTGGCAGGAAGTCTAGTTGAACTCATTTGACTTCTCAGTATCTTCATCTAGACTATGCAGGTTGGACATGAAGGCATTGTCTGGAGAAGAAACGCAGACTCATCTGGAAGAATTGTCAATGCTTTTAGAGACAAAAAACAGGTGAGATTAGCCCATATGGATTAGCCCATATCTGTGCCATGTTTTGATACTTATATATTTATTCTGTTCAGTTCTTGATCATTTATTGTGTTTAACTAGTCTCTGAGGTGGTACAGAGCTCAGCCTGGAATCAGGGAGATTCATCTTCTTGAGTTCAAATCTGGCCTCAGAGCCTTACTGGCTATGTGACCCCAGACAAGTCACTTCACTCTGTTTGCCTCAGTTTGCTGTGGGAAGAGGTGGGACATGATGATAAGTTAGCTGGACAATTCTGAGCCCTCTATAAAATGAAGCTTTGGGAAGAATGTATTGTTCTGCCCTCCAACTGTCCAATACAAGGGAAGAGGCAGGTGATGAGACATTGAGCATCAAAGCTTAAATCAATCTACATGATGATAAAATTACGGTAATGAATTTCTCCTGGGAGATAATTAATGTTGGACAGGTTGAAACTCAAGCAGAGTAGTTGGTGGCAATTATTACACATGTTGTAAGTGGAAGAACCAAGACTAGAATTGTGGTAATATGGAACACTAGGATTCAGAGCTGGGAGGGACCTGAAAGGTCTTTCGGTCAAATCACTTCATTTTACAGATGGAGAAACTGAGGCCCAGAAAATGGGGAGTGACTAACCTAACACGTATTGAGTATAGACTCTAGAGCTAATAAGTAGCAGGTCCAGGAGTCTAAACTCAGTCCTCTGATTCTGATTTCAGCATTATTTTTAAAAATAAAATTTTATTAATGTCTTTTGTTTTTATATCAGTCATACTCTGCTCTCTACCCCAGTCCTAATCCCCCCAAATTGCCTCTTTTTTGACAAAGAAAAACAATTAAGCAAAAATAATGTCAATGCAGAGACCACATAACCTATATATGCCACTTTCTGCCCCAGAATCTACTAATTCCCCATCAAAGGGAAGGAGATATGCTTCATAATTTGTTCTCCATGATCATGAATCATTAGTTTTAAATTTATTATGTTTTGTCTTTCTTTTAAAAGAATCTTTTTTCATTTACATTATTATCATTGCAAATATCTTCTTGGTTCTAATTTTTTCACTTTGTGAAAAAAATGTATTTATATCAGTTTTGTATCAGTTGATGCAAATCCTCCTATGCTTCTCTGAATTCTCTGAATGTGTTCTTCCTTACTGCACAATAGTATTCCATTACCTTCAAATACCACAGTTTTTTCATTCATTCTTCAATTGACAGGTATCTAATTTGTTTCTAGTTCTTTGCTGCTAAGACAGATAGATGATAGACAGACACATAGATGATAGATAGATAGATAGATAGATAGATAGATAGATAGATAGATAAATAGATAGATAGATGATTTTGAATATTTCTTCCTGTATTTAATCACCTTAGGATACACACCCAGTAGTAGGATTAAAGGGCATGAATAATTCAGTGTTTCCCTTGCATCGTTCCAAATTATTTTACTAGTGGTTGCTATCTATTCATAGCTCTACCTACAGTGCATTGGTGTATGTATGTTTTCCCATAGCCTCTGAAACAATGAATTTTTCAGATTTTTGTCATCTTCACCAATTTTCTGAGAATGATATAAAACCTCATTGTTTTAATACACATTTCTCTTATTAGTGATTTGGAGCCTTTTTTCATGTGGTCACTGACAATTTATTTTTCAGCTTTTGAAAATTGTTCAAATAGAATGTAAAACTCTTTGATGAGAGTAGGGATTATTTTGTTTTTGACCTTTCTATTCCCAGTGCCTGGCTCGTAGCAGGGGTTTAATAAATTTCTGTCAATTGATTAATCCTTTGACCAATTATCTGTTGGGAAATGGCTCTTGTTATATATTTGTTATTTCCTGAGTTTATTGGTAGCAGACCTTTATTAAAGACATGTCATGAAACAATTTTTCCACTGCAGTTTCTCATTACTCTATATGCATTTTGTTCATACAAAAAGTTTTTTTTTTTAATTTTGTATACAGTAATCAAAAGATCTATCTTTTTGATCACCCCTTTACCATGTTTGGTAGTCATAAGTTAAAGAAATACCTCCTTCTGTCTTCCTCCAATTGTTTTTTAATGTGACCTTTTATATTCAGGTTTCTTATCTATTTAGAGCATATATGTTGCAAAATGCTTGGTCTAAACCTAATTTCTTCCAAGCTGCTTTCAAGTTTCCCAGACATGCTACCAAATATAGAGTCTTTGCTTCACTATTCTACGTTCTTTAGTTAATCAAATATTGGAAATATAATCAAATATTGGACTTTTACCTTTGAATGCCTCTTTCTGTGTATTCCACTGATAAATATTTTTATTTTTAAATCCGTGCTCAAAAGGGTTTTTTATGATTACTGCTTTATAATGCACTTTGAGATTTTGTAGCATTATACTACCTTCATTACTACTTTTAAAAAATCATTTCTCTTAAAATTCTGGACCTTTTGTTCCTCTAAATGAATTTTATTACCATATTGTCTAGTACTTTAAAGTTTTTGTATGTCATTGTTCAATTAACATAGCACTAAGTCTATAAACTAAGAAGCACAATTTTATTATGTTAACATGATCTAACAATTAGTTCCAATACTCTTTCTAGTATATAACACTGATGCCTTACCCACTTCTCATTCCATTAGAACTTCATCACTCAACTGAAACTACTCTCTCCAAATTTACTAACAGTTGTCTCTTAATTGATTAATCTGATGGTCTTTTCATAGCCTTATCCTTCTCAATCTATCTGCTGCATTTGACAGTTTTGACTCTCCTCTCCTTCACAGACATGCTTTCCTCTTTTTCACTCTCTCCTAGATTGCTGCCTCCATGTCTGACCACTCCTCAGTCTTCTTTATTGAATCACTATCCATGTCATGTCCCCTAATTGTAAGTGTTCCCCACAGTTCCATCCTGGATCCTTTTCTCTTCTTTCTCTATATTCTCTGTGACTTCATCATCGCCTGTGGATATGTAGATGACTCATAGATCTATGTACCCAGCCCTATTGTCTCCCCTGAAATTTAGACTCACATCACTAGCTATCTACTGGACATTTCAAACCCCAGAGCCATCTCAAACTCAACATGTCCAAAACTGAACTCTCTTATTCCAAACTTCTCTCTTTCTTTTCAAAATACCCTTCTAGTCTCTCATAAGCCTTGACCATTAACCTTGACTCTATACTCTCCTTCATCCCAATGTCTAATCAGTTGCCCAATCTTGCCATTTCTACCTTCACAGCATTTGAGTCCAATCCCTTCTCTCCACTTACACAGCCACCACTCTCATTTCAGGCCCTCATGACCTCACGCCTAGATTATTACAACATCTTTCTAATTGGCCTCTCTGTTTCAAATCTGTTACCACTCCAGTCCATCCCACACACTGTTGTCAATGTAATTTTTCTTAAGCATAAAGCTGACCAAATGACTCTTCTGCTCAATCAACTCTAGTGGCTGCCTGTTGCTTGTAAGATAATATATAAGTTCCTGCTTTTAAAGCTCTATGCAAGCTGATTCCAATTTCTCTTTCCAGCATCATGGACATTACTGTCCCTCCTATACTCTGTGATCCAGACAAATGGACAGACTGGTCTTCTCTCTCTTCCTCACATTTCCCCTTTCCATCTCCTGTCTCCTTGCCTTTGCACTGACCATTCCACATGCCTACAATTCACTGCATTCTTACATCTACCTCCTAAAGATCCTCCCTTCCTTTATGATGTAACTAAGGTACCATCTTCTACATGAAACCTTTCTCAATTTTCCCAAATACCAACGGTCTCCCTGAAAATCCACCTTTTATTTAACTGCTCTGTAAATATAGGTGACACAGTGGATAGAATGCTGGGCTTGGAATCAGGAAGACTTATCTTCATGTGTTGAATTCTTGCCTTGGACACTTACTAGCTGTGTGACCCTGAACAAGTCACTTAACCCTGTTGGCCTCAGTTTCCTCATCTGTAAAATGAGCTGGAGAAGGAAATGGCAAACACTCCAGTGTCTTTACCAAGAAAACCCCAAATATAGTCACAAAGAGTCAGACATGATTAAAATGACACAACAAAGATATTTGCATTTATTCGCTTTATATTTATGTTCTGTGTTTGCAGGTGTGTATGTATACATACATATACACATACATATATGCATGCTATATATGTATGTGTAGATAGATAGATAGATAGATAGATAGATAGATAGATAGATAGATAGATAGATAGATATTTGTATCTGGTGTCTCATTAGAACATAAATTCCTTGTGAGTCAGGATTATTTCATTCTTTGTATTTATATCTTCAAGGGTCTAGCATAGTGTCTGCCAATAGGAGGCAATTAATAAAATATTTGTTGATAGATCAGCTGATTGGTGGAAATCTGTCAAAGAAGGAAGGGCCTTATGGTATGGTGAACAAAGTGCAGGAAATCCTGGAGTCAGGAAGACCTCAGTTCAAATTAGATTCAAATTCTGGCTCTGAGACTTGTTTGCTCAATGACTAGGCAAGTCACTTAATCTTTATATGCCTCAACACCTCCTCAAGCATTATCTTTTAAGTGTCATAGGTGACAGATTGAGTCTGCCAGCCCTTACCTGGGGTTTACTGATAAATGCTTAATAATTGTGTCTATAAAGATATATACATATAAATATATATATGTAAATATGCATGTATGTATGTATGCCCATGATCCACATTTCCTCATCACTTTTTAAGTCTAGAAACAATCAACAAAACCACAAATGGATGCCTGATTTTTAGCTTTTGTCAGTTTCCAAGATTGAAATCCTCATGCTGAAAATTTAACAACCTGCTCTTTGTGAGAGTCTCAAGCTGGCTCCAGCACACACTTAAGGACATCTCAGATTATTTAAGCATAAAATGTATTCTTCACCATTTCATGAATTCATCTTATGTTTAAAATGATATTACAAATTCCTTGAAGACTATAGAACCTAGCAAAGAGTCCTGTATATATAAATGTTCAACAAATATTTGTGGATTTGAATTAGTTGTTTTATTCAGTTTTATTTTATTTTCAACTCCACATTCTCTCCCTCTCTTCTTCCCCTCCCTCACCCATTGAAAAGGCAAGAAAAACAAAACCCTTTACAAATATGTATACATTTGCAAAGCAAACTTCTGCATTAGCCATGTTCCAAAGTCATAATAATAAGGAAAGAAAAAATATCTGCTTCAACTTTGTACTGAGTCCATCAGTTCTCTGTCGAGACAGAAAGTTGGTTTCATCCTAAGTCCTGTGGTGGGTCATTATATTGATCAAACTTACTAAGTTGTTCAAATTTATTGCTTTTATATAAATTTGAACTAATGAATTTGGCACTTCTTAAATTCTCTTAGAAAGTACCATGCTTAACTATGTTTTATATGTAATGCCGCAGTAATAGATGGGTCTCTATCCTCAGGAAACTCTAACTTCTCTTGTCTCTCCTTCCTTTTCCCTTTTCTCTATCTTGACCTGCAGAGCATACTGATAGCGCTGGTTTTGTTCCTGTACGTGGCCATGTGGTTATCAGGTAAGATAGCTTGAGCTCCCTGAATATCCCTACGGAGGAGTCAAGGGAGCAGGTAACCGGAGATGTATTTGGGGAAGAAGCCACAGTCACCATTCCTTCTCTGTCCCCTTTCTATCCTCCAGATTTGGGGCTGGGATGAGGGAGAGGCCTTAGAAATATGAACCATATGTACCATTTATTGCCCCGTTCTTGTAAAATTGAATTTCTATGTTTGTATCTTGGTTTCAGGAAAAAGCTGGGAGACCTCAGAAGGGATCAAAGAATGTCATTACCATCAGAATCATGGCATTTCCCAGGTACAGAACCAGAAACTACGTTTGAAGTAAACCATTCACACAGGTCTCCCCTGACCTGGCAGTTGTACCCTTAAGGATTCGCATACATGTCATATTCATTCCAATTTTCCCCACTGATCTATCCTCTCCCTTTGTCACCATCCAGATCCTACTGGTCCATCATGACACTTAAAAGATAATGCCTGAGGAGGTGTTGAGGCATATAAAGATGAAATGACTTGCTCAGAGTCGTTCAGAAATGACCTCCTTCGTAAACCCTTCCCTGTGAACCTTAGTATGAAATGATCTCTATCTTTTCCAACTCATGTCCTCCTTATTTATTATCCACATCACATGCAGCACTCTATCATATAGTGCCTAACTATTTTTACCAATAATTTTGTCCTTTCTAAGACCTCTTTCTTGCTCACTCTTTCATGTCTTTGCTATGGAATGAAGTATTTATTGAGCATTAACTATATGGAAGGTCCTGTGCTAACTGCTATAGTGACATGAAGAAGTACAGAAATAGTCCCTGCCTCTAAAGAATTTGTAATCTCCTTTTAAAGACAAAATAAACACATGAAAGAGTGAAAAATATTTATTATGCTTGAATAATCTGAGATTTCCAAACGTGTATGCTGGAGCCAGTTAGAACATCTCACAAAAGCCAATTGTTAAATTTTCAATATGAAAATGGTAGGTAGGTTATAGACACGTTACCTAGTCTGTCCGTCACTGCGAGAAAGGGTTTCTGTTATATCTGATTTCTTGTAATCTCATTTGGAATTTTCTGAGCAAACATCCTAGAGTGGTTTGCCATTTCTTTCTCCAGCTCCTTTTACAGATAAGGAAACTGAAGCAAAGAGCATTAAGTGACTTGCCCAGGGTCACACAGACACAAGTTTCTGAAACTGGGATTTGAACTCATGAAGATGAATCTTCCTGACTCTAGGCCCAGCACTCTATCCACTGTGACACCCAGCTGCCCTGAGAAAGAGAGGACAGGACTAAAATGATATCTATTTCCTTCTGTCGCAAAATATTTCTGGTCTACAGGCACAATTTTTAGGTTCAAAAGCAAAAAAAATTCAAAAAACAAAAAAAAAACCCATTAGCTTTCCTGGTTGCTTTCCCTTAAAAAGAGGAAATATATTTCAAGCTTATACTGACAGCTTGGTCCCTTCTCACCAACTTCTAGTTAAACAAAAGATCATCACAAATACAGAATAGTGAGTGAATCTGTTTATCCAAAAAAATAGTGAGCAAAAATCAGAAGTTATACAGATTATACTATACGAGAAATTCACCAAGATTGAAGGAGCCCTTTACATATCTTTACAGAAGATTGAGATGAGATCTAGGATCAACCAAGAGAGGGGCCCTGATCTCACTCAAGGGGAAATTCCCTAGGGATGCAAACAGGAAATAAGGGACATATTATGGAGCCAGTTTTGCCTACATGGCTGCCTTCCAAAGCCTCTGTCTTCTCTATATGTCTTGAGTCAGTTCCCAGGAGAGTCAAGAACTATGAGTGCCCTCTGTCAAAGAATCAATGGAGAAAATTTTTCTTCCCCAAAGATCTCAAAACAACTTTATCCCTTTATGCAGGGTGGCATTAGTATTCTTCCACCAATCCAGAATCACAATTCACAGAGAGTTTGTATCAAGGCTGCCCTTCCCCTCCCCCCTCATCTTGTTTGAGAGATGGATTAAACATACAAAGTACACCATGTATTTAGGTCCCAGATAGGCATTAGGAGACACCGTTATCCCCCTTACCCACACTTTTCTGTGTGAAGAAAGTTTTTGAAATGAGATTGCTGAAAGAAAATGTCCTTCTGGGTAATGTCTTGAGCACCACATTACATAGCCAACGCAAGAAAGCTTCCTAGAATATTTGGGTAATGTAGTGGGTTCCTCTGGGTTTCCTCACTCTCTTTTGCTAAATTTAGATTGGGGAGGAAGATGAGAGGTTGCCATATGTGTTTAAGTATATTAGATTTGAGGTTGACAAGACCAATCATTGTACCATGACTGGATAAGGATGGGGGGAGGCTCAAAGATATTTGTAGATTAATGAGATTGGGAAACCCTTTAACATTCTGTCTTTCAGAAACTTGATAATCAACTCAAGGAACCAGTCAAGCCTATGGGACTGTGGTTGAGAGAGAGTCTAGACGTCCTTCAGGAGAGACTGGAGCAAGAATTAAGGGCCCTGGAACAACAGGTGAAAGACCTGGAAGAATGGTTAGATTATCACTTAAAGGATCTGGGGTCAGAAGAAAAGTGTGTAACCCTCACAAATCACTTTTAAGTGTTCTGGGGATAAGGCTGTAATGGAGTATGTGGAGGGACAGCTGATGAAAACACTTCTGACTGTAATGCAATATGACATGGTGGACAAGATGGAGCTTGGTTACTTGAGCTATGCAGTAAAACAAAAAATAAAATAATTTGAAAACCAAGCACAACACTTGTCTCCATGGGTGATTCGTTAACCTTGATTGCCTTCTAACTTATAGGAAATGCAGATCAGGGCAGAACTCCAACCATGGAACACTGGAAGAGAAAAAGTCATTTCCAGTTTAAATATAGAGCTCTCCCCTCCGCAATTCCCACCCCCAGCATGTATCAAGAAGAAGAGATATTATTTCTTTATTTATAAGTATAGGCTCAGTATAGGCTAAACAGGAGGGAATGAGAAAGCAATTCAACCAGCATTTATTGTATTGGGCATTGTATTGGGTGGCAGAGATGCAAACACACACACACACAGACACACACACACACACACACACACACACACACACAAGCACCATTTCCTGACCTCAAAGAACAGCTTGTTAGACATGGGAGATGAAAGAGCTGATGACTGATGTTGCAAATTTGAATGACTAGAAGTGGTACTTTGACAAGAATATAGGAGAAACGGTAAACATTTGGGAAGAGAAAAATAATGAATTTTAATCAGGACATATTGAGTTCAAGTTGTCTATAGAACATCAAATTAGAAATAAAGGTAGTGAACAGAATGCTAGGCTTGGAGTCAGGAAAACTTAAGTTCAATGCCACTCTTAGATACTTACTAGCTGTGTGATCCTGGACAAGTAACCTAACCTCAGTTTCCTCAACTGTAAAGTGGAGATAATAATAGCACCTACCTCACAAAGTTCTTGCTAGCATTAAATGAGATAATATTTGCAAAAAGCACTTAGCACAGTACCTGGATTATAGTAGGTGCTATATGAATGCTTTTTTTCTCCTCTTTTTCTCACCTTTAGAAGAGATAGATGGATGGATTAGATAGCTAACTATAGATTAATGTATATATAAGTATATATATGCACACACATATTTATACATCTATATATCACCTAGGTATAACATGTTAACACTATATTGTCCTATAGATCCTTCCAACTGCTTAAATAAATGTTTAATAAATATTATAACAAAAATAAATGTTAAATATTACAAATGTCTAAATAAATCTTAAAAGTAAATAAATAAATTGTTTAGGATTCACATTTTTATTTCAAAGTCCTTACTCAGTTCTGGTCTTTTTTTATCAGAAATGCTTGAAAGTCCTCTATTCCATTAAAATCCCATCTTTCCCCCTATTGGATCATACTCAACTTTGCAGGGCAAATTATTCTTCATTGTAAAGCAATATCTTTTGTCTTTTGTAATTCTAAGATCTCCAAGAGCTCCAGTTTTTAGTAAAAACTGCCAGGTCTATATGTTACCTTGACTGTAGTTCCTTGATATTTGAATTGCTTCATTCTGCTTGTTTCTACATTTTTTTCTTTAATGTAGGAACTCTGGATTTTGGCTATAACATTCCTGGAACTTTTCTTTTGGGGATTTCTTTCAGAAGGTGATCAGTGGATTCTTTCTAGCATTATACTGCCCTCTGATCATAATGGATCTGGGCAGTTTTCATTTACAATTTCTTGAAATATAGTACCCAGACTTTTTTTTTCCAATCAAGATTTTCAGGTAATCCAATGATTCTTAAATTATCTCTTCTTGACTTTTTTCCAGGTTTTTTTTTTTTAATGTCAGATATCCTATATTTTCTTTCATTTTTTTTTTCATTCTTTTGACTTGCTGTCTCATGCAGTCATTGATTTCCTTTGGGTCTATTATAATCTTCAGTGTCCATTTCTTGGGTGAGATTTACCATTGTTTCTTCAAGCTACTTATTCTTCCAATTTTTCCTCAGATTTTATTTCTTTGTTTCATCTCATTTCATTTCTTCTAAGTATTCATGTCGTCTTTGCGGGAATTTTTTTCTTTCAGTCTCTGCTTGAAGTTGCAATATTTTTTTTATGCTGGATGGTGTTTTCTTTGACTGACTCATTTCTTAATTGAGATTTTACACCACAATCAGCCTCTGCCCCTGCTATATTTGTGAGTGGGATAGATGAACATGCTTTATCTCACTCTGGTACCACTGTGTTCTTGAATTGATCTCCTCCTTGGATCTTAAATGGTTCAATATGCAGGATTTTCAGAGGCCTCTCATATATCTCAGCATGGAGTATGAGGGACCTGAAAGCACTTTGGCCTGAGCTAGCTCTGTCTGAGCACTAAGGCATCATGTTGGTCTGGTTAGCAACCCTGCAGCCTCCAAGGTCAGAGGAGTTTTCCACTCTTGTTGCCTCCAGTTACAAAGCCTCACATGGTACATATGTCCCTGGATTTAATCTGGTCAAGTTGTGAGGTTACCCTGCCCTGGCACTTGTTGGGGATGGGGGTGATGAGTTTTTGCAGTTCTGGAATTGCAGAAATCACTTGACAGAGTTGCTCATTGGATTTCTTGGATCCTTGTTCAGTCTAATCTGAACTTCTCAGTGATGCTGGAATAGGTATGTGGGTGCTGAGGAACACACCTCCACATGTGGTCCCTCCTCCTTGAAAAGAGTGAGACAATCTCTTTCAAACAGATGGGACTCTGAGACACAAAATCAACTGCCTGAAATGAAGAATCTCTCTACCTACGAGCATGAAAGGCACCAGCTTATTCAACTCCTTCATTTTATAGATGAGGCCAAATAAATAAAGTGATGAGCTTGAAGTCACACAGCAAATCAGCTGCATTACCAGGACTAGAATCAGATGCCTTGATACTAAGGCCAATGTTCTCACCACGTTGCCTCAAGAACGAGAGGTGGTAAAAAATACTTACTTTTGATCAGCATTTTAAAATATGAGATGGGCTTGGGAGTGAAACAGTCCTGGTACCTGGCAATGTACATCTCTAAGGCTGAGTTTCAGTGGTAAAGTCCTGCAGATATAGTATGTCAGAAAAGAGACCTAAACATGAATTCAGGAGACTCCATTCGAAACCCTGCTACAACATTTACCAGTCACCTAACCTTGAATTTGTCACCTCACTCCTCTGAGTCTTGGTTCCCCCGTCTTTAAAATGGTATCACAGTAACTGTTAGAATGTAAACTCCTTGATCTTATTCATTGTATTTGTATCTGCAGCATCGGGTACTTAGTAGACCCTTAAGTTTTTGTAGCTAGATGGATACATAGACGCATAAATGGACAGATGGACAGATGGATGAATAGCTGGATAGCTGGATGGATGGATGGATGGATGGATGGATGGATGGATGGATGGATGGATGGATGGATGGATGGACGGATGGATTTACAATCTGGTTGGTGCAGTAGATAGAGCACTGAACCTGGTGTCAGGAAGATATTAGTTCAAATCCAGTGTCAAACACTTAGTATCTGTGCAACCCATGAGTAAGCCATTTAACCTCTATATGGCTCAGTTTTCTCATCTATAAAAATGAAAATATTAATAGAACCTATTTTCCAGGGTTGTCATTGAGTATCAAGAGATAATATTTATAAAGCACTTTGCAAGTCACAAAGTGATATGTAAATTCTGGCTATTATTAATTTATGAGGCTGGTTTTGAGTACAGTGCTTTGAGATGTGAGTTATCCTTCTAGGCATGCATCCTGGAGAAATGATCTCTTCCACTGAGGCTTTTGGGGGATAATGGTACTAGTTTACAAGGAAGATTTCCCTTTAGTGGTGGAAGTCTATTGTTATTTGCTAAAAAAGATCATTTCAAACATTACAGCAACTGGAACAGTATATTTTGAGTTTGGGTTTTTTTTCCATTAATGAAATCTTTTCTAGTGAAAACATCCACAGAGATGAAGGGGACAAAAGAGAAGGGAGTTGATTTCTGCTTCTGTCACACACAAGCCCTGGAGGGAAGGATAGTACTTGGCTTCTGTCTTGTTAAACCCTGTGGTGAGGAAAGAACAATCATCTGGATTTGGAGGCTCTCATGGCTTCTAATTGTCAAAAAACCTTCTTTGTTTCAGGCATTTAAGAAATAAGCTCAGCATCGCAGTCAATTAAGACATGTCATGCTCTGTCTTTAATGTTAATAGATGTTTTTCTCTATTTTCTTCTTTTTAACCAATATATTTGAGGATTTTGCTATTATTCTTGTTGTCTTAGTCTCTTTTTTACTAACCTTAACTCCATCCTGAGTTTGTTTTCTGGTTTTTGGTTCTGAACCTGGTTGTTTTGTTGGGTGTTTTCCTGCCTTCATCTCATGCATTCAGTGAGATCCCACTGTGTCAGAATCTGTGATATTAGGGCCAGGGGCTGCCCTTTACACAACCTATGATCAACAAATTAAGAGTGTAAAAACACAGGGACAATGCCTAAACTACCCAGGAGAAGGAAATCTGGCCCCTGGGTCAGACTATCAGGTTGTTGTTTTAGGGGGCATTAGAGGAGGGGGAGGGGCTGGGAGAGAGGTCTAAGAGATGCCTATTTCTGGGTCTGGATGAAGTAGACTAAAGAGACAAAGGTTGTGGGGTTTGAGAAGATTGAGGAACAGAGAGGCCAAATTAATAAAAGTGTAGATATGGAGAAAGCTGCTGTTCGCTTCTTGTGAAGTCAGGGGACTGTTTTCTTTTTATTGTTTGCATCATTAGCACCTAGTACAGCGCCTGACAGAGTAAATAATAAATTCTTGACTGAAGAATGTTTAAGATGCTTATACCTCCTAGAGATGACTTGAACAGTAAAAGTAACTAATGTAAGAACAAAGGCAATTCCTTTTCCTAAAGTCCTTTCCAATACACTTCCCAATCTCCAACACACACGAAAGGCCCCAGAGGTTCCCACCCACCTTAAGTACTGATGAGGGGCTTACTGTGAGTGATGTAGATAATACAGAGATTCCACCCAGCCCAAGAACTATCTAGCCCCACCCCACTCCCCAGGCAATTACCTGAAGAAAACATAGATGCTGAGAAGATTCACCCCAAGGCTAAGGACAATAGAGTAACTCAAAAAGACCTATCTTCAGTACTAGTCAACCTCCATGTAATCTTAGCCTATCGAATATATCTTCCTGGGATGAACCATAACTAAAAATTTGGCCCTGGGAGAAATTCACTCTTGTTGGGAACTGGGGACAGGGGTGCCATAGTGTTCGAAGTAGGCAGAGGTGAAGATGGTGAGGCAGGAAGATAGATAGATAGATAGATAGATAGATAGATAGATAGATAGATAGATAGATAGATAGATGAATGATCTAAAGGTCCATTGATAACAATTGCTAGGATTTGGGCAGAATGGACTGAATTTTAAAGCCAGAGAAGTGGTTGCTGAGCTATGGTGGCAGAAAAGGTCTGAAAACAGCCCTGGGGTTCAATTCCCCAGTGAGGGCAAGGGCAGCTCCTCCTTCTGGCCTTGTGTGTCTAGGAGAGCAAGGGAAGAGCAGCTAGTCTTGGGAAAGATGTCAAAAGCTGGTTTTGGTTAAAAAAAAAAAAAACCAAACCGTGATGGAAGGAAGGTAAAAAACAATGGACAGAGCAGTGGACCTGGAATCAGGAAGACCTGAGTTCAAATCCAGCCTCAGTCATTTAGCATCTTTCTGCCTCAGTTTCCTCATTTGTAAAATGGGGATAAAAATAGCATCTACCTCCTAGGGTTGTGATGAGGATCAGATGTGATCAAACCTTAAGGTGCTATATAAATGCTAGCTATTAATATATCATTATTCTTCCAGAAGGCACAGTGGAAAAGGAGAACAGGAGGATAGAGCCCTGGAAGGATAGAACATTCAGTATCAACATCATCTTTTAAAACTCATCAGTAGGCAGAAGTTTGGTTCTCAACCATAAGCGGTCTGCTTTCTGCCAGAAACTACCAGCACAGCCAAAGAAAACATGCCTTGCCAATACCCAGCATTGACACCAAAGCAAAAGAAAGAACTGTCTGATATAGCTCACTGAATTGTTGCTCCAGGCAAGGGAATCTTGGCAGCAGATGAGTCCACCGGTAGCACTGCAAAGCGGCTGCAGTCCATTGAAACTGAGAACACAGAGGAAAATCGGCGCCTCTATAGGCAGTTGTTTTTGACAGCAGATGATTGAGTGAACTCTTGTATTGGAGGTGTTATACTTTTCCACGAGACACTCTACCAGAAAACTGATGATGGTCATCCCTTCCCCAAAGTCATAAAGTCTAAGGGTGGCATTGTGGGCATCAAGGTAGACAAAGGTGTACTGCAAGGACCAATGGTGAGACTCCCACCCAAGGTCTGGATGGGCTAAGTAAGCACTGTGCCCAGTATAAGAAGGATGGAACTGACTTTGCCAAGCAGTGTTATGTACTAAAGATTGGGGATAATATACCTTCCCCACTTGCCATCAGGGAAAATGCCAGTGTGCTAGCCCAATATGATAGCATTTGCCAGCAGAATGGCTTTGTCCCCATCATGGAGTCAGAGATCCTCGCTGATAGAGAACGTGATCTGAAGTGTTGTCAGTATGTCACTGAGACATCCTGGCTGCTGTCTACAAAGCTCTGAGTGACCACCACGTCTATCTGGAAGGGATCTTGCTGAAGCTTAACATGGTCATACTTGGCCATTCCTGTACCCAGAAGTAGTCACATGAAGAGATCGTAATGGCAACTGTAACTGCCCTTTGCTGGACTGTGCCTCCTGAAGTCGCTGGTATCACCTTCCTCTCTGGGGGTCAGAGTGAAGAGGATGCCTCCATTAACCTCAATGCCATCAACACCTGCCCCTAGCATAAGCCATGGCTCTGATCTTTTCTTACAGCCAAGCCTTGCAGGCACCTGCCCTTAAGACCAGAAGTGGAAATAAAACGTCCAGGCTGCTCAAGTGGAATATATTAAGCGGGTCACAGCTAACAGCCAAGCTGCTCAAGGCAAGTATACTCCAAGTGGAAAGTCAGGAGATGCAGCTAGCGAGTCTCACTTTATCTCTAACCATGCCTACTAACTTAAGTCAAGGCCTTCCACCTGGGTATGCTTTAACACTCCAAGCCATCCTTCACAGTCCAGGAAGAAGCTGAGATCCCAGAGCTTTATGCTGACCTCTCCCATCAGTCCTAATCTGTGTGGTATTGTTGCTCTCTGGTGAATCTAGTGACCTCTCCTCAGCCCACTTTTTCCAATAAACAACTATTTAACAAGGAAAAAAAACCCTCATCAGTAAAAATAGTCCAGTTGGAAAATCTAGCAGCTGCCATCCATCTCTGGCTGGTGCCTTGTCAGTCCAAGGTATACCAAGATATACCAGGTTCCCAGGATCCCCAGGGCACCAGGGTCAGTCTATCCTACAGTGGAAACAGAAGAGAAATAGGTGTTAAGGTCAGGATACCATGGAAGCTGGCAACCTAAGGCTTTGACCAACCCAAGTGAGTTCATTCTGCTCAGAGACTTTTCAAACACTTTAGAAAATACCCATTCAACTCCAAACAATTAGCATGCTAATTATATTATTTATCAAATGAACTAACATTTATTTGAGTGTGTGGCATGTAAGCTGCTAGGTTAAACAAGTGGAGGCCAGAGAGAAGAATAATATCTAGCCCCTGCCTTCAAGGAGCTTATAATTTAGTATGAGAAAAAAGGCATAACTCTTCAAAGCTTCAAAAGACCTGTGATTCCATCACATGAGTCCAGCCTCTGGCCATGCAGATTATAATTCCTCTCCTCCTTGACTTGCTATGGCCAAAACAATATACTCCCTGATGACCCTCTCTGTATTTAACTAAGCTGCCTGGATTCATACAAACAAAGGCTGTTGTTGGCCTATACTCAAAGCCTTTCCAGCTTGCTAGGCCCTAGCAGAGTTTATGGTCCACTGGTACAACCTAGGATTACTCCTACACAACAGTGAGGCATAGGGGATTGTAGTAGAGATGATGATATAAATTTGTCAGGGAATTTAAGTAAGCACTTAAAATAATAAATAAGTTATGCAGTCATATGTGAGAAGAGCAATATATACCATTCAGACTAGACTAATTTTTCCTCATGTAAGATACTGATCCCTTATTATGCAAATATTTATTTACTAAAAGGGATAAAAGAAAGATATTTATTGGAGACATGCAGAAAAAATTCAGCTTGAAGACAAATATTGTATTGAAGATCATATAGAAGTACCTGAGTCAAAAAGCAACACAGAAGCCAAAGTACTACCTGGTGTTAGAGATCGCTGTGGGGCATTGTTTCTGAGAAGCTAATTCGATTATGACTAGATGGTGACCAGATGGTGGGAGAAGAGTATTGGAGTTAGAAAGACGGGTTCAAGTCTAGCCTCAGACACTTAGTTCTATGACCATGGGCAAATCACTTAACCTCTGTTAGCCTTAGTCTCTTCATCTGTGAAATGGGAGCAATAATAGCGCCTACTTCCGAGGATTGTTGTGAGGGTCAAATGTGATATTATAATTGCTCTTCAAAAAAAGCACCGTATAAATGTCAACTATTGCTGTTGCTCAGAACTTTGGAGTTTATTGCTTAAAAACTCTGAATCATAGAATTGTTTGAGAACAGTGGAAAAAAATTATTCTGACAGAAATGTGGATTTAGGGATCTCTCCACCTAAGATACAGGTGGATCACTACACATGAAGAGACCTTGATTTGGGGCAAGAGAATGAATGAGAAGCCTCAGCCTGAGAAGCCACTTGAGAAGCTGATGAGAGAAATGAGTAAGAGATGATGCTTATAGAAGACGAAACAGAGAAGCTGATAGATAAGCCAGAAGAAAACCTTAAGGAAGGTGAAACATGTCAGCAGAGATGATAGAAGTTGAATACACCTGAGATTAGCTAACTACAGACAGGCAGGCTGGACAGTTCTAGCAGGGAGCTGATCTGATTGGAGGAGAGCTTTGAGGCTGGGAGCTGACTGGGGAATCAGCATCCTACATCCTATGCTAGTGAGTTGGATGGGGAAGGGCTGCCTTAGCCTCTAATACTATCTACAGCTTAAGAGAGAGGAAATTCCTTAGATGTTTGCCTCAGTTGCCCTTTACAACTTTCTCTGGCTCTAAAGGAAAGAAACCCTCAATATCTATTGAAAGTAGACCTGAATAGTTTTGCAGATCACAGGATTAAATGGAACTGCTCCCCTCCAATCAGACTGACTACTCAAATCAGCTGTGGAAACTGATTCTCTTTAATCAGTTACAATTCACTATGCTTATCTCCTGTCAGCTCCTCAGCTCTATCTGTCTTCTATGTTCTAAACAACAAGATTCTGGAAAGCATGAAATGTTGCAGGACCCAACCAAATACACATATCCCCTGGGTATAACCTGGTATCTCTCTACCTAGACAAAGTGTGGGGTAGTGAAGATTAACTCTAGATTTGGAGTCAGAAGACATAATTTTAATCTTGACTCTATCGTTGTCTGTATGATTTTGGGGAAGTCTCTAGATTCCATTTTCCTTATCCATAAAAGTAGGGTGTTGGACTAGATGGTCTCTAAGGTTCCTTCTATCTCCAAAATCTTTTCACTTACAAGATCATGGAACAAGCAAAAAAAAAAAGAAGAAGAATCATATCCTTTCCTCTCTAATATCAACTCCAAATTCATACTCAACATTTAATGGCTTCAAATTGCTTAAATACGAGTGATTCATCTAATTTCTTTAGTAGTAGTAGTAGTTGGTACCAGAAAATTTGCCAATATTATATACATATACATAACATATATTCACATGTATAAATGTGTGTATATATGCTATTTTACATTGTTCCTTATTGTTTATCTAATTCTTAATTTGTCAACTAAATTATTGTCTCCTTGAGAGTAGAGATAGTGTCATGCCTAGAGCTGGTAAAATATAGTTTGGTGTGGTGTGGTGTGGTGTGGTTTAGTATAGTGGGAGGATTGCTGGACTGGGCATCAGAATAACTATATTCGAAGACTGGTTCTACCATTTGTTTGTTGTGTGACCCTTAGCAACTTACCACTTCTCTGAGGCTCAGTTTCCTCATTCATAAAATAAAAGTAGCCAGAGTAGATAAAGTCTTGAAGTCAGGAAGAGGTGAATTCAAATCCAGCCTCTTAGATATTTTGTATAGACACACATACAGAGAGCTGATCCGATTGGAGGAAAGTTTTGATGCTAGGAGCTGGATTGATCTTGGACAAGTCACTTATCTTCTCAGTGTCCTCAGATAATTCTCTAAGACTTTAAAATGAAGAGCAAGTTAAGCCAACAAACAGCTATTGATCTGCATTGGTTTAAGGAGTTTCTAAATAGGTAGTTCATTATACAAGTGAAATTCAAGGTCCAACCCTCCTTAACTCACCCTAGAAAAAAAAGTAGCTGTTTTTTATTATATTTCTATGCCCTCTCCAATGGGTGATATGGGAGACTAAGTACATAGCAATTATTCTGTAATCTATTGATTATAGCTGTCATTAAGTGCTATACAAATATGAGCATTATTATTGTTGTATATCTTTTAAACATTCATCTCTTTTCATGTAACTCTTTCTAATTAGTTGCCCATATATTAATCATCCTGGTATCATGGAGAGAATACTGTTCTCTGCCACCTGAAAGATACTTCACCCCTCTGAGTCACAGTTTCCTTATCTACAAAATGAGGTGCCTGCCCTACTTACCTTATATGACTGTTTTGTATCATCTGCAGTCCAGAGGTTTCCCTCTCCTACAGAGACCCCTAATTCTTAACTCAAGAAGTTCAGTCTTGGGGGAGCCTGACTCCAAAAGACAACAGGTAATGTGTTTTTCTCATAATCTCTGATTCATCAAGTTCTTCCCCTCTTCACCCCAGAGTAGAACTCCAAGGAAATACTTCCTGCTATGAAACTAGCCTCTGAACTGCTCAATGACTCTGGACCTCTTGAACCCACAAAGTGGCCTCAAAGCCAGAAACATCTATGTTAAAATTATTGTCTAGTCATCTATACTAAGAGAAAGAAATACAAAGCAGAAGCCGCAGCTACAGACTTGAGATAGTGTTAGGATCACATAGACAAGTCCATTTTCTCATGTTAATGTTCTCATGTATCATGTTAATGTAGCTTATATAGCTGCTAGGTGGTACAGTGGATAGAGCACTAAGGCTGGAGTAAGGAAAATTTATCTTCCTGAGTTCAAATCTGACCTCAAATACTTACGAACTGTGTGACCCTGGGCAAGTCACTTAACCCTTTTGCCTCAGTTTCCTCAGATATAAAATGAGCTGGAGAAGGAAATAGTAAATCACTCCAGTATCTCTGCCAAGAAAACCCCAAATGGGGTCACCAAGAGCTGGACACAACTGAAATGACTGAACAACAACATAGCAGCTATTGAGGGAGGAGGATGAGAGGGAGGATGAGGAAAATTCCCTTTCTCTCTCCACCAGAAAACTAAGGAAGAACTCACAGAATCTTGACAAGCTTGAAAGAAGGAAAGAAAGAGCAAAAGCAGGAGTTCTTTCTCCTTTTAAAGCCTACTGAGAAGCTCTCTTTCAGCTCTGTCAATAATCATCCTCAAAACAACTGAAGAGTTGAGGACTAAGGAACTAACCAGGACCTTCAGTTTGCATGGGACTAAACAAACAGAACAGAAAAGGTCAAGGTTCAGGCACAACTCCATTGGAAGTATATAGCAAGTCAGGAAAGTTTCTGTGAACACCGTCTTTCCATAAGGATTAAATGAAAAAAGGTATGTGTAAACTTTTCTAAACGGCAAAACTATTTGTAACTCACTTTATTTCAAGAAAGTTCCTCCCAAGCATTTTTTAACTTGTAAAATGTTGTATTTTTAATATATTGATTCATTCTACTTTCACACTGTATTTATTTCCCAGTAGACCTCCAATAACCCCTAAGGTCAAGTATTAAGTAATTTTAAAAAGACTTATTTGTAGGCCTTCCTTACTAAATTATATAACGCCTTGAAAATAGGATGGCAGGGTTATCTATCTCTTTATCCCTTCAGTTCCAAGCCTAACACCCGAATAGTTCAATATTGGATTGAATGGAACCATTCATTTTCATATAAATGATCAAAAAGTAAGAATGACTTCTCTCATCCTGGGCCCCTTAGGTTAGGGATAGAATGGATTTGAAGATGGTTAGGTTTAGGAAGAAATCAGATTGTGAACCAGTGATCATTTTAATAGGAGAGTGAGCACTTAGAATGAAAAACTTAGTCAGAAACACCTGAATTGGAACCCTACCTCACACACACTAACTAGCTATATATGGCCTAATTGAATCATTTAGTTTCTCAGAGCCCCAGTTTCCTCATCTGCAAAATGGGGAGGGATAATAATAGCACCTACCTTTCAGGTGTTACTGTTGTGACCATCAAATGAAATATAGTTTGGTCCTGATTTGTGTAAATTCACTGAAGTGCTCAAATGCATTCATATTCACCCTATTCAAAGTTTCAATTGTGTAAAATATGATTTTTGGTTCCAGCCCAATGGAAATATGCAGTGCAAACTCAAATAATGAGACTACTTTAGGGATTCTTTATTTGCCCTAATAAGGGCCTGACTATAGTTTAAGTAAATCATTCTGTAAACCTTCAAGTGTTATATAAAGTAAGTTCTTCATATGAATAAAATTTTAAAAGAAGACCCTTGCCATTGAGTGTCTTGCCACTTCTGCTATTTTACTCTAGTTGTTGTTAGATGGGGTCTGGGCTGGTGAAAACATCATGAGTTAACAAAGATTTCATAGTCTAAATGCAATGGTATTTAACCACCAACAGCATGGTTAACTAGAAAGAATACTGAACTCAGAGTCCAAACACCTGTGTTGGAAAGTGTGCCATTTGGGGCTCTCCTTCTCTGTACCTCAGTTTCCTTAGCTGTAAAATGAAAGCATTGAAGGATCCCCAAGGGATCCTTCCAGTTCTATATTCTATGGCTTATGACTACTTGAACATTCTATTTGAGTGAAGTAAATGCTGCAATTGTGTTACTGAAATGCTTTGTTAGAGGCTGACTTTCTACCTTGTAATGTAAACCCCCCAGTCCCAGGTCTGATTTGGAAGGGGCCTCATAAGGACCAACCTTGATGAAGTCAGGTAACCTTTCCTGCCCAACTGGACAATAAGAATATCACAGGAAGTATTCTTCCTGTAGGCCAGGAAGGTTCATGTCAAGCCATTATTTGGGATGGTGTCAAATTAAAATCTGTGTTTGGTTTGTCCCTTTTATCCATTAATTTGCTAAACAAAATTGTGAAATGCACTGAATTTAATTTGGCTCAAATCTCAGTGTCACAAGAACAATTGAGGGTAGGGATGGATGGAGCCAAAATTGACATTTTTCCCCCAGGCATCTAAATATCTGCCTCTGTGACTGTCACCACTAATAATGTGTATCCTGTGCCTGAGGCAAAGGAGAGGAAGACACCAGGAGAAAGGGAGGGTTTTAATCTATAATCTAGGGCTGCACTCCTCTTCCCCCATTCCTGTCATTAAAGGCAAGGCAGACCTAATAGAGCTTCCATTCAAACATGTTTCTCTTTTCTAATAGCCCAAGGATCTTTCCATTAGCTCGTTGCTTCTTAATTCATGATAGATCATAGATCATGTACTGTCAGAGGTAGAAAGGACCCTCAAGTCCTTTCTTCTGTTTCATTTTATAGATTAAGAAAACCGATTTACTTTTAGGCTATATACCAGTGCTGACATTATATGAATCTTCATTATATTATATATTTATGCATTATATATATATATGTATATATATATACATTATATCTTCAACCTGGACACTGCTGCTATCAATACAGATCTCAAGCCATCTATGGATTTTCATCTTGTGTGATTCTTGTCCAATATCTTTCCACAAATCCTACAAAGTGAACCTATGAAATACACAGGAAGAAACTGAGGAGTTGTCACCTATCCACAGTACCTTGACTATTCAGTATCCTTTCAGGCCTTCTTGATGGTAAGCACAGCAGTCTATCCCCTATACCCTGTACTCAGTATTTTGATTAGTTATGTCATTGTTCTTAATTGATAAAGTGATCCATCTCATTTTTAATCTGTACATGTCCTTGATGACATCTTTAAAGCCACTTGGAATTATAGGAGGGGAAGCTAGAATGCTAGATATGCTGCAGCTTGCTTGTAACCACATCCATATATGGCTTGTCTCCATATCTACATATGGATTTGAAAATAATACCTTCTATTTGATCATTATTCCTGCTCTTAGCTCTGTGACCTTGGGCCAGATCTCCCATTTTCTCATCCACAAAACAAGGGGAGTGAACTAGATAATGTCTAAGATCCCTTTACAGTCAGAGCATTTTATGACTAAACTGAAGAAATAACTCAAATGTCCTATGTATAGAAAATCAGTAGCATTATTTCAGACAGTCAGGTAGCACAGTGAATAGCATGGTGGGCTTGAAATTAGGAAGATTTGAATTCCAATCCAATCTTTGCTGACTAGCTGTGTGACCCTGGGCAAGTCACTTAACCCCGCTTGCCTCAGTATCCTCATCTGTAAAACGGAGATAATCATAGCACCTACTTCCCAGGGTTGCTCTAAGGATCAAATGAGATAATATGGGAAAAGTACTTTGCAAAGCTTCAAGTACTACCTGTGTGTTAACTATTATTACTATTATTACCTTTCAAAGAATGCTTATGGTATACACACTGAGTATGTAAAAGATTCAGAGAGAAGGAATGAGCCCAACCAAATATTCTCCCCATTTCCACAGTAAGAAGAAGAGGAAATCCTTCTTCTAGGATTTCTTCTTTTCCTTCAGCATTTGACACTTTATTTTTCTCCTTTTTTCCTCCTGTCCTCTATCTCAAACACTCCAATATCTTGCTTCTCCTACCCTCCCTAAAGTTCCCCGTGGCTCTAGTGATGGGTGCTATGTAAACACAAACACAGGGTGAGACGTGGCTCCCTGTCATTCCCCAAGACAGGTATAGCATCCTGGGAACATTTTTTTTCCCCAAGCTGAACAAAGTTTAATTCACAATTTTACATTTTTCAAGCTGCCTAATGCTGGTAAAAACAGAAAGCTTTCAGTAACCCTGATTCGGTAGCCAAGAATTAGCAAGGAAAACACTGTTTCCCATTTTCTAATTGATGCCTACGCCAAAGGGCCTCAGGTATGCAGAATCCTGAACAACTGTCTTTGGGGAGTTGAAGTCTCAGGAAACATATTCTCTCGGGCAACATGTGGTTTCCTGTAGTTGGTAGTTCTTTTGCAGCGTACTAGATGTTAACTTTCTTAATAAGAAAACATTTTTCAAATGAAAAATGACTTGTTAAACCACTTCTGTGTCACTTTTTCAGTCACACATTAAAGTAAACAAATGTGAGATGAAAAATGAAAAAGTTGCCCACTGCACCTGCAGAGTTTTACCAGCTCACATTACAAAGTCCTGTCTGAAGTGGTCCGAGAGCTGTTTCCATTACAAACAGCAAGTGTTCTTGAAAGTAATTCAAAGAGCCAAATTAGGCAGATTACATCAGGGTCTATTTCCCTGCAGCCTAAGTACTTTTGAAACACCTGCCTGACATATTTCAGACATACACCAAGGGAAGCCGGGCCCTTTGAGGTTTCAAGAATTGTTGAAGTCTCAACAAAAACTGGTGTTTGGGTTCTACCAAAATTAAAACTTGGTGATGTGCCCATATTGTAGTTTAAGTTGATATCGACCTGCTTTCAGACCATTTTCTTTTAGGGAATCTTAACCAACTCCTCTTCTCTTCAATGTTCCACCATGCCAACCCATAGCTGGTCACAGATGCTTAAAATGAGTATTTGCTCAAAACGAGTAAATTATTGGGTAAGAGACTTCATGGTCAACAATCTCCAACCCAATGAACAGATGCTGAAACATGCTTCCCTCTGCTTGGTAGAGAGGTAGGGGATGACAGGTGCAGAAATTGACCAAACTTGTCAGAAATGGTTCTTTTGTTGGTCAGTTTTGCCAAATTGTTTTTTCTTTGTTACTAGGGAATGTTCAGTGAAGGAGTGCGTATAGGAAATTACTGCTGTATAAAAAAAAAAAATCAATAAAACTCCCCCCCCCCCCAAAAAAAACCTAAATCATCAAGAGATTAACTGAAAATTCTCTTTCCTGGGGCAAAACGTGTACATGTTGGGTGCCTGAGGCAAGGTCTATCTGCTTATCTTATTGACAAACAGAAATTTGAGCTTCTATCAGTTCAGCAGATGCAGATAAAGCTCTGGAATCCCTCCCATTAGATTTAATTCAGCCTCAAGTATCACTGACCAAATTGTCAGCAGAATCCCAACTGCAGAATTTTTATGACTAGTGATGATGTAAGATAGAAAAAACACAGCTGGGTTTTCAGATTCTGCTTCAAGTTTATAAAACGGGCAGTTGGGAAAATTATCATTCCTCTCTCAAGCAAGAAGACTTGCTGTCATTCAATATCCCTCAGAAAGATTTGAGAATCATGATCTCTGCGGGTCTCATAGGGTTGCTGTGAGTATCCAATAGATGATGGATGCACATGAAAGCATGCAATAAATGTGAACACTGGTTGTCTTAACTTCTTGGACATTAACTTCTTTTAAAAGGCTCTCTTTGTCTCCAATCTCTAGTAGTAGACAGCTAGAGGAGGCTTGATCACCATGTCAGCTGGTCCTCACATGGGCCACTCAATCAGTCAATAGTGAGAGTTGGTCATTCTTCATTCATTCATTCAGCTAAGCAGTCATTCCTTGCTTTTACCTCTCCAAGGCAGCTCCAGACAAAATCTTTGCTTGAAGCAGCTGTAGCTTCACAAAGAGCTATGTGGGAGTGATGTCATCACACCATGCAGTACTATGCTATCCCTTGAGGGCCTCTTAAGTTGCTTCTTCATAACCTTTTCTGGCTACAGAACCAAGGTAAAGATCAGGACATTTTCCCCAAACAGCTGCTACCTAGACTGTATTTACACAAGACCAACACAGACATGTGAAAAGTGAAAAATTCAGTCTAATGACCAGGTCTCTTGGGGTCTGTATTACTATCACACACACACACATATACACATACACACACCACATAAATCAGACTTGTGATTTCATTGGTATAAAGAATTCCCTGGAGAGGAAAACTCCCTCTACCAATACAGGACAGCATCTGCTCTGCAATTTAGAGAGTTAGCTATGACATCAAGAGGTTAAGTGACTTGCCCACGGCCAGTATGTGTTAGAGGAAATTCCTGGCGTCAAACACACAACTTGGTGACCAAGGCAGCCCTTCTGAGTATAGCCAAAGTAGATTAAAATGTAATTGGGAAATATTGAATGAGATCAACAAAAATACAATGGAACATATATAATATGCCTTTCTAAATCAATACTTACCCACAGAACTCTTTATGTAAGGTTTAATGGCCCCATTTCTATTTGAGTTTGACACTGCTGAAGGAAAGAACTTAAGCCTAGCTCTTCCTGATTCAGAACTTGAGTTCTATTATATCACACTGCCTCTCTATCGTGTTTGTGTGTATGTGTGTGCATATATTATATTTCCCTTGAGTTTTCATGATCAGCTGCCTGAACTGAATAACCAACTTGGCTGATTTTGTTTTTCAACAAAAACAAAATCTGATTGTAGCTATGTCTATATGTTACCAAAAAAAAAGTCAATAATGCATTCTATTCAATCATTCAGTCATTTTAGTTTGGACCAAAGGATGATGGCAGTCAAACTACCTGCTTGGACAGTAGGCAAATTACTTAATCTGTCTGAGCCTCAGTTTCCTCATCTGTAAAATGAAAGATTAGACTAGATGACATCTAAGGTAGTTTTCAACTCTAAATCTATAAGCCTTTGAGTTGTCTGGATCAATGGATCAGTTTGGGGACTGATCTAGCTAGGCTTTGCTAAGCCATTCAATTCAGTGACAACATCCCCACTGACATGCTCTGAGTTGGTCAACCCAACCATTACTTTGGTACTGTGTAGATGTGTCCTCCATCTCCCTGAGTTTTTAAGAGACTAGATCAAATTAAAGACTAAAGTTGTGCATTATCCTTATTATGTAATGAATCCCAGAAGTTAATGTGTGTTTTCATCTTCTTGCTGGAAATAGTTATTTTCAAAGGCCCCTGAGTTGTATTATGTAAGAAGCATTAGCCCATGTATAATGAGAATGGCAGGGTAAAAATGTCATTTAAAACATTGCACAAGTTTTAAAATTAGTGCTCTACAAGTAAACTGTTATTTTTAAAGAGAAAAAAGATAGCATATAAGCTTAACTGGGTTTTTATGCAAGCCAAGGAAGTGAGAAAGAAGAAATCACATGCAATTGAGCATCCCAATATGTATGAAGTTTAGATATGGAGCCTTCCAGCCTGTATCAGAAGCAAGTAGGGCTGCGCTCTTAGTAATACTGACCAATAAGTTCTTATTCAAAGTCAAAACAACCCCATTTGGCCCCCAAAACAATTTGTTGTAATTTGATGCATAGGTAATAGATTACACTAACAAGGCCTAGATGAATCAATTCAATTGATTTTATAAGAATCCATTAATTATTATATTCCCAGTGATGTGATTATTATCTCCATTATCATGGGGCCTAAGAAGTACAAGCAGATGATGATGCTTTGAGCCCCTAAATATTCCACCTGGCTCCAAGTGCTTCAGCCATCCCAACCCTTCTCTTCTCTCTCAGATTCTTCACACCAACTGTGAATTATGTAAATGGTTTGGCCAGAATCCATTTCTTTTCCCAAATGCAGTTTGGCATGACTACCAGAGTTGGGAATTAGGGGAGGGAAGGTAGGGGCCGCCTAATGCCCAAAATAGAGGGAGAGGACCAACAAAGGACATTTTCACATACTTCTTTTTGACAAATGTACATATATTTAACACCAGAAAATTCCTTTCTCCCTGGCATATATAAGCATTTATTTTGCAATGATTCATGTGGCATGTGTCACAACACGGGCTCAAAACCTTCACCAGAGAGTAGCAAAGAGATAACATTCTCAAACATAATGAGGCATAATTTTAAACCTTTGTGTAGGGTGTACAACTATATTATTCTAGGCCTACAGCTTGACAGTTTGTAGTCAGGTCTATACTGCCCACTAAGCTATGAAGAAAAGTTGGAAATCAAACCAGACTGTTCTACCGAAGCACCTCTAAACCTGCCTGTTTTGCTGTCACAAACTATGAGACTTCACAAATAAGAGGGCGCACATAGGAAGAAGGCATTCTAGAACCTTCTGAGGATGCTGTGAAAAACAATAAAAGGTCCAAGAAAAAGGCAATGAGGGAAAGTCTTCAAGATTGTCTGATTTGATAAAAAATGATTCCAGATTTTTGAGTGGATAGAACAACTTGTTAAACTTGATCTGGCCTTCTAAACTCAGGGATTACAAATATAGATGGGCTAGTCAAATGGCATTTGGACGATGGAATCCTGGCCACAGAATCAGTGGAGATATTTCTGGTTCTTAGGTCCCTCTGTGGCTTACCAAGCCTCATGTTTACACATACATGTAAGTATTGATACCAGTCTTGACAGTAAGCTCCCTGAGGATAAAAAACATTTCCTAATATCTTGGAGACTTTCTACACTGTGTATACAAAGTATTCATTCATAGTAAATCAAACAGACCTATGTTGGACTTGAAAAAGAGACAGTTGTCTTCTAGGAAAGTTGTACGTCAACAGACAAATTATAAGTTTAAAAGTGTCTTTTGGTTTTGTTGGCTTTGTTTTTCTTAAGGCTTATGACTGCACTGATGGGGGTTTTGAAAAACTGGTTTCTGGATATGCACTTAGCCTAAAATCTCTTGAATTTAATACTTTGGCCAAATTTAAAGAACATTTCTCACCCTTTAGGTAAGTTCTATGTCCTTGAAAACAACCCTTTGCTAGGGCTCAGTACTGTATGTATATCTGTGTGAGTGTGTGTACAGTGACAGAAAAACCTAACCAATCTTCGCTCCATCAAGATGCTCCAACAAGCTCCCTGGCATCATTTCACATTCTTCCAGGTTTCAGTGGTGACAGAAATGCTACATTTGGCTGAACAGAGATGGTTCATGAAAAGTGAAAATGAGGAGAGAAGAAACTAACCAGTCAATTTCAATGCTCAAAAAAGAAAGAAAGAAAGAAAAGAAAATTGTCATTCATTCTGAATTATAAGAGAACTAGTTGACCTATTCTTATCCCAGTCTGGTTTGTGTTGCTTCATAGTTTATAATGTAACTTTTGAGTTTTCTGGTGCCTTTTTGTTTTTTAGTCAACAAAAAATCTACTTTCCTTCCCCAATGAGAAAGAAAAAACAACAATATCAAAACTCTCGTTACAAACATATATAACCAAGGAACACAAACTCTCTCATTGTCCATGTCTCATTTCTTTTTGAAATGCCTCTTAATTTGCATTTTGAATCATTAGGTGTCTGGAATCATGGCTGGTCATTATCTTCATCGTTAAAATGTCTTTTGAAGTTATTTGTCTTTACAATAATATTGTTATTGTATAAGTTTTTCTGGGTTCTCCTCATTTTACACTGTATCTGTTCAAAAAAGTGTTCCCAGGTTTTTCTGAAACCATCCTCTTCATCGTTTCTTATACCACAATAGTATTTCATTACAATCATATACCATAACTGGTTTAGACATTCCCCAACTAATGGGCATCCCATCAATTTCTAGTTCTTTGCCATCACAAAAGCTGCTATAGATATTGTTTCATTGTTCTTGTTCAGTCATTTCAGTCACATCTGACGCTTTATGATCCCATTTAGAGTTTTCTTGGCAAAGATATTGGACTAGTTTTCCATTTCCTTCTCCAGCTCATTTTCCAGATGAGGAAACTGAGGCAAACAGAGTTAAGTGATTTGCCCAGGGTTACACAGCTCTAGTAAGTGTCTGAGGTCAGATTTGAACTCAGGGAAATAAGTCTTCCTGCCTCTAAGCTTGGCACTGTATTTACTTGCCACCTAGCTGCCCTGTTCATAGGGATACTTTTCCTCCTTTTTTATCTCTTTGAAGTGTAGAATTTATAGTATTATCAAAAAGTTAAAGGGATGTACATTTTTATAACTTTGGGGGCATAATACCAAATTGTCTTCCAGAATGATGAATTGAGATCATAGTTCTACCAATAGTACTTTTATATACTTGCTTTTCTATAGACCTTCCAGCATTTGTCATTTTCCTTTTTTTATTTTTTATTTTTGGTCAACTTTACCTACTGATGGGTATGAAAGGGAATCTCAGAACTGTTTTCCTTTGTATTTCCCTAATTATTGGTGATTTAGATGATTTTATCATGAGGTTGTGCATATCTTGAATTTCTTCCTCTGAAAAGTGCCTGCTCATATCCTTTGACCATTTATCAATTGAGAAATGGCTCTTATTTTTATAAATTTAAACCAACACCCACATATCTCAGAAATGAGACATTTATCAGAGAAACTTGCTGCAAAAACTTTTTTTCTCTTAACTTGCTTTTCTTTTCTTTTTAGCTGAATTGATTTTGCTTGTGAGAAAACTTTTTAATTCTATGTAATCAAGTTGTCCATTTTGCCTCATGTGACCTTTTCTATTTCTTGCTTAATCATGACCTCTTCTCAAGCCATAGATCAGACAGGTAATTTCTTCCTTGTTCCTCTAATTTGTTTTATAATGTTACCTTTTGTGTCTCCATTTGAAGATAAGCAGCTTATTTTGGCATATGGAGCAAGATGCTGGACTATACCTATTTTCTTCCAGATTGCCTTCCTATTTTCTCCACAAAAATTATTGAATATTGAGTCCTTACCCTCTTAAAAGATGGAATCTTTAGGTTTATGAAACACTGGGCATTGTGCTAATTTGCTTCTGTATATTTCATACTGATCTGCTCCATTATACGTGTGTGTGTGTGTGTGTGTGTGTGTGGCATATGGCAAAGTGCTTTTACGTTCTTTGCTCCTCACAATAAGAGTGATAAGGTAAGGTAGCTAGGTGGTGTAGAAGATAAGGTGTTGGACTTACAAGCAGGAAGATGTGAGTTTGAATCCTGTCTCAGACACTTGCTAGCTATATAACCCCAAGCAAATCATTTAACTTCTTTGTCTCAGTTTGGGGATCATAACAGCACTGACTTCAAAGAATTGTTAGGAGGATCTAATGAGATAACATATCTCTTTTTTTTTTTTGCTTTGTAAATCTTGTTTTGTGAATTTAAAGTGCTGTATACATGATATCTCATATTATTATTAGTTATAAGAACAGAGGATTGGAGCTGGAAGGAATCACAGAAATTATCGAGTCCAGTTTCTTCATTTTGCACAAAAGAAAATTAACGCTGAGGAAACTTAAGTGACTTATCTGAAATCTCATAGCTCAGTAGCAAAGCAAGGATTCAAATCTAGATCCTCAGATACCAAAATCATCAGTCTTTCTTAAAACAATTTTTTATTATAACCTTAATAGCATTAACATTTCACTGTACTAAGAAAAGAAAAAGATGATTGTATATAAAACTGTGAACTTCTCATTTTAAATGCATATTAAATTTAAAATAATATTTTTTAAAAAAACCTTTCTTGTACTTATCTATGTTCCCTTCTTTTTGCTCTGTTCTCTATATTTTTAGATGATCTGTTGATGTTCTTTTTTGCTTTTCTTCTTTTTTGCATCACAATCACTACTTAGCAATTTTCCACCCCACCAGCACCCCACAAAAGTATTCACTTATAACAAGCAAATATGCTTGAAGTTTAGTTTTTCTAAGGATTATTCCTTCTCTAGCTCCAACATCCTTCTAAAACTCCCCTCTCTCCTTTCCTATCCCCACCTATTTCCCTGTTAAATTTTATACATTTCTACACCAGAATCCTTGTGAGTGTGTGTGTGTGTGTGTGTGTGTGTATGTGTGTGTGAATGTTCAACCAACCCAAGACTCATTAGATTCCTATCTTCTATCCTCACTACCTTCATGTTTGTATACTCTTATTTGGGCACAATCCAATTACAAAAATATTCTTTGGTTTTTACCTAGTGTATTCCCATTTCCCTCCTATTTATTTCTTCTCTTAAAATCAAAAAACACCTCTGGCCCATTAGACTGAAAGCATTTGATCTCCAGGGCTCTTCCACTGTATTATGGAGCTTCTCTTACTATCTCTGTCTTGCTGATGAGGAAATAGAGTTTCACTGAATTTAAGTGATTTATCCAAGGTCACCTAGACAATAAATGGAAGGGTCAAGTCTAGAACCCAGGTCAGAATCACAGAATCATGGATTTTCAGAATTTGAAGGAATCTTTATGGTTCTCTCATTCAACTGATATCCCAAAAGAATCGTACTGCAAGAAACAAAAGAAATGGTCCTCTAGCCTCTGCTTGAAGACCTGCTAGGAGGGAAAATCCACCCACTCGTAAGAAAGAGCATTCTGGATATCAGTAACTCTAATTGTTAGGATTTTTTTTTCTGATATCAAGCCCAAAGTTGCCTCTTTGCATCCTCCACCCATTACCCCTGGTTCTACCATCTGGGACCAACCATAATAAATCTACTCTCTCTTCTACATGACAACCTTTAAAATATTTAAGACAGTTACTATCTCCCATCTGAATCTTCTCTTCTCTAGCCAAGCCATGCTCAGTTTATTTAACCACTTCTCATATGGAATGAGTTTAAAGCCATTCATTCTCCTGGTTGCCCTCTTACAGACAATTTCTAGTTTTTTAGTCCCTCTTTAACTGAGGGCCCAGAACTGAACACAGTTCTCCAAATATGGTTTGACCAGGGCAGATTGTATTAAAACTATCACCTCCTTTTTCCTGGAAGCTATGGTTTCTATTTAATGCAGGCCAAGATTGCATTAGCATTTCTGGCTGCCATATAACACTATTGATACATATTGAGCCAACTCAACTTGTAGTGTCCTGATTCTAAGCCAGTGTTACTGTACCAGACTTCTCAAGTTCTTGGATTCTGCTTTCTCTTTTCTTATTGTAATTATAACCTATTCACATCTTTTTAGCTTAATGTGCAAGTCTTTTTTTATTCTATACTTCTATTATTATCATTTGGTTTTTTTATCACCCTTATTTCTGAAAGTATCTCTCCTTCTCTACCCAATGAACTACCTGTTGTAAAAAAAACAACTAAAAGATTGAAGGAGAAAAAAGCAACTCAGTAAAATTAACCAATGTATGAACCAAATCTGGCGATGTGCACAATGTTTTATATCCAAAATCTCTCCCCACTATGCAGAAAAAAGGAGGAAGGTGTACTTTTTTCTGCATTTGGTGTGGGATGAGGGATAAGCATGATTATTTTAATTATGAAACATTATTTCAATTTTCCTTAAAATAATTTTTTAAATAATCAAGTTTTTTTTTTCTTTCCCTTCCTTTTCACACATAGGAAAGAAGGAAGAAAAAAAGAGGGAAAGAAAGAGGGAGGGAAGAAAGGAGGACAGAGGGAGGGAGAAAGAAATCCTCTATCATATAAGCTTAGTCAAGCAAAAAAATTCCCATATTGGCAAAGTCCAAAACTTCATCTTCTCTCTGTCCCAAGATGGGCATCGTTCTTCTGTATCAGTCCTCTAGAATATGGGTTGATCATTTACTTGATCAGAGTTGTTAACACTTTCAGAATTATTCATTTTTACAATATTGATGTTGTAACATGAATTGTGTTCCTGGTTCTGTTCCCTTCATTCTGAATCAGTTCATAGAAGTCATCCCTGGTCTCTCTGAAATCATTTTTTCTTCATATAGCACAATAAAATTCTATTGTATTCATGTACCATAATTTTCTAAGCCATTTCAAAATTGATAAGAACTCCTTTAGTTTTTGGTTCCTTAATGCCATGGGAAAAAGCCACTATAAATATTTTTGTACATATAGGAAGTTTTCCTCTTTCTTTGATTTCTTGCAGGTATAGGCCAGCAGTGGTATTACTGGGTCAATGGAACTTTGAATTGACTCAATCACTCTGAAAAATTATTTGGAATTATGCCTCCAAAGTTACTAATCCATTTCATTTTTGTTGTTGCTGTTTTTGTTTCCACTAATATTATAATAGTCATTCCTTATAATGTTTTCCTGGTTCTGTTTACTTAAGTCTGCATCAATCCATATGTCTTCCTTTGCTTCACTGAGTTCTTCATATTCATCACTTTTCATGGCACAGTTTTGCTATTTCCTAATCAATGAGGTTCTACTTCATTTCCAGTTCTTTCCTACTACAAAAAGTACTGCCATGAAATTTTGGTGTATATGAGGAATTTTTTGTGATTTGACTCCTTGGGGTCTATGCCTAGCTGTGAGGTCTCTGGGTTAAAGATTATGGAAATTTTCATCCTAATATGCAATTTTTACAGTCATTGGAAGGATCCATCCTATAGTTGACCTCATATATGTAAAGCATGAAAGTCCCAGCATTATGATATAGAAAACATGCTGGCTCTGAAGTTAAAGGGCTAGGGTTTGAATGTCATTTCTGCTACTGACTATTTAAGTAACACTGGACAAGAAGGTCATTTAACTTCTCAAGTCTCCCTTCTTTCCAATCCACTTTTCACATAATTACCAGAGATTGCCTAAATCACAGGTCTGACCATACTGCGTTCTCTTACTCAGTAAACTCTGGGGGCTCCCTACTGACTTGTGGACGAAATATGATTTTATCCTGATCTCATCCTTTTTTGAATTTCTGTTTTTGTATGTCTTATGATGTATATAATGATTAGCATAGCAATATATTTATAAAATTTATAAATAAGTAAACATACAAATATTAGGGGTGCATGCTCCAATTTTTTTTACTAATGGGATACCCAATCAAGAAAGTTTAGAGACCACTCCGACCCTGTCAGAGATTGCTATTATTAATGGTTTGGAACTGACCTGTCTGGCAATGCCCATGCCAATACTATTCAAACCCCACGGGAGAAGCTCGTTGTAAAGAGAATTAGTGGCTACTAAATACAGCACTTGTGCTAAGTGCTGAAGTGTAAGTTTTCTAGCCAGGTTGATCCCTTGGGCTCTACAACTTAAATCAGAGCCTAGAAAGGCAAGATCAGAACATTTCAGCATGGAGCTGAATCCAACCATGGCAGAAGGTGGGGGTGGGGGGAAGCAAAATGTCTTGCTTTTGAAAATATATAATAAGCATGCACATACAAATACATACACACACACACACACACACACACATATACACACACACCCCAAATCCAGAACTAGAAAATGTAGATTTAATTTCCAACTATGTTACTTACTAGCTGTGTGATCTTGGGCAAATCACTTCCCCTCTCTCAGTTTCAATTTCTTCCTTGGGAAAATGAAGGAGTTGGAGTAGATTAACTCTAGAGAACCTTTCAGCTCTACACTCCTATGGACTCAAGATTCTATGGCCAAGATATTGGAGTCCGTGGCTTTCTATAGACAGAGCCATTGGTAGAGATTTCATGTCTACTGCTCTGTCCCCCTGCCCCTAATCTATGAGATATGTCCTGAAGCCAAGAATTAGGAATCATCAATATATATCTGCCAATCATATGGCAGAGTGTAAAAGAGGATTCTTGCATGAGAAGGAGAGAGAGTACATTAAACCCATATGACTGCTAGGATTCCTCCTGTACCCAAGGTTCTGTGACTCCATTACTTCCTTAGTGAAATTTAATAGTTCATAATGAGTTCTATCTGTGTGTGAATGTTACCTCAGTATAATATTTTTCCCCAATACCTGCCTTATTTTTTTTACTCTGTTGTTAAATGCTTACTAATTTGCCAAGCATTGTACTAAGCACTAAAGATACAAAGAAAAACAAAAAACACTACATTTGTCTTCAAGAAGCTCACATTCTCATGGGAGAGACCACTTGAAAATAACTCTACATACAAGATCTATGCAGTACAAATGAGAGGTCATTTCAGAGGGAAGGCACTAGCATTGAGAAGAGCTAGAAAAGTTAGGATTTGAACCAAATATTGAAGGAAGCCAACATTTATGTAAAACCATTAGCAAACATTATTCGTAATGGGGATAAGTTAGAAGTTTTCCTAGTAAGATCAGAAGTTAAACAAGGATGCCCATTATCACCAATATTATTCAGTATTGTGTTAGAAATGCTAGTAATAGCAATAAGAAAAAGAACTTGAAGGAATCAAAATGGGCAATGAGGTAATAAAACTATCTCTTTTGCAGACAATATGATGATATACTTGGAAAATCCTAGAAATTCAACTAAAAAGTTAATTTAAAAAATTTTAGCAAAGTAGCAGGATATAAAATAACCCCACATAAATCATTAGCATTTCTATATTTTACCAACAAAACCCTGCAAGAAAAGATAGTAAAAGATACCCCATTTAAAATAACTGAAGACTATATAAAATACCTGGGAGTGTATCTGCCAAGACAAACCCAGGAACTACATGAGCATAATTATAAAATATTTTTATACAAATAAAGTCAAATTTAAATAATTAGAAAAATATTAATAGTTCATGGCAATTCTACCCAAGCTAACCTACTTATTCAATGCCATCCCAATTAAATTACCAAAAACTTATTTTATTGAACTAGAAAAAAACTCATTTGGTAGAACAAAATATCAAGAATATCAAAGGAATTAATGAAGAAGATATAAAGGAAGAAAGTTTAGCCAGACCAGTCTCAAACTATAAGGCAGTAATTATCAAAACTGTCTGGTACTGGCTAAAAGATAGAAAGGTGGTTCAGTGGAACAAAGTAGACATACAATTCATCGTAGTAAATTAGTATAGTAACCCTGTATTTGACAAATTTAAAGATTTAGGCTTTTAGGTTAAGAATACACTATTTGATAAAAAATTGTTGGAGAACTTTATCAAATTTATAAGAATATGAGTCATTCCCCAATTGATAAATGGTCAAAGGATATGAACAGGTAGTTTTTCGCTGAGAAAATCAAAGCTATATGTGAAAAAATGCTCTAAATCATTATTGATTAGAGAAATGTAAATTAAACCAATTTCAAGATATCATCTCACATCTATTAGATTGACTAAAATCATAAAAGAGGAAAATTGTGTGTTGAAGGGGATGTGGGAAAATTGCTACATCAATATGTTGTTAGTGGAACCATGAACTAATCCAACCATTTTGGAGAGCAATCTGGAATTATTTCCAAAGTATTATAAAATTGTGTATACCCTTTGATTCAATAATACCACTATTAGGTCTGTTTTCCAAAGTGATCAGGGAAAAAGGAAAAAAAGCTTTATGTTCTAAAATATTTATAGCAACCCTTTTTTTGGTGGCAAAGAACTGGAAACTGAGGGAATGACCATCAGTTGGGGAATGACTAAACAAGTTATGGTATATGACTGTGATGGAATACTGCTAGAAGTGAGGAGATGGTTGACTTGAGAAAAACATAGAAAGACTTGCATGAAATAAAGAAGAGTTAAGTGAGTGGAATCGAGAGGACACTGTATACAGAACAGCAACATTGCTAAAAAAAAAAAAAGGTAATTGTGAACAACCAAGTTATTCTGAGTACTATAAATACTCAAATCAACTATAAAGGACATATGAAAGAAGATACTATCTACCTCCAGAGAAAGAACTAATAAATAGAAATACACATAGCATGGTTTTACGTATATTTCCAAACCTATGTCAAATGGTGACCTTTTCTAGTATGGGCTAGGGAAGAACGGAGGGAAGGGGACAGTTCAGAAATTAAAATATAACTAAAAAAAAAGTTAATTTTTTTTAAGAAAAGAAGAAGAAAGAAGCTAAGAGACAGAGGAGAGGAAGGAGACAATTCTAGGTTTCGGGGACAGCTAGTGAAAAGGAACAGAGTTGACAGATGTTCCTTATGATAAACCCCAAGAAGGCCAATGTCACTGTATCATAGAGTCAAATCAACTCAATAAACACATGTTAAGCATGTAGTATGAGCCATTGCAACCTACCTAACAAGTAGTCATTCAGTCTTTACTTAAAGACCTCTATTGAAATGGAACTTATAGTTCTCAAGGTAGCCTATTTTACTTGTACAGACTAGAATGCCACCTTTCTCTCCTTTGTCTCATAGGATCCCTATAATCCTAAAGAGTTTAGCTGAAGGTTTATCCTGATGAAGACCTTTTTGGCCCCCTTCCTCACTGCTAATGCAGCCCTCAAAAATTATAGTGTATTCACGCTATAAATATTTTGCACTTACTTATTTAATAGTGACTACTCAGTCCCCTACTGCCTGAAGGCTTGGGATGTACATTTCATCCCTTCCCCAGGGTTGTCCAGTGTCCTTAAGGAGGTTTGGGGTATGGTTCTAGTCCCCACCCACAGTATTCCCCCATTTCTAAGACTCTTAAAAGTCAGATTAGCTTTTATAAAGGAATATTTACTTCAACGATATAGCAAGAACCAATATACAGATATCATTCCTCCCTCCAAATATCTGATGGGCATAACTGCATCCTGAACCGCCTCAGTTTCTAAGGAGGGAAAGAGGATTAGGACTCAGCTTCTATATAGAACAGTTCCACCAAGGTCCAAGTCTAAAACCTTCATTGGGCTCTAGTTTTGGCACACTGGCTTCTCAGGACTTCCCTGATGGCCCGGCTGCAAAATCCAGTTTGAATTGCCATCTACAAGGCTGCCATGGCTCAAGTCCCCAAGATGGGGATTCTATCACATTTGTCTTGAGCTAAAACAGGACAAACAAAATGGAACAACACTTCAATCTCAATTCTTAGGGCCATGGGGTCAAAAAGAGGAGAGGGGAAGGTCCCCTCTTCCCCTTACCCAGTTCAGTTCATGGTACCATCTTTCTAGACATAGCTGGAAAGAGAGAATATCCCAGTATGACAATTTTAAAGATGTAGATTGTTCTGGCTACACAGCTAATGGAAAGAAGTTGTTCCCACCCAGAATTGTGTTCGTCCTTCGTTGCCAAAGAAGACCATGCCATCAGAGAAGTGATGACATGACTTGCATTTGACTTTGTTTTGAATGAGGGAGGGTTGTGCAGGTCACCAGCCTCACTTCTCCTCCAGAGCCATCTGAATCCAGTGACCAGATATTCATCAGGATGACTGGAGATGATCCAGGATGCACTGGGAAACTTTGGGTCCACCCATGTCTTAGGGGAATACAGAACATCTTCTCTTAGAAACAGTGTATCTCCATCTGAGGTGTTCTTGGTATATGCAGGAAAGCCCCCATTATATTTAAATATCTAAATGCTGCTTTGCTTGAGGAATTTAGGGCTATCTTCAGAGCCTAGCATAGAAACTACCATAGCAGGTGCTAAATAAATGTTTGGGTACTACATAAATGATGAGCTGGGAAGAATTTCCTTACATGAAACCTAGCTCTGTTTCTCTGAAACTTTAACCTGTTTCTCCTAGAGCAGTCACTTACCAGCTGGATGATAACCTTGGGCAACTCACAAGCTCTCTGGGCTCAGATTCCTCACTTATAAAAACTAGGGGACTGCAGCAGATGGCCTCTTATGTCCCTTCCATCTCTAAATCTATGACCCTAAGCTTTATTTTTGCTTCCGGGGGCAGCCTTTCAAATATTTGAATAAAACTATTATATCTACTCCCAAAGTCTTTTTTCAGGATAAATATTTCATTTTCTTCATGAGATCCTCTTATAATGTGATCTCAAGACCCTTTGCTCTCTTAATCACCTCTTCTGGATGCTCTCCAGCTTAGTTCAATTCAACGAACATTTCTTGATTTCTTTTATGTACAAACTAAGGTTTGGCCACCAGTTATACAAAAGTAAAAAATTATATACTTACTCTCGAGGATGTTGTAATCTAATGTAGAAGGAGGTGAGTTTGATACATTCACAGATAAGCATGATTCAAGACTGATTATGTTGCTCATGGGTAGGTCAAATCAATGTAATAAAAATTACAATTCTCCCTAAATTAATCTATTTATTTAGTGCCATACCCATAATCAAACTATCCAAAAATTATATTATAAAGCTAGAAAAAAATACTAGCAAAATTCATTTGGAAGAACAAAAGCTCAAAGATATCAAGGGAATAATTGAAAAAATGGACAAGAAGATAGATGATCTGGCTGTACCAGATCGCAAACTGTATCATAAAGCAGCAATTAACAAAACAATCTGGCACTAAGAAATAGAGTGATGGATCAGTGGAATAGGTTAGATATAAATTACATTATAATAAATGACCATAGTAATACAATATATGATAAATGCAAAGATCCAAACTTTTGGAACAAAAACTGCTGGGAAAGTTGGAAAATAGTATGGCAAAAAAATAGGTATATATCAACATCTCACATTGTATACCAAGATAAGGTCAAAATTGGTACACGATTTACATATAAAGGATGATACTATAGTTTATCTGTCAGATTTATGGATAAGGAAAGACTTTAGGACCAAAGAAGATATAGAGAGCATCATGAAATAGATGTTTTTGATTACATAAAATTAAGACGTTTTTGCACAAACAAAATGAATACAATCAAGATTATAAGGAAAGCAGAAAACTGGGGGAAATTGTCTGTAACAAGTATCTCTGATAAAGGTCTTATTTCTCAAATACATAAAGAACTGAGACAAATTCATAAAAATACAGGTCATTCCCCAAGTGATAAATTGTCAAAGGATATGAATAGGCAGTTTTCAGATAAGGAAATGAAAGCTATACATAGTCATGAAAAAAATGCTCTAAATCACTATTAATTAAAAGAAATTCAAATTAAATGAGGTATTACTTTCCACCTATAAGAGTGTCTAATATGACAAAAAAAGTGAAAATGTTGGATGTTTGAGGGGATGTGGGAAAACTGGGACAGAAGTTGTGAACTGATCCAACCATTCTGGAGTTTGGAACTATGCCCAAAGGGCTATAAAATTGTGTTGATCCAACAATAACACTGCTAGGTCTATCTCCCAAGACCCCCCCCCCAAAAGGGAAAAGGACCTATTTGTACAAAAATATCTATAGTAGTTCTTTTTGTGGTGGCTAAGAATTGGAAATCAAAGGCATGCCCATCAATTGAGGAATGACTAAACAAGCTGTGGTATATGTTTGTAATGGAATATTATTGTGAAATGACAAGCATGATGATTTCAGAAAAAACCTTCAAAGATTTACATGAATTGCTGCATAGTGAAGTGAACAGAATCAGGAGAACATCGTACACAGTAACAGCAATATTGTCTGATGATGAATTGCGAATGGTTTAGCTATTCTCATCAATGCAGTGATCCAAGACAATCCCAAAGGGCTAATGATGAAGCATACTGTCTGCCTCCAGAGAGAGAACTGATGTTGATTTAATACAGACCAAAGAATGCTATTTTTCACTTTTTTCCTTCATTCTTTCTTTTGTTCATCTTGAACAAAATGACTAATGTGGAAATGTTTTACACAATTAACTGTGTATAACCTATATCTGATTGCTTACCATCTCAGAAAGGGGGGAAGGGGGGGAGGAGGGAAGAAAGGATAGAATTTGGGACTCAAAACGTTAAATACAAAGGTTTAAAAATTGGTGGGGGAACACAGACTATGATATGGGCAGAAGAGAAATACAGGTACACTTTCTTTTATTGTGCTTTGCTTTATTACTCTTTGCAGATGTTATATAGGTCTTTTTAAAAAATTTTTAAAAATTCAAGGTTTATGGCAACTTTATGACATGTCTCTGTGTTACATTTTGGAAATTCTCACAATATTTCAAACTTTTCATTCTTATTACATCTGCTATAGTGACCTGTGATCAGTGATCTTTGATGTTATTGTTGTAATTGTGTTGGGGAGCCACAAACCACCCCCATATAAGACTGCAAACTAAGTCGATAGATGTTATGTGTTCTGACTACTCTACCAACAAACTGTTCCCCTATCTCTCTACCTCTCCTTGGGCCTCCCTATTCCCTGACACCTAATAGTATTGAAAATATTATATAAACTTATAAAGCAGCAGCAGGATTTGAGAAGATTGATTCAAATTTTGAAAGTTCTATTCTAGGTAAAATGTTTTCAAACAGCATCACCTGCTACAGAGAAATCTTTTGTGAAAGAAAGACTTAGTCTACACAGCAAACTTCATTGTTGTCTTATTTTAAGAAATTGCCACAGTCATCCCAATCTTTAGCAAATAGCATCCTGATTAGTCAGTGACCATCAATATCAAGGCAAGACCCTACACTAGCAAAAAGATTATGGCTTGCTAAAGACTCAGATGATGGTTATCATTTTTTAACAATTTAATATTTTAATTAAAGTAAGTACATTTTAGATATAGTACTACTGCACACTTAATAGACTATGGTGTAGTATAACCATAGCTTTGATATGTACTGAGAAACAAAAAATTCATATGACTTACTCTATTGGAATATTAGCTTTATTGTGGTGATCTGGAACTGAACCTATAAGGTATTCACAAAGTATGCCTGTATACAAAGTTTCTATGGAAAATGCAGGAGGGAGAGATCACTTTCATCCCTAGCTAGAAAGAATATACCAAGGAAAGCTTCATGTGGGAAGAGGTTTCTGGATAAGACCCCAACCCATTCTATTCAATAGTCTTGTGTAAAATCAACATATACAATAAAATTCATAATTGGAGGTGAAGAATAGGAAGGATGAGAGACAAGAAAAGCTACTTTGGAGGCAAAAGGGTGAAACTAAAAACCAATGCAGCCAAGAGAAAGCAGAAACAAGGGTGGGCAGATTGACAAAGAAAATTAAAATTCATTTATGCCTATGTAGTCCCAGGTCATGTCATAAATCCCTTTCACTTAACCCATTATACATAGTCCTGGTCTTTACCAAGGGGTGTATTTTTAGCTGCTAATATCAAGGAATTAATAGTATTTAAAATATGTGACAATTGATTATCACTTGATTGTTTAATAAACTCTGGTGTTGTTGATGTTGTTCAGTCATTTTCAACTCTTCATGACCCCATGGATCATAGAGTATCAGGCCCTTCTATTCTCCAGTATCTCTCCAAGTCTTGTCAGAATTCATGTTTGTTGTTTCCATGATACTATCTATCCACTTAATCCTCTGCCAATAACTTTTCCTTTTGCCTTTTATCTTCCCCACCTTTAGGGTTATTTCCAATAAATCCCATCTTCTCATTTTGTGGCCAAAGTATTTAAGCTTCAGTTTCAGTATTTGACGTTCTAGTGGATAGTCTGAATTGATTTCTTTAACCATTGACTGATTGGATCTCCTTCCTGTCTAAAGAATTCTCAAAAGTCTTCTCCAGCCCCACAATTTGAAAGCATCAGTTCTGTGGTGCTCAACTCTCTATGTAGTCTAACTCTCACCATCATACATTGCTATTGGAAAAAATAGAGTTTTGACTATATGGAACTTTGTCGGCAAGGTAATGTCTCTGCTTTTTAGTAAGCTCTCCAGATTTGCCATAGCTTTCTTTCGAAGGAGGAAGCATCTTTTAATTTTATGGCTTCAGTCACCATCTGCAGTGATCTTTGAGCCCAAGAATATAAAATCTGACACTTTTTCCCTTTCTTCTTCCTCCATTTACCAGGAAGTGATAGGACCAGTTGGACAAGTAAGGAAACATTTTGTTGTGATCCATACATTTTAAGCCTTTAATGTAGTCAATGAAGCAGAAATAGTTGCTTTTCTAGAACTCCTTTGCTTTCTCCGGCAATTTGGTCTCTAGTTTCTCTGCCTCATTAAAAGCCAGCTTCCTCTCAGTTCACATATTGCTGAAGCCTAGACTACAGAACCTTAAATATAATCTTGCTGGTATATGAAATAAGTGCAGTCATTCAGTAATGTGAATATTCCTTAACATTGCCCTTCTTTAGGACTAAGGCATAAAAACTGATCGTTTCCAATCTAGTGACCACTGTTGTGTTTTCCAAATTTTCTGACAGATTGAGTGCAGCACTTTAACAGCATCACCTTTTAGAGTTTTCAGTAGCTCAGCTGGAATTCCAACACCTCTTCCAGGCTTATTGTCAGCAATGCTTGCTAAGATCCGCTTACTTTCATTGTCTAGGATGTCTGGTTCTAGATCAGTAACCACACCATCATGGTTATCTGGTTATTGTGATTATCAGTGATGTCAAGATCTTTCTTGTACAGTTCTTTTGTGTATTCTTGCTTCCTCTTCTTAATGTCTTCTGCTTCTGTTAAATTCCTACCATTTTTGTCATTTATCATGCCCATTTTTGCATGACTTTCCCTTGACATCTCCAATTTTCTTGAAGAGATCTCTTAGCTTTCCTATTCTATTATTTTCTTCTGTTTCCTTGGATTTGTGTGTCCATCCTTCATTGCCAAAGAAGACCATACCACTGGAGAAATAATGACATGACTTGCACTTGTCTTTGTTTTGAGCAAGGGAGGGCTGTGCAGGTCACCAGACTCATTTCTCCTCCAGAGCCATCTGAATCCAGTGACCAGATATTCATCAGGATGACTGGAGATGACCCAGGATGAGGCAGTTGGGGTTAAGTGACTTGCTCAAAGTCACACAGCTAGTGAGTGTCAAATGTCTGAGGTGAGATTTGAACTTAGCTCCTCCTAACTCCTGCACTGGTGCTCTATCCACTGCACCACCTAGCTGCCCCATTTCTTTGCATTGCTTATTTAAGAAAACCTTCTTATTTCTCCTTGCTATTCTCTAGAATTCCGTATTCAGTTGAATATCTTTCTCTTTTCCCTTTCTTTTTCCTTCTTGAGGGATTAGATCCTTCTTTCCTCAGCTATTTTTAAAGCCTCATCAGACTGTCATTTTGCTTTCTTGATCTTCTTTTTCTTTAGAATATTTTTTGTTGCTGCCTCCTGTACGATAATGCAAAACTCTAGTCATAATTCTTCAGATCTAATCTCTCAAATCTATTCATCACCTATATTCAGAAGGGGTGTTTTTTAGGTCTTAGGTTTTTCTTTAGGTTTTTTAGGTCTTACAGGTCTTACTTGCATGGTTTGATGGTTTTCCCTATTTTCTCCAATGTAAGTCTGAATTTTGTAATAAGAAGCTCATGATCTGACCCACAGTCAGCTCCAGGTCTTGTTTTAACTCTCTAAAGCTTTTCCTCCTTTGATTGCAAAATATATAATCAATCTGATTTCTATATTCACCATCTGTACAGTCCATGTCCATGTGTACAGTCACCTTTTGAGTTGTTGAAATAGAATGTTTACTATGACCAGTGAGTTATTTTGTCAAAAATCTATTGGTCTCAACCCTACTTCATTTTGTATCCAATGCCAAACTTGCTTATTATTCCAATGAGGTTTTTATTTCCTACTCCATTCCAGTCTCCTATGATGATTGCACCATCTTTTGGGGGGGAGGAGGGTGTTATTTCTAGAAGATGTTAGAAAGGTCTTCATAGAAAGGTCTTCATAGATCAACTTTGGCCTCTTTAGCATCAGGGGTTGGAGCATAGACTTGTATTACTATGATGGTCAATGTTTTGCCTTGGATTTGGACAGATACCATTCTGTCATTTTTGAGATTATACCCCAGTCCTGCTTTTCTTTGCCTTATTATTAACTATGAGAGCTATTCTATTTCTTCTAAGGAATTCTTGTCCACAGTAACATGTGGAGTGACTATCGGAATCATCTGAATCTGAAACTCCAATGACTCCCTATTATTTCTAGGATCAAATATAAAATTCTCTATTTTGCTTTTAAAATCTTCTATAACCTGACCTCTTCCCATATTTTCAGTCTTGTTAGACCCTACTTTCTCAACCCCACCTTCCCCAGCTCTCTGCTGTGTGTTGACACTAACTCCCTTGCCTTTCCTCTCATGTGATACTCCATCTTCCAACTCAATGCATTTTCATTGACTGATTCCTATGCCTGCAACTCTCTCTTTGCACAGCCCCACCTCTTGGCTTCCCTGGCTTACTTCAAGTCTTAGCTAAGTTTGCTGAGAAAAACCTTCCCTTTCCTCCTTTATTTTAGTGCCTTCCTTCATAGATTATCTTCAATTTATTCTGTATCTAGCTTGTTTGTACATAGTAATTTTCATGCCATCTTTCCCATTAGACTGTGAACCCCTTAACAGAAGGAACTCTTTTTTGCATTTCTTTGAAACCCCAGTGTTTAGTATAGCGCCTAGTATATTGTTGTTGTTCAGTTGTTTTCAATTATGTCTGACTCTTCTTGACCCCATTTGGGGTTTTCTTGGCATTGATACTGGAGTGCTTTGCCATTTCCTTCTCCAGTTCATTTTACAGATGAGTAAACTGAGGCAAACAGGTTAAATGACTTGCCCAGGGTCACATTGCTTTTATGTGTCTGAGGACAGATTTGAACTCAGGAAGATGTCTTCCTGACTCAACGCCTAGCATTCTACCCACTGCACCACCTAGTGGCCCTTCTGGTGCATAGTGGGTATTTTGTAAATGAATGGTGACTGACTGATTGGACACTGAAGCAGCATGGTATAGTAAAGAGAGGACCGGTTCGGAAATCAAAAGACTTGGGTTCAGATACTAACGATGACGTTTACTAACTGTATGACCTTGTCACTTAGCCTCCTTAATCCTCAGATTTCTTGCTTGTGAAATTAGAGGCCTAGGTGGCCTCTGAGGTCCCTTCTAGCTTTAGATGAATAGCCTTATAATATGATTTATTGGTCACATCCTTTCTGATATAAGAGAGAAATAAAAAGTTGGAATAGATGAGAGGGTTTTAAGATCCCCTCTTACTCTAAAGGAGTCTCTAGGTGGCACTATAATACACAGAGCCACTGGCTTGGAGTCAAGAAGACTCATCTTAATGAGTTCAAATCTGGCCTCAGACACTTACTGGCTGTGGAGCTATGAGTTACTTGCCTCAGTTTACTAATCTGTCAAATGAGCTGAAGAAGGAAACAGCAAACCACTCCAGTATCTTTGCCAAGCAAACCCAAAATGGGGTCACAAAGAGTCAGACACAACTGGACAACTACTCAACAACTGATTCAAAAATCCAAAGAATCAATGACTATTTGATTATGGTATTTCTTGAAATAAATCACTCATAAAAGCATCTGGAATCAGAAGATCTGTGTTCAAATTCCATCTCTGCCATTTCTTCCTTTGGGCAAATGGGCCTCAGTTTCCAGATGTAGCAAATGGTCTAGCTGTTCATTGATGTCCATTTCAACTCAACATGTGTGGTCTGACACTAACGTATTTGCCATGTTCTTTCTGATGTAACAAGAACAAGAGGGAAGAGATGGGCAGCCTGGGTGGTACTTTGGTTTCCAGTCGATGTTAAAAAACCAACCCAGAGGAAGGCCTCCAGAATGCTCGATGGCTCCTCTATGGAGAACTGAGAAGAGGATATGAATAAAAATCACATGAAATGAGAAAGCATGGGGGAGGGTTTATCTGTACTTTGGAGAGAATGCCCTCCTTAGTGAGGTCACAGATCCAACCCAGTATCCCTTCTGGGATTGTTGCCTCTTATCCAACTAGTCATACGTTCTCTTAGTCTCAGTTTTCTTATCTGTAAAATGGAAATAATAATAGCACCTACCTCACAAGGGAGTTGGGAAAGTCAAATGAAATAACATGTGTAAATTGCTTTGCAAACCAAAATGCAAAATAACTGCTGAGCATTATTCTTTATTATTATTATTAATTATTCCCATGCTTCAAGGGCTCCCTCTACTCTGAAGTCTTCCCTAACTACTTCAACCCACAACAATCTCCCTTCCCTTGTAGTTCTAGTCTATAACAAACATACAGGTTTAAAATTAGAATGGACATCATCCATCATCTGCTATAACCCTCTCATTTTACAGATGAGGAAATTGAGGCCTAGGGATGTTAAATGATTTGCCTAAGCTCACACAGTCAGCATCAGAGATAGAATTTAGCCCCAGGAGATCTTTTGACTCTAGCCAAGACTCTTTCCACCCTACATTGTCCATGGTCATATTCAATTAAATTCAATTCTAAACAAATATTCATTAAGTGCTTATTATATACAAGGCACTGTACTGGCAACTAGGGATGCAAGATTTTAAAATGACTTAATACCTGTCATTGAGAATCTTACTGTCCTTTCAGACAATGTCATGTGTATGAATGAGTTGAATAGGATGGAGACAAAAGAGTGATCCAGATAAAATATTCTAGGAAAATTTGGGGAGGAAGAGAACAGTTTAAATTCATTACATTTTTTCCATATGTGGAATATTTTTCCTAGCCACAGTATAAGTCCCTTGAGGACAGGAACAATTTCTTACATTTCTCTTATGTTCTCTTACTGTACTTAACACAATACTGGGCAAAATTGAACACATTCAATAAAGACTTATTACTAGAATGATTCATTGATCCATTTACCACTGATATTTGACACTATCACCTGTGGTATAGTGAATAGAATGCTACACTTGGAGTTAAAAAGATCTGGGTTCCAATTCCACCTCTATCAATCTGTCAGTCAATAAGCATTTCTTAAGCACCTACTTGTGTCAGTCACTTTTCCAAAGGAAATCTTTTGGAGAGAAGGCACTAGTAGCAGCTAGGAGCATCTGAAAAGATGACATGGAAGATGGCATTTGGACTGAACTTCAAAGGAAACCGGGACTTTAAGAAACAAAGGTGAGTGAGGATGGAATGTGTTCTATGTACTGACTGACTGATGTTAGTTGACTTGACAAGTGAACTAACTGTTCACCTCCACTTCCTCACTGATTAAATCTGTGATCTGTAAAAATCAGGATAAAAATATATGCAACCCTGATCTCACTCACAAAATTTGTTGTGAAGTTCAGATCAGAAAACTTGTATAAAGCACTTTGAAACTCTTAAAAACCTAAAGGTGTGCTGCTATTATTTTCTTTTTTTCACTTGAAATCAATTGTACAAAAATGACTTCCAATCAGCTAGTCGTCCCACTGAACAGTAACTTCTTTATTTCTTAATACTATCTAGAATATGGACAGAGTGACATAAAGGAAACCTCTGAGTCAAAACATCTATGGTAGGAAAAATAAAGGTGACCTATTAAGTACTTCACCAACTTTCCTAAAGACTTCATGTTTGTACCTTATAAATCATGGAAGTTTGTTCCATAATGGCTTTGCCAAACATACTACACTGAGCTGAACATCTTTAAGAGCCATGATGACCCATGATGGAGTGGGGTGTATTTACACAAAATTTCCTACATCAATCTTGGTATACAAATGAAGGTGATGTAATAACACTGAGAAACAACTATCTGCAGAAAATCCAAAGCAGCCTCAGGAATGGACAGTCATAGTCATTTATCAGAAAGGTTCCTATTGATTATATTCTACTAAGCATTTTTTTTTAAATCCATTACAAGAATGCAAAGAGAAAAAATAATTGACTGAATAATTCACACATCAAATACATGATTGAGATCAGGAGAGTTCTATCCATTTGGTATGGTAGAGTGGAAAGAGCACTGGGTTTAGAGTGAGATCTGGCTTTGAATTCTGGCTCTGCTACTTACTACCAGTGTGACACTGAACAATGAGAAATTCGATCTCAGTTTCCTCATCTGTAAAATGAGGTAGGTTGGACTACACGATTTCAAGATGAATTATTTCTTATGCCCAAAGGGCTACAAAAGTAGCATACCCTTTGACCCAGCAATATTGCTTCTAGGACTGTGTCCCAAAGAGATCATAAAAATAGGAAAAGGTCCCACATGTACAAAAATATTTATAGCAGCTCTTTTTGTGGTGACCAAGAACTGGAAATTGAGGGAATGCCCATCAATTGGGGAATGGCTGAACAAGTTGTGGTTTATGAATGTAATGGAATACTACTGTGCTATGTGCTATGAGAAGCGATGAACAGGAAGACTTCAGAAAGGAAAGACTTCTATGAACTGATATTGAGTGAAATGAGCAACACCAGAACATTATACACAGTAACAGCCACAGTGTGAGAGGATTGTTCCCAATAGACTAAGCCCTTCACAGCAACATAAGGACCTAAAACATTCCCAAATCTTGAGGCAAAATGCCATCCACATCCAGAGAAAGAACCATGGGAATGAAACACAGGATGAAGCAGATTATTTTCTCTTGTGTTATGTTTCAGTTTGATTTTTCTCAGCGTTTCTCTCATTCATTTTAATTCTTCTATGCAACATGACCAATGTGAAAATGTGTTTAATAAGAATGTATGTGTAGGACCCATATAAGATTGCAAGCCATCTTGGGGAGTGAGGAGAGAGGGAGAGGGAGAAAATTTAAGATTTATGGAAGTGATTGTTGAAAACTGAAAACAAATAAATTAATTAAATTTTTGAAAAAATAAGATGAATTAGTTCCAAATCTCATAATCCTATGTCAACTACACTTAAATCATGATATTGGAAGCGCAGAGATTAAAGCATCTTTTAATTCTCATGTTTATCTAGTTACAAAATGGGAAAAATAATAACTGATCATTTCTCTACACATAACCACAGTAAGAAATGCCATATTTTGTGTTCTGAATCCAGGATTCTATCGAGGACTAAAGTAGTATGGAGCAGTCATGCCTAAGAATGGTTATTCTCTAATGAAGTTATCAGACCATACAATCCTAGGTTTAGAGCTGGAAGGGACCTTAAAAGCTATCTAGTTCAAACCCTCATTTTACAGAGAAGAGAACCGAGGCTCAGAGAGATAAAATGACTTTCCCAATGTCTCACATTTAACAAGCGGGAGAGCCAAGTTTCAAAGTCAGTTCATCTGACTCCAAATCCAGATCCCTTGCCTCTGTAACATTCTACATCTCAGAATTACACACTGATTTCCAAATTACTATGCATTGCTTAATAAATTAACATGCTTTGAAGATCGAACTTTTTGTTTCCTCAGTCATTTCATTTTTATCCACCACAAGAAGCTCCTAGAAGCTTCACTATGTTAATGAAATCAAAGATGTTTACATTCTGTATCAATGCTAGTAATTATTAAAGGTGATAATTTAAAATTGCCTTTTAAAAAGAATGTAAGTTCCTTAAGACAGGGATTATTTTTCTTTTTGCTTGCATTTGTATTCCCAGTGCCTAGTACAGTCCCTGGCATATATGAAGTGTTTAATTAGTGTTTGTTGACTTGACTTGACTTGAAAGGTAGTTTAGGATTAGCTCTCATCCCTACATTCTCCACTTACCACACCAAATCAACCAGATATCCAACAAGCAATAAAAATAACCAAAATCAGAGAAAAGAGTAAATAATTGAAAACAAGGCAATTTTTAGAGAAAAATAGAATACCACTTCACTAACCCATTGTTTCTTACCCTGACTATGCCTGGTACCTTCATAACCTACCGCTACACTGCCTTGAAATAGCTTCAGAATTTCTGATCCATCACAGAGGAATAAAATTTTTTAGGCATAAAATTTTGGAATACATTGTTTGCAGTGTCCCAGCTAGATCTCATATCCTAGATAAGTTTAAGCCTATGATTTGGACCAAACTCAGAGTTAAACTTAAAGGAGAAGTACCATTTATAGAGGAAAGTAGATCCCATGTAGAAAAAGCACCTAGTTAATGGATTGGGGTCCATGAATCCTACCATTCCCTAGGGTCAAGCCAGGGATGAAAGAAACTTAGCTCCTGAGAAAAAGGTGATGCCCAGCAGAGGTGGAACAAGGAAGTACTAGTGAGATATGAAGAAATGATGTGGGGTGGAATAGAAAGTGCACCAATCTTCTCACCAAACTTGGAGTCACATCTGAATCCCAAATCTACCATTTAATACCTCAATCACCTTAGGTAATTCACAATTTCTCTAAGTTTCCTCACCAATGAAATAAAGGAATTGGACTCAATGGCAGATTCTCTTTTTCAAAAGGAATGATAGAATTAGAACACAGAAATGCACAAGTAGAAAGAAAACTAAAGCAAAAGACTAGTGGAAGTTCAGAATTCTAAGAAATAAAAATATTGAATTTTAAAGTAAGATGTAAAAATCTAAAGTTTCTAAATGTACCAGGGAAAAAATTATGAAAAACCCTAAATACCACATATTAAATAATCATATAGAAAAAAATAAAAGCAATTGGCAAAGTATCAGTTGAGAGAATTTGCAGAAGAGTGGCAGAAAGAAACCCCAAATGTAATTCTCCAAGAAACATAATGGCCAAACTTACAGGTTATAATATAAAACAACAAATATTACAGATAACCAAGGGAAAAAACCCTTTTTCACTCCAAGAAGACTCAATCACAATAAAGAAGGATTATTCTTTCTTTATGCAAATTAAAGGAAAAAGTGGTAAATGATATTTTGAAAGGCAAAGGAGATCAGTTTATACCCCAACTCCAAAATAATCTGTCTTTCAAAGATGAGCCTAATTATCTAACAAAAAAAAAGGATATTCAGTAAAAGAGGAAAAAAATTAGTCATTTATTCAAAAGAAACCAGAGGTAAGCAGGATACTCAGTAGTACAAAATAGAAGGAAGATAGACAAGCTCAAATCACATAAAAAGACCTACAAAATTAAATTAATATTTTCATGCATCTAAGGTCATGCAAGGCTATGAGCATAGTATTTTTATTTTATTTCTTTTTCTTTTCTTTCCTATTTGGGGAAAATTGTCTGAAAGTCACTGAAATAAGGAGAAGAATATAAGGAAGAAATGAAATGATATTTCTAGCACAAAAAAACACATGTTCTCATTAGTGAATTGGTACTTTTGATGGTGAGATAACAGAAAATTTTCTCACAGCTGTGAAGAGAAGGGTGGAAATGAGCTATCTGGAAGATTACTTAAGTCTTGAGATGACATGTAAATGGGATTACCATGACTGCCATGGGAAAGTATGAATAGACCATTAGACAATAAACAGGAAACACAGAGAGGAGTAGAAGTCAGGTACCCCCAGTAGTGGAGAAATTTTCTGGCGGTATGTTGAAGGGATCCCCCATAGATGATAGTGGTGAGATGGCAATCTTGCAATGAATCCATTTGAGGAGTTTTGATGCAGACTATAATGATGAAGTGCTGACTTAAAATAGGAGGAAAAGAACAATGTAAGAGAGTTAAATGGAAGTAAGCACAAGACAAAAATGTGTGATCTCATATATGAATGGATTATATTCCCCAATAAAAAGAAAGAGAAAGAATGAATTTTTTTAAAAAACTCATCAATTTGTTGCGTACAAGAAAAATATAGACATATATGGAGTAAAAAAGAGAGAATAGAACAAAATTAATTAAGCTTTAAGCAACTAAAACAACAGGAGTTGCCATCAAGTGAAGTCAACAAGCATTTACTAAATGCCTGCTGTGCATGAAGTATGGTGCTAAGTTCTGAGGAATCAAGGAGTGTCAAAAACAACAACAAAAAACCAAACATCAATCCATGCTCTCAAAGACTTCACAGTCTATTGAGGGAGATAGCATTCAAACAATTAGGTACAAACAAGATATATATGGTATATAATGGAAATAATCAACAGAGAGAAGGCACTAGCATTAAAGGGGATTGGGAAGGTAAGATTTTAGCTGGGACTTCAGAGAAGCCAAGAGACAGAGAGTAGGCAGGAGAGAATTCCAGGCACAAGAGTTAGTCGGTGAAAATGTACATGATCAGGAAATTAAGTATCTTGAGTAAAAAATGATATGGAGGCCACTGTCAGTGGAGCACAGAGGGCATGAAGGGATTAAGGTGAAGGAACTGAAAATATAGGAAGGGGTCATTTTTAAAAACAAGCAAGATTTTATATATGATCCTGGATGTAATTGGGTGCCACTAGAATTTATTAAATAAGGGGTAACATAGTCATAGCAGTACTTTAAGAAGATAATTTTTGTGGCTCTCTGAAGAAGGGAATGAAATAGGGGAAGAATTGAAGCTGGGAGACCATCAGGCTATTGCAGTAGACAAGGTAGGAAGTAATTAGAATCTACATAGGGATGGTAACAGTGCCAGTGTTGAGAATGGGGCATACAGGAGATATGTTATAAGAGTATAATCTACAGGACTTGGCAACAGATTGGATACGGGAGGTGAGAGAGAATAAAAAGTTAAGGATGATACCTAGGTTGTGAAGCTATGTGACTGGGAAGATGGTAGTGCCCTTGGCAATACTAGGACAAAGTTAGAAAGTTGGGAAGGGAGGGAGGGTTAAAGGAATGATAATGAGCTCAATTTTGGACATGTTTAGTTCAAGACATCTATAGAACAACCATTTCAAGAAGTTTTCAAATAAGACAGCAAAAAAATTAATGTTGACAGAAAACTACATCATGGTTAAAGGCACCATATATACTAATTTAAGAAAACATTGAAAACATATACACCAAATGTCATAGCATCTAAGTTCTTAAAAGTTTTAAAAATTACAAAAAAGACATTGAGAGAAATAACAGTAGAAGAGTTTAATATTCTTCTCTTAAAATTGAATAAATCAAACAGAAAAATAAATAAGCGCAACACAGAGGTCAGAAGTTTGTTGAAAAAAATTAGATTTACATGACCTACCACAATTTTTACATCGGTATATTAAAAAATTTATGTGTTATGTATTCTTACAAACAGTGACAATGTACTAAAGCATATGGCAACTAAAAACAAAAATATAAAAGCAAAAATAATAAATAATCCTTTATGGATCATAATGCAATAAAGTAGTAATCAATAAAGTAAGTATGGACAAAACATATGGATATAGATGAAGATAAAGTAAAAGCATTATGAATAATTAGTAGGTGAAATAACAGGTCATAGAAAACAATTATATCAAAGAAACAATTTTACCAAAGTTAATTTATTGTTTCCACGATGTATCAATTAAATAATCAGAAAGATACTTTATAGAACTTGATAAAAAAATAACAAAATTCATTTGTAAAAATAAAAGATTTAGAATATCAAATGGAACAATGAAAAAAAAAGACAGGAATGAAGAGGGAGTAGCACTTCCAGATCTCAAATTATGCAATGAAACAGAAATCATCAAAACATTTGGTGTTAGATTAAAATAGAGAGTATATCAGTAAGGGAGAATCAGAAACAAACAATTACTAAGGAAAGAATTTGCTATTTGGTGAAAACTTCTGGGAAAATTGTAATGCATTCTAGCAGACATTAGGCATGGACAAGCACATTATACTGTACTTGACAATAGTCTAAATTTATAAATGACCTTAATATTAAAGATGAAATTCATCTAAAAATTAGAAGAAAAGCAGATAACATGCTTTTCACAGCCATGTACAGGAATTATATTCTTTTTTTAAGGTTTATAATTTGGTAATTTTATTTAATTTATAAATTTTAATTGATGTTTTCTGTTTCTTATGTCATCATAGAATCCCATGTATTCCTCCCTCCTGCCCTCTCAGAGAGGCATCCCATATGACAAATGGTATTTTTTAAAGAGGAAAAAAAAGTCAGTTTAGTTTGTTCTAATGATCAATACTTTGTGAGGCAGGGAGACCAAAACTATATGAAATGTGTAACACTTGTCGAAGTTCCAAGTCCACAGAGGTATAGACTGGACGTGTCTTCTCACATCTCTTCATTGGAATCTCAATTGATCTTTGTAATTTTGTTATATTTACTTTTGATTTCTTAGTGTGTCATTATTCTTTCTATTTACATTGTAGCTAGTGTGAATATTGTTTTATTGGCCCTGCTTACTTCACTCTGCATCATTTCATATAGTTCTTTCCATGATTCTCTGTATTCATCACACATCATTTCTTATAGCACAGTAATATTCCATTACATTTGTGCACCACAATTTATTTAGCCTTTCCCCAGTTTGTGGGCATCTATTTTGTTTCCAATTCTTAGTTATTACAAAAAGTGCTGCTATAAATATTTTGGAATGTACAAGGACTTTTTTCTTATTGGTAGCTTCCTTGGATATAAACCACTCAAATAATGGAGTTACCGGTTCAAAGAGTATGAACATTTTAGTCAATTTATTTGCATAACTCCAAAATGCTTTCCAAAATGGTTGTACCATTTTACAGCTCCACCAATAATGTATTATTGTCCCTATCTTTCCACAACCTCTCCAACACTGACTATTGCCATTTTTTGTCATTTTTGCCAGTTGGCATGTTTTGAGGTGAAACCTCTAGGTTATTTTTATTTTCATATCTTTTATTATTAGGAATTTGGAGGATTTTTTCATGTGATTGTTAATATTTTACAGTTCTTTTGTGAACTGCTTGTTCATATCCTTTGACCATTTATTTATTAAGAAATGGCTATTAGTCATATTTATTTGACTAATTGTTATTACATTTGTTAATGTATGATACCAAATTCTTATCAGAGAAATCTGAGACAAAGATTTTTCCCCATTCAACTATTACTCTTCTTATCCTAGATACATTAATGTTGTCTGTGCAGAAGCTTTTCAGTTTCAAATAATCAAATCTATTTTCTGTTGTATGAGCCTCTATCTCTTGTTTGATTAGAAATATCTCTTACTCAACTGTGAGATCAATGTATGTAATCTGTTTTTCTTTTAATTTTATAATGGTGTGATATTTGATATTAAAAGTCATGTATCCATTTAGAATATATTATGAAGAGTGGTATTGGTCTAATCCTAATTTCTGCCAGACTGCTTTCCTATTTTCCCAGCAATTTTTGTCAAATATGGAGTTTTTTCCTAGGGAATTTATGTTTTATATTTTTTGAATCTCCCTTGTTTAGTTTGTCCATTGACCTATCTCTCTTCTTTAACCAACATTAGATGTTTTTGATAAATGCTGTTTTCCTAAAGAGCTGGAGATCTGCAAGTACTATTAGCCTTCATCTCTACTTCCTTTAATCATTTTCCTTGATATCTTAGGTCTTTTGCTTTTTTTCCAAAAGAATTTTGTTATTCTTTTATCAAGTTCCATGAAGTATCCCCTGGGTAATTTGATTAGTACAGCAATAAAAGTATAAATTTATTTGGATTCTATTATCATTTGTTATATTAGTATGACCTAACCATGGACACTAAGTAGTCCTCCAGCCATTTAGATTGGTTTTTTTTTTTTTGAGGGAATTTCTTTTTTTTATTAATTAATTATATTTACTTTCAGTGTTCTATAATAACTACCATATAACTTAGATTATTATTTTTCCCTCTCTCCCCCCTACATCCCCCATCCCTTCCCGAGACGGCATACAATTTTGTATAGGTTCTACACATACATTCCTATTAAATACATTTTCACTATAGTCATGTTGTGTTAAAGAATTAAAATGAGTGGGAGAAATCACCTAACAAACCAAAACACAATACGCATACACACACACACACACACACACACACACACACACACACAAATGATCTGCTACATTCTGCGATTGAATTCCACAGTTCTTTCTCCGGATGTGGAAGGCATTTTGCCTTAGAAGACCATTGGGAAAGTTTTTTTAAGTCCTGGCATTGCAGTGAAGTTCCAAGTCTACCAGAAAAAGCTCTCGCACATTGTGGTCATTGCTGTGCACAAAGTTCTCCTGGTTCTGCTTCTTTCACTCAGCATCAGATCATATAAGTCCTTCCAGGCCTCTCTGAACTCTTCCAGTTCATCATTTTTTATAGCACAATAGTGTTCCATTACATTCATATACCATAATTTATTCAGCCATTCCCCAACTGATGGACATCCCTTTCATTTCCAGTTTTTGGCCACCATAAAGAGTGCTGTTATAAAAATTTTTGTACATGTGGGACCTTTTCCCATTTTTATGATCTCTTGGGGATAGAGTCCTAGAAGTGCTATTGCTGGGTCAAATAGATTGTTCTTTATCTCTTTAAGAAGTGCTTTGAAATGAATCCATACAAGTCTTTTATATGCTTTGGAAAGCTGATTCCAAGATAGTTTATTCATTTTGTAGTTATTTAGAATGGGATTTCCCTTTCTATTATTGCTCCCTGTTTTGTTTTTACTATCTAGAAATGCTGTTGTTTTTGAGGATTTATTTTGTAGCCTGAATGGGATGGGAGAGGAAGACAGACAGCAAGGGAAAGAGAAATAGGAGAGAGAAGGGCAGTCACTTACACAACTGCAGATTGGAGTTGAGAACATTTGGGCAGCATGAACCCATGGCTATTGGAAGAGTGATCAGGGACAGAGTTTTGAGGTCTAATTATTCTAGGCTTCTAGTAAAAGAGGACAGACTGAATGTTATCCATACTACCTCAAGGTTAACTCATTAGTATAACAATGTCATTTCAAAGTTATCCATGCTATCTTGAAGTTACCTTATTAGCAAAATGTTTCTCTGGTTTTACTGTGCATATCTAGTGTTCAACTGTAGCTTGCAGAACACAGGTCACTTTTTGGGACCTTGCTACTTTCTCTTAATTTAGTACATAATCTATAGTTGTATCCTTAATTAATTTAGGAGACAATTTTGGCAAGTAGCTTCTATGTTCCCCTTTACTTCTTAGTTTCTGTTTCCTACTTGTTGTTATCTCATGCTTACATACTTACTATATAACTGATAGGGTAGTCAAAGGGCAAGTCACTTAACCCTGTTTGTCTCAGTTTCTTCATCCGTAAAATGAACTGGAGAAAGAAAGTCAAACCCTTCCAATAACTTTGCCAAGAAAATCCCAAATGGGGTCACAAAGAATCAGATACAACTGAGAACAACACCAACAAAGAGTAGTCCTGGGACCAAAACAACATACAATTTCAAAGTACCTTTAGGCATTTGTATTATATTTGTCTCATAAAAATATCCTGGTAGGATTTTTTTTCTAGATTTTTTAGAAAAACTAATGAAGTATTAGCACTAACTGTTCTTTTAAAAATTGATAAAATTCTTCTGTGAATCCTTCAGGACCAAGAATTTCCCCCACCCCCACCCTTTGGTAGTTAGTTCTTTTATAGCTAAATCTATTTCCTTTTATGAGGCTGTGATTTTTAAGATCTCTGTCTCATCTTCTGATAATTTGAGTATTTTATATTTTGGAAATTATTTATTTCTTTTGTGTTCTCAGTTTTATTAGTATGTGACTGTGCATAATGTTATGATTATACTTTTTATTTCTTCTGGTTTTGTTATGATTACACTGTATTTATTTCCTATTTTATTGATTTGATTTTCTATTCTCTTCTTTTTAATCAGATTAGTTAAAGGTTTATCACTTTTATTAGATTTTTAAAGAATTAGCTTTTAATTTTTTTCATCATTTCTATCTATGAGTACTTTTTATTTCTGATTTATCTAATTCCCCTCTAGTTTTTAATGTCTCCACTTCTGTGCTTATTTTAGGTTTGTTCATTTTTTATTCTATTTTTCTAATTTTATTATCTTATTAAAGATTATATTTAATGCTTTATTTTTGTTAATTTATTATTTTTTAAATGCATATTGAGCTCATTAGTTCTTTTTTTCCTATTTTATATGATTGTATGAATATGATTTTCCCTCTAAGGACCATGTTAGCTATCCTAGAAATGTTGATATTTTGTTTCATTGTTATTATTTTATTTTACATAGTTATTAGTTGTTTCTATGTTTTGTTCTTTGATCCATTCATTATCTAGGATTTCATTGTTAATTCTCCATTGGGTCTGTCTCTTTTGCTTATGGTCCCTGAACCAATTTCTAGTCTTCTTGCATTATGGCCTATAAAGGGTGTATTAACTATTTCCACCTTTTTACAACTGTTTGCACTCTCTCTGTGCTCTAATACATGGTCAGTTTTTGTAAAAGATCCATATGGTGCTGAGAAATATGCATATTCTTTTGTTGCCCCATTTAGAAGATGTCATACATCTTTTTATCTTAGTTTCTCCAGAAATTTATTCAGCTCCATATTTTCTCTTTTGTTTATTTATTAGACTTATTCAAAACTAATAGAGGAATATTGAAGTCTACTCTCTTGGTTGTGTTGCTGTCAATATCTTCTTAAGATTCAAATGTTTCCTTTATGAATTTGGATGCTAAGGCATTTAAATTTAATAAGATTATTACTACGGTTTATGATTCCTTTCAGCATGACAGTTTCCTTGTTTATCACTCTTTTTTTTTTTTGAATGTTTGTTTTTCCTTTGTTTGGTAGCATGATGGCAACTCCTGCTTTCTTGGATTTACCTAATACATAGTAAATTTTTTACAACCTCTTAGTTTTATTTTTCACATATCTTTGTTTTCTAAATTCTTCTTGTAAGCAACAAATTGTAGGGTTTTGTTTTCTTATGCAATCTGTTGCTGGTTTTTTTGTTTGTTTTATTGAATTGTTTAATCCAAGCAAATTTTTTCTTTTTAATATAATTTATTTTCAGTTTTTAACATTCACTTCCACAAGATTTTGAATTCCAGATTGTCTCCCCATCTCTTCCCTATCCCTACCCCAGCACAGTATGCACCCCAATCACCCCTTTCCCTAATCTGCCCTCTCTTCTATTACCCCCCATTCTCCCTCCCCTTTATTTTCCTGTAGAGAAAAATAGATTTCTATACCCCATTGCTTGTATGAGTTATTTCCCACTCGTATGCAAAATGAATTTTTACCATTCATTTTTAAAGCTTTGAATTCCACATTCTCTCCCTCTCTCCCCACCCACTCTCATTGAGAAAACAATTCAATATAGGTCATCCATGTATAGCCATGCAAAATGCTTCCATAACAGTCATGTTGCAAAAGACTAACCACATTTCCCTCTATCCTGTCCTGCCCTGCATTTATTCCATTCTCTCCCTTGACCTGTCCCCCTACAATAGTGTTTGCTTCTGATTATCCCTTTCCCCAATTTGCTGTCCTTTCTATTATCCTCCTTCTCCTGTCCCCTTTCCCCCTGCCTTCCTGAAGGATAAGATAGATTTCCACACTCAACTGAATGTGTGTTTTTCTCTCCTTAAGCCAAATTCTATGACAGTAAGGCTCACTTATTCCCTCTCACCTCTTCCCCTCCATTGTAATAGCTCTTTCTTGCCTCTTTTATGTGAGATGATTTATTACATTCTACCTGTCCTATTCTCTTTCTCCCAGGAAACTCAATTTTATTTTTTAGGTATCCTCCCATCATATTCAGCTCACCCTGTGCACTCTGTCTATATATGTGTGTGCACATATATATACACACATAAATACACATATATATACATATATATGCATATACCTATAATTCTTGGTTTTAATCCTAGCTCTTTTGACTTCTGGAATATCATATTCCAAGCCCTTCTATCCCTTAGTGTAGAAGCTGCTAAATCCTAGGTTATCCTGATTGTATTTCCATAGTACTTGAGCTGTTTCTTTCTGGCTGCTTGGAAAATTTTCTTGTTGACTTGGGAACTCTGAAATCTGGCTACAATATTCCTAGGAATTTTCCTTTTGAGATCTCTTTCAGGCGGTGATCAGTGAATTCTTTCCATTTCTATTTTATCCTCTGATTCTAGAATATCAGGGCAGTTTTCCTTGATAATTTTTTTTTTAAGCCAAAGAAAACAAAGTTTATTAAGGAGTCACCTAATTGGGTTGCCTCTTAAGGAGCCTAAGCTTTTGTAACGCTTGTATTCACAAGCGAGCCAGACACAATCCCAGCTAGACAGAGTCTGAGCTGGATTGCATCTGAGCGCCTTCATGGAGGCAAGGTGGGACTTAAATACAGAAAAGAGTATAGGAGGGATCTGGGGGGTGGTCTGGTAGTCCAGGGTGATGGGAGGAGGGATTTAGGAAGGGTCCTGAGGAGAAGTCCAAGGAGGGTCAAAGGCTGGAAACAGCTGGAGGCTATCAGAAGATATCAGACTAGGGAGGGTTTGGGTGGGAAGCAGGTGGGGAAATCCAGAGATCTTGATAGGGGCAGTATGGGTATGGGGTTGATGGGATCAAGGGTGGGGAGTGCAACAGAGACCTGAAATGATAATGAAAAGCCCATGGGCTTCCTGAGACTGCTGGAACAAATGAGAAGATTAGATTTGAGTAAGAACCTTGATAATTTCTTGAACGATGATGTCTAAGCCCTTTTTTTATCATGGTTTTCATGTAGACAAATAATTCTTAAATTATCTCTCCTGGATCTATTTTCCAGGTCAGTTGCGTTTTCCAATGAGCTATTTCACATTGTCTTCTATTTTTTCATTCTTTTGGTTTGTTTTATAATTTCTTAATTCCTCATAAAGTCATTAACTTCCATTTGCTCCATTCTAATTTTGAAGATACAATTTTCTTAAGTGAACTTTTGGGCTTCTTTTTCCATTTGGCCAATTGTGCTTTTTAAGGCATTCTTCTCCTCATTGGCTTTTTAAACCTCTTTTGCCATTTAGTTTAGTCATTTTTTATGGTGTGATTTTCCATCTTGGCTCTACCACCCATTCACATTTAAAGTTATGAGTTAGGTTTATATTTTTCTCCATCTGTCTCTAAAATGTTTTAAGTTATGATTTTTCCCGCTTCTGCTGTAAATATAGAATTATGTTCCTTCAGGTAATTTACTTGAATCTTTTTTTTTTTAAGGTATCATGCTGGTTCTCTTCCCCTCATCACTGTTCCTCCCTCCTCAGTTGTTGCTTTTAGAATTTTGCTTATTAGTTTCTCCTGCTTTTACCTAGTGACATATTTCTTCTCTTTTTTCCCCCTTCCTCCTTTTACCTACAGTTAGTTCTGTTCACGTTTTTTATTTTATCTTTTTTTTGCACCTCTTTCCAAAAAGAATTTCTCTCACTCATTATCCATCTCTTTCTGATTATCCTATGCTCTCATTTTCTTATTTATGACCCCAATAATTGTCTGGTCTTTCTCCTTTCCTTGTATTCTAGGATCTCCCCTCTAGGTGTATTCTGCCACTGCCTTGTAGGGCTTATCCTAGGCATAGAGGTCACCTTTCCCTCATTCCTCATACTTGATTTGATCCCTGTGTATCATTCACTACTCTCTATCCCAGTACCACCTTCCCCCTTTCATGTACCCTTCTATGCTGTAATGTAGTCCCACCAAAGAAGCATTCATCTGTAGCCAAGGTGTCAACATGCTCTGTCCATAAGTCCTCTGTCCATCTCTTCAGCATTACTCCTCCCAGATTTCCACTTTCCCCCTTGTCTCCTTGTGATCATTTAGAAAGAAGTCTCTTACTAGTCTCTGTTATCACTCTGTTACTGTTGGTGTCCTTGCCTGATGCTTTGATTTACTCCTTCATGTCTATTCTTTGAGATGTTCAAGAAGCAAATAATCTCTTCGGTTCTGGTTTTCTTTTAAAAATGTTTCAAACTCTTCTTTATTATTGAATATCCATCTTTTGTCCCATATGGTTAATCTCACATTTGCAGGAAAGATCACCTTGGGCTGTATCCTAAGTTTAAATGGTTTTTTGGAACACATTTTTCCATGTCCTTTTCCTTTTTCTAGTGGGTGCATAACAGTTTTGCATTATTTCTTTCGTACTTGAAAGTTTTTCTCTCGTTGGCTTGCAGAACTTGTAGTTTCTGAATTGATTTGTTAAATTTAACCACTATGCCTTTTAGTTTACTGCCTTGGTGTTTTGTTTTTTCCCCTGGAGGCAATCGGTGAATTCTTTCCATTGATATTTTATTTTCTTTGTTGAAAAGTTCAGGGAAGTTATTTTTATCATTTCTTGCCTTGTGGCATTAAGGATTTTTGTCCTGGAATGTTCTTCTGGGAGACCTATGACTCTTAGATTGTTTCTGTGCATCCTGTCTTTGAGATCAGTATGTTTAACTTGCATAGTGCACATATTTTCTTTTAACATTATTGTTTTTTACATCTCCTCTTCTAGATTGTCCTTCACTTCTGTATATTTGTATTCCTTATCTAGTGTTCTTTCTTTTCTTTCCTTGGTGAGGCTTGCCATTGCACATTCCAGTTTTTCTATTCTGCTCATTATTTTTGTTATGCAGTAATTCATAAATTCTGCTCTTAAAATTCTCACTTCTTTTTTTAAATACTCAGGAACAGTATATTTTGGTTGCATGTTCTCAAATTCCACAAGGTTCTTTGTCTCATCAAGTGTCGAATCATTTGCCTTTATTTTGCTTTATTTATACATACATTTGTACATATACATATACAATGCCTTAACTCATTACTAGATAGGGAGGTCATGTTTGCTTCTGTTGTCATTGTTTTTCCTGTAGATTTATCTGTTTGTGCTCAATATCTTTGAGTTTTCTTCTTCTAGAAATCTTGCTTACTTCCAGTCTTTCTCTCCCCTCCCCATTATTTTCTTTATCACACATTTCCTAAATCCCTCCCCTCTGACTGTGGTTTCCTTAGGGGCTGGATCTCAAAGCATCTCAGTCTCATCCCATACTGGGCAATTCATGGTTCATCAGACTAGGAGTTCTGGGTCTGGACTCAGGAAGAATCATCTTCCTGAATTCAAGGACAGCCTCAGACACTTCCTTAGTTGTGTGACCATGGGTAAGTCACTTAACCCTGTTTGCTTCAGGGTTAAAATGAGCTTGAGAAGAAAATGGCAAACCACTCCAGTATCTTTGGCAAGAAAACTCCAAATGGGGTCACTGAAAATGACTGAACAACAACTACATGCATACATGTACATACATACATATATATATATATATATACACACTCATATATAGATATACACATGTATGTGTATGTATACACATATGTATGTATATATTTATATGTGTACATATATATAGTGGAGAGTAATTTTGTTCCTATATATGTATGTATAGCAATTTTTATAGCTAATGTGTGTGCATGTGTGTGTGCATGTGCATGTGTGTGTGTGCGTGTGTAAAACCAAAAATTATCCTCAAGGTCAAACGATGTGAACTGTTCTAAAAAAAGGATTGCAAATTCTTAGCAGTCACATGAAAAAATAATTCAATGATTAATAATAAGAGAAATGCAAATCAAAGCAACCCTGAGGTTTTTCCTTGCACTTATTGCAAATTAGCATAGATGACAAAAAATGGGAATGGTCAAGACTGTAGGGATTGTGGGATGATAGGCACAGAAATACAGTTTTGGTAGAACTATAAAACAGTATATCCATTTTGCAAAGTAATTTGGAAATACACAAATAAAGTAACAAAAATGTTCATAAGTTTTGATGTAGAGATTCTCCTACTAGACTAATACCACAAGAAGGCCATTGATAAGAAGAAAGTCCTCATATACACCAAAATATTTATTGCAACACCTTTTTGTGATAGCAAAAACAAAGTAACCTCACATTGATTGGTGAATGGCTAAACAAATTGTGGTACATGAATATAACAGAATATTATATGCAAAAAAATACAAATATAATGAACACAGAGAAGCATGAAAGATCTATATGTATTTTTACAAATGAAGCAAGGAGAGTCAGGAAAACAATTTACGCAACGTCTACAACAATTCAAATGGGAAGAACTAACACACACAAAAAAAATTAAAAATAAATGATGTGAAATTACAAAGAACAAACATGGTCCCAAAGAAGAGATATAAGAAGACATTCCCACTCAATGCCTTTGCAGAAGTAGGAGGCTATTAGCCTTGTAGTGGAATCTCTGGGTCGAAATGCATGGACATTTTAATAATTTTATTTGCATAATTTCAAATTGCTTTCTAGAAGAGCCAGAGAGTTAAAGGACAAGAGTTTGACTTCTTTTTAGGGCCTAAGCTCCTCCAGGACTGGATTTGGTCTGCCCACAATTTTGGGTCCAAAGCTAGCACCATTCAGAAGAAAAATTCCACATATCCACAAGTATTTATGAAGCATCTTCTATGTACTTGGTATTGTGATAGATGCTAGGAGCACAAAGACAAAGATGGCAATAACTCTGGCCCTCAAGAGGCTTATATTCTAGTTAGGGAATGAACAGCATAAAAAAAAGCAAATATGAATATATATTCAAAGTAAAAACAAAGCAACTTTGGTTGAGATATGGAGGGAAGCTCTAACACCCGGGGTGATCAAAATAGATGTGATATAAAAAATTGCATAAATTCTTGTAATTTTTTTCATGGGTATTTTTACTTTGCACACCAATTTTCAGTTTATTTTTATGTTACTATTTCTACCATCTAATGCTACTGCCCCAGGACCATCATTTTGGGAAAAGACCACAGCCATACTTCACCTCACTTTGACTCACCTTGAGTCTTCTAGACTCTACTTCCTTCTCTTCATCTATGACATTGCCTCCTCTTGGGTACCCTTCCTCCTCTCCACACCCCTCCTTTTCAGCTCCCCTTTAAATGTTGCCTTTCCCATTAACGCATGATCTCCTCAAGGGACGGGATTGCTTTGCTTCCTTGTCATTGTACCTCCAAGGCCTCCCACAATGCCTGGCCCAGGGTAAGTACTTAATTAGTGCTTTAGTTATCTATGTCTCAAAGTATTGAAAAAATACTGATTAATGGAGTTCTGACCCTGCTATTTTATAGCTGCACATCTGTGACTTTAGGAAATCATATCCCTTTTTCAGGCCTCAGTTTGCTCATCTGTAAAATGAAAAGAATTAGAGTGGGTGGTCTGTACGGTGCCTTACAAATTGATCATGAGATTCTGAATGCGAACTGAAAAAAATATCATTACTATGTTTAGTTGCTGTGAAATAGAGACAGTTGCATATCTACCTCATGGGGCTGAGGACAAAAGGAGATAAAATGTATGAATGTGTTTTTGAAATAAAAAGAACCTTATAAATGCAAGGTAACATTACCGTAATTACAAAAAACATTTAGCCTCTCCAGAGATTGGAAAAATGGGCTTATTACTTGTGAGCATGCGGATTGGTTTTCACCATTAATCTACTCAGTCATCTTCTAAGTAATTAAGGAGCTAAAAGCAAAAGTCTGCTGGTTTTGCTGAGACACTATCTGGGGCCTCTTTTTTTTTTTTCCAAAAGAAATACTACTCTCTAAAAAAACAAGACTGCACCTGCTTCCCTTGATTTGAGGGGATCTGGAAAATAATGTTTTCAATTAGAAGTACTTCTTTCTACATTTCTTCTGAGCCAGACCAAGAATTTATAGCTAAAATATTAATTATTTTCCCTGTCCCCCATTCAAACTCTCCCTTCTCACGGGGGACGGGGGTGAGGGTGGGAGGGGGGAGGAGAAGGGGGAGGGAGAGAGGGGGGAGAAGAAGAAGAGGAAGGGAGAGAGAGAAAGAGCAACAGAGAGAGAGAGAGAGAATGAAGTTTAAAGTGCACTCTCCCTGTTACATTTTCAGCATGCCGAATTTAAGGAAATCATTCTGATTGAGAGGAGTGTACTGGGTCCTTTGAAACTGGATCAGAGAGAGAGGAGTGTCAATACAAATGAAGGGGCTTGATTTAAGCTATGTCCTCATATCTATTAAAAATCAATCTGGGGGGCGGAGCCAAGATGGCGAAGTAGAAAGACTCACATACACACAGCTCCGAACCCACAAACCACAGAACGGCTAGAGGGGACCAACCCAGGGCGAATTCTGCACCCAGAGACCACGGAATATTGGAGCGAGGGAGATTTCTGTTCCAGAGAGACCTCCAAACCTCTCATGGGGGGTCCTTTGCGCCGTGGACTGGGCGCCGGGACGGGGAGCAGAGGGCAGCCCTGCCGCGGCAGAGACACCGTGAGGAAAAGATCCGAGCGGGCTACAGGGACGGGATCTCCAGCGGCCACGCGGGTCCCTCCACCCACAGAGGGACCTGCAAACCTCTCGCAAAAGGTCCATCGCGCTGCAGACACGGAGCCCAGCCCGGACCTGCGGCCACGGCGCAGCTCCGAGATCCGAGAAGGCTCCAGAGACGTGATCTCCAGGGGTGGCACAAGCCCCCCCACCAACAGGTGACTGACAGGGGTAGGTGAGAGAGTGTCTTTGGCGGGTCGAGAGGGGAGTGGGGTGTCCCCATGGCTCGGGTCTCCCCAGGAGATAGAAGCTAAGAGGCGGCTGCAGACAGGGGGCTCCCCAAAGGGGCGGGAGCCTGGATCCATTGTGGAAGGTCTGTGCATAAACCCCCAGAGGGAACTGAGCCAGAGAGGCGGCCCTGCCCCTGACCACCTGAACTTAATTCTCACACTGAATAGCAGCCCTGCCCCCGCCAAAAATCCTAAGGCGGGAAGCAGCATTTGAATCTCAATTCCCAAACGCTGGCTGGGAGGACCAGGAGGCAAGGTGGGTGTGAGGAGAATATTCAAAGGTCAAGCCACTGGCTGGGGAGAATGCCAAGAAAAGGGAAAAGAAATAAAACTATTGAAGGGTACTTTATCAGAGAAAAAAAACTTCCTCCCTTCCTTTCTGATGGGGAGGAACAATGCTTGCCATCAGGCAAAGACACAGAAATCGAGGATTCTGTGTCCCAGCCCACCCAATGGGCTCGGGCCATGGAAGAGCTCAAGAGGAATTTTGAAAATCAAGTTAGAGAGGTGGAGGAAAGACTGGGAAGAGAAATGAGAGGGATGAAGGAGAAGCATGAAAAGCAGATCAGCTCCCTGCTAAAGGAGAACCAAAAAAATCTTGAAGAAATTGGCACCTTGAGAACTAGCCTAACTCAGTTGGCAAGGGAGGTGCAAGGGGCCAATGAGGAGAAGAATGCTTTCAAAAGCAGAATTAACCAAATGGAAAAGGAGATTCAAAAGCTCACTGAAGAAAATAGATCTTTCAAAACTGGAATGGTACAGATGGACTCTAAGGACTTTATGAGAAAGACAGATATCACAGAACATAGCGTGCAGATTCGAAAAATGGAAGATAATGTGAAATATCTTATTGGAAAAACAACTGACCTGGAAAATAGAATCAGGAAAGACAATGTAAAAATTCTGGGACTACCTGAAAACCATGATCAAAAGAAGAGCCTAGACATCATCTTCCATGAAATTATCAAGGAAAACTGCCCTGAGATTCTAGAACCTGAGGGCAAAATAAATATTCAAGGAATCCACAGAACACCGCATGAAAGAGATCCAAAAAGAGAAACTCCTAGGAGCATTGTGGCCAAATTACAGAATTCCCAGGTGAAAGAGAAAATATTGCAAGCAGCTAGAAAGAAACAATTCAAGTATTGTGGAAATACAATCAGGATAACACAAGATCTAGCTCCCTCTACATTAAGGGATCGAAGGGAATGGAATAGGATATTCCAGAAGTCAAAGGAACTAGGACTAAAACCAAGAATCACCTACCCAGCAAAACTGAGTATAATACTTCAGGAGAAAAAATGGTCGTTCAATGAAATAGAGGACTTTCAAATTTTCCTGATGAAAAGACCAGAGCTAGAAAGAAAATTTGACTTTCTAACACAAGAATGAAGAGAACCATGAAAAGGTGAACAGCAAAGAGAAGTCATAAGGGACTTACTAAAGTTGAACTGTTTACATTCCTACATGGAAAGACAATATTTGTAACTCTTGAAACATTTCAGTATCTGGGTACTGGGTGGGAGTACACACACACACACACACATGCACACACGCACACATACATAGAGACAGAGTGCACAGAGTGAATTGAAGAGGATGGGATCATATCTTAAAAAAAAAAAATGAAATCAAGCAGTGAGAGAGAAATATTGGGAAGAGAAAGGTAGAAGTTATATGGGGCAAATTATCTCTCATAAAAGAGGCAAGCAAAAGACTTATTAGTGGTGGGATAAAGAGGGGAGGCAAGAGAAAAACATGAGGTCTACTCTCATCACATTCCACTAAAGGTAAGAATATAATGCACACTCATTTTGATAGGAAAACCTATCTCATAATACAGGAGAGTGGGGGACAGGGGCACAAGCAGGGTGGGGGGGAGGATGGAGGGGGAGGGCATGGGGAGGAGAATGCAATCTGAGGTCGACACTCATGGGGAGGGAAAGGACCATAAGAAAATAGAAGTAAAGGGGGACAGGATAGGATGGAGGGAAATATAGTTAGTCCCATACAACACAACTAGTATGGAAATCATTTGCAAAACTAAACAGATTTGGCCTATATTGAATTGCTTGTCTTCCAAGGGGAAGGGGTGGAGAGGGAGGGAGCTAAAGAAGTTGGAACTCAAAGTGTTAGGACCAAATGTAATGTTCTTACCACTGGGTAACAAGAAATACAGGTTAAGGCGTCAAGAAAGCTATCTGGCCCTACAGGACAAAAGAGAAGACAGAGACATGGACAGGGAGAGAGGATAGAGGAGAGAGCAGATTGGTCACAGGGGCAACTAGAATGCTTGGGTTTGGGGGGGGAGGGGAGAAAAGGGGAGAAAAGTTGTAACCCAAAATTTTGTGAAAATAAATGTTAAAAGTTAAATAAATAAAAAAAAAATCAATCTGAAAGTAAAATCATTTGGGTCTATATCCATACAGCTTGGTTACAGTTGGGAGCAAATTTAGGGATGCCACCTTTCTGTTTTTCATTTCCTCCTCCAACCCAACCCACCCCTCACCAGAGCATTCTAGCCCCCCTCTCCACAACCAATCAGGTCAGATTATTTCCTTCACACCTGTGCCTTTGTGAATGCTGCCTGATTGGCAGGACTTGGTGGCAGCTGGGCTATGGGCAGGATGGAATTTGGAATCCTCCAGAGTTTCCTTGGAGACCAACCCCAACCGGATCTTGCTGGACAAGTCACATGTCGCACCTGGCTAGTTTTGAAGACAGAGTTTGAGGTGGGGAGGGGAGGAAGAGAAAGAGCTATGCTCCCTGGGTCCCCACTGTGGTTCACTCCAATGCCCTGTTAAGCTCTCTGGGCCACTTCTGGGCAAAGGCAGAACAGCTTTAAAAATGGCAGAGACAATTAGAAGATTTACTGCATGAGTTGAGGAGAAAAGGGTTGATTGCAATTGAATAACCTGAAAAAAAAAAATCACACAATGTGAAAATGAACACCAAGACATAACTTTACCTGAAATGGGGCTTAGGGAGGTATTTCTCCTTTTTTCTCCCGCATATACTAGTTCATTTGTACAACTATCTCCTGACCTCAATTCCTATAGTAGCCAGTGCCTGGTTATCTGAACCAAAGAGTGACCACAGCAAGATTTGAAAAGGGACTCCTGGCATGTCTCATATAAATAATCTGCCCCCTTCCTCACTTCACCTACTACGTAATGAACAAAAAAAGAGAAAATAGATAGATAGATACATAGATAGATATGTGTGTACATGTGTATATATATATATATATGTATACATATATATATGTATTCTTCTGGAATACATATTTAAATATACATGTATTTAAATACATAATTACATATGCTTCCTTTGCATATATACAAATATTTACTTGTTAAAGGTATATATATGTGTGTTTGTGAATATGTAAATATATGCATATATACGTGTGTGTGTATGGTCGCTTTTGTTCAGTCATGTGTAACTCTTCATGACTCCATGGAACATGTTATCCATAGGGTTTTCTTGGCAAAGGCACTGAAGTATTTTGCCTTTTCCTTCTCCAGTGGATTAAGGCAAACCAAGGTTAAGTGCCTTACCCAAAGTCACAAAGCTAGGATGTGTCTAGGAAATGTCCGAGGCTTGTCTCCAACACTGTGATGTCATTTTGGTCCTTTTTGAGAATGAAGGACAATAACCAACCAAGGGATTCTCAAAAGTTTTCTCCAGTAGCACAATTCAAAAGTGTCAGTTCTGTGTTACTTAGCTTTCTATACGACTCACAGCCATACATCGCTACTGGAAAAACCATAGTTCTGACTCTATGGACGTTTGTCAGCAAATTGATGTCTCTGCTTTTTAGTATGCTGTCCAAATTTACCATAGTTTTCCTTCCAAGGAGGAAGTGTCTTTTAATTTCATGGTTTCAGTTGCTGTCTGCAGTGATCTTTGAGGCCAAGAATATAAAATCTGACACTATTTCCCTTTCTTCTTCCTCCATTTACCAGGAAGTAATGGGATCAGTTGCCAAGACCTTAGTTTAAGATAGCACGTGCTTAATAATTGTTTGGTGAAATGTTTCATTCATTTGGAGTCAGTACAGTGGAAAGAGGAGTGTTTTCAGAGAGAGGAACTAGGTTTGGATCTGAATTCTGTTGCTTGGACAAATTACATAACTTCTCTAGGCCTCAGATTCTTCAACTAGAAGATAAATGGATTGAGGAGGTTCACCTAGATGTTCCTGGAGTTCCATTTCTCTAGTTCTAAATCCATGACCCTATGAATTTCAGGTACTTCAGGGGAAGATAATTGGGGGTGTGTGGAGAATTGTGAATTAAATCAGAGTGACCATGAAAAGGCAACACCTTCAAAAGTATAAATCTGCTGCTCAGCCTATGGTGCCCAGATAATCAAAGAGGGAGATTGTAACTTCGAGACTGGTGCACGCTCTCCCAAAGGAGCTGAAGAGTGACCTCACAGTTCTCATCATGCTACCGTTATCCTCCAGTGCTGAGCAGAACCGCTGAGTCCTTGACAAGATTAAATCCTACCTTCCAGGAGACCCAGAGTTAGATGAAATTCCATACAGCTGTTTTAGGTGTATTTTTTTCTAACACTCTACTACTAGTTCCTATGGTTGGCTATAAGACAAGTACATGACATGGTCTCTGACCTCAAGTTTTGCTGGGAAAAAAATGAGATTGGTATACATGAAACTACTAACACTAGGCTGCATGTAATTAAGGGTCAAAATAAATGGGGCAGTAATAGATACAGAAATTCAGAAAAGACACCATATCACAGCGCTGGAAGGGATTTTAGCAATTAGATGGATTGATATTCAGACAGATGAGGTTTTATTACTCCCATTAATTGAGGTCCAGAAAAGTTAAACCATTTGCCAAAGGTGATTTGCTAGTTAAGTGTTAGAAGAGAGATTTGAACCAGTATCTAAGCAATTCAGACACATGACGTATTCTTGCTCCCATTTTGCAGATGAAGTGATTGAGGTTCAGAAAAGTTAAACCATTTGCCCAAGGTCATTAGTTAGTTAAGTGGTAGAAGAGAGGTTTGAACCAAGGACTCCCACCTCACTGCACCCTTATGATCACTGTGAGTTATGGCAAGGTGGAAAGGTTTTTTGAAGGTCAAGGGCCTTAAAGGACAGACAGGATTCAGGGAGGAGGAGAGATACACAGCAAATCCAATTTTAACCCAAGAACAAGAACCAGAGTTAATATTGAGTCAAAAGCACAGGCCCAGGTGTTGAAAGAAAGACTGGATCTCCACCCCCACTCCCCGCCCCCAAAGAACAGTTTGGACTAGAATAAGCCAAGTTCAGCTCCTCTGAGAGTTTCTCTTTGCTGGCACATTCAACATGGAGCATCATCACTGTACACAATATGAACAACCAGTCTGCCTATGGCCTGTTCCCTTCATTGGATGGGCCCGGCATCTGCTAACCAGATGAGAACCTTGTAGGCCTCCTCTTGAGTGCCTGGACAAAAACAGGAGCCATAGTTCTCAGGGCTTCATAACTTCTTCCCCATAAAGTAGAAGTATACTGGCAGCAGCCAGGCAAATGAAAAGAATTTATTAAGCACCTACTATCTGCGTAGGTCCTAGGGATACAAGGATATCAATTAAATAATATCTGTCTTCAAGGAGCTTACTTTAGTCAGTGGAGATAATGTATAAGCAATATACACAATACATAGCAGATCATTTTGGAGGGGAAGCACTAGCAGCTAGGGGAGGTTAGATATGTAAAGAAAAGATGGATGGATAAATGGATGGATGGAGGGATGGAAGGTCAGACAGATGCACAGACAGACAGACAGATAGATGGATAGATGGATGTATTTATTATGTGCCTGGCATTGTGCTAAGCACTGAAGTTACAAATACAGACAAGCAAGACAATCCCTGACCACATTCTAATACAGGAAGATTGTTGTTGCGTTGTTGTACGTCCTTCATTTTTGAACAGGACCAATGACATTATGACACGATGTCTTGACTTGTGCATGAATTGGATTGAAGTTCATGAGGCAAAGTTGCACAAAGTCATCAGCCTCGTTTTCTCTTCCAGAGTCATTAAAGTCCAGTGACAAGACAAAAGTCAGGACAACTGGTGATAGCCCAGGATGCAATGGATGACCTTGGTGTCTGTAATGGCTCACCAAGTTCTAAGTACTACGTAGCTTCTGCTTCAGTTGCCTTCATGGTCTGCAGAACAAATTGCTCTCATCTACCTATTCTACTGGGGAAGCCTTCACTTTTTGGGGAAGATGATATAGAAAGGGGAGCTAGAAAGGGAATGTGGCTGGCATGGAGACCCAGGCTCAAGAAAGAAAAGGTAAAAGCTCACCTATTAGAGCAGAGGAACCTGAGTTCATATTAGCAGTGGGGAACAAGTGGAGATGATGGTCTAAGTAGAGAAGGCATTGAGTAAGCAGATAAAAAAATGCATCATGTAGAAGGGGTTGTGTAAGCTGAGCTTTGAAATAATAACTAGCATTTACATAGCACTTTATTTATATAATATTATAAATATCTCATTTGTGCCTCACAACAGCCCTGGGTATCATTATTAACCCAATATTACAGATGAGGAAATTGAGGCAGATAGAGATTAAGTGACTTGTCCAGGATCACACAGCTAGCAAGTGTCTGAGGTAAGATAAAAACCCCAGTCTTCCTTATCTGGGGCCCAGCAGTCTATCATCTGCCTCACCTGTTTGCCTTAGAGATTCTAAGAGGCAAGAATGAGGAGGGAATGTATCCCTTGGGGACACATTGGAGACAAGCCTGTGTGAAGGCATAGAGACAAGAGATCAAGAGTAGCTTAGGAGGAACAAAAAGGAAGACCAGTGTGGCTAGATGCTAGAGTTTAAGAAGGGGAGTCATGTATAATAAGCCTAGAAAAAAAGTAAGCCGGAGCCATGTTGTGAAGAGTTTTAAATAGAGGAGTTTATATTTGAACCCAGAGGTAATAAAGAATCATGAGAGTTTATTTTCCAGGGGAGTAACTAGGTCCAACTTGAGCTTTAGGAAAATTACTTGACAAGCATGTAGGATCAATTGAAAAGGAGAGTCAGGGGCAAAAATTTTTAAATTATTACAATAATCTAGGAGAGAGCAGATGAGAATTTGAATAAAGAGTGATGGCTATGAGAGTGAAGAAAAGGGGACAAACGCAAGTAATGTTGTGCAGGCAGGATCTACAAGAGTTGGTAACTGGTCCATTACATGGGATGAGGAGGAGTCCAGGATGATTCCAAGATGAACAAACCTTGATACCTGGAAGAGTAGCCTCCCAAAACATCCCTAAGACTTTGGGAACATCTGTCGTGAAGTTCAGATGGCTCTGGAGGAGAAGTGAGGCTGGTGACCTGCACAGCCCTCCCTCACTCAAAACAAAGTCAGGTGCAAGTTATGTCATCATTTCTCTGATGGCATGGTCTTCTTTGTCAATGAAGGACGAACACAATCCTGTGAGTAAATGCAGCTGACTGAATGCTAGCTGGTTACCTCACCTCCTTCTCTCCTGTCTGTCTCTCCCTCCCCTTCCTTCTCCTCTCCAAAGGAAGATAAATTTGTATGGCCAAAAGTTGCCCAGTTGACCGGGGTTTTACTGACTCCTTTCCTTTCCCCTTTCCTTTCCCCTTTCCTTTCCTCTTTTCTTTCCCTTTCTCCTCTTTTCTCCTCTCCCCTCCTCTCTCCTCCTCTCCCCTTCTCTCCCTTCCTTTCTCCTTTCTCCTGTCCTGCCCCTTGTCCTCTCCCAAAACCTTAAACCTACTACACTCTGAATCTGGGACCCCAAGAGGCCCCTGCCAAGGGCTGCTGGACCCCACTAGCTTTAGAGAGATTATCAGTGGTAACTGTTGCTGTTTCCCACCCAAACTGATGTCTTTGTTTTTCTTGACCTCATTAAAGGGGCCATACCCTGGCTTCTTCTTAAACAGGCCTATTCAGTGAATGGGCATTGCCTCACCCTAAGTGAGTACCTGCAAAGACCTTGGCCTAAAGGGCCCAAGGTCTCCCAGTGCATCCTGGGTTAACTCCAGTCATCCTGAGGAATATCAGGTCACTGGATTCAGATGGCTCTGGAGAAGTGAGGCTGGTGACCTGCACAGCCCTCCCTCACTCAAAACAAAGTCAAGTGCAAGTCATGTCATTATTTCTCTGATGGCATGGTCTTCTTCATCAATGAAGGATGAACACGATCCATCATCCTGGTCATCCTCCTCTGTGTACATCACAGCTTATCAATGTTTTTCTTAAACCATAGTACCCAGAAGTGAACAGAATATCTCAGATGACGCTTGACAGGGGCCAAGTACAATGGGACTATTGCCTGTCTTTTAACGATGATCTCATTAGCTTGTCTTTGTTTTTTCGCTTTTGTTTTTGCTTCTATATTCTATCACACTAAGGACTCATATGGAGGCAGTAGCCCAAGAATCATCCATCCCAACAACTTCTACCTACCTTCCCATTGTTGTACTTACAAACTTTAAAGAATTTTATTAATATTAGCTAGTATTATTAAGTAGCTCTTCTCTTTCTCCTTTTCTTGAAAAAGTGATCCAAGGTAATTTCCGTGGCCTAGCCCAGCTGGCCTAAGGGGTTTCTCTCCCTGGAATTGTAAAGAGAATCTAAGTGCCTTTCCAATCTCCCAAAAGACCCCAGAGGGATGCTGTTTGATTTAAAGGCACACCCCAAGGTCTCAAAAAAGGAGATGGTAAACAGGATCAATTCACCCTAAGCCAATCAGGAGGAGGAAACAGTGACTTGATGAACATTGTGACTAGGCATTTTTCCCACTGCCATCCGTGGAAACTGTGTTATACACACACACACACACACACACACACACACACACACACACACACACACACAAAGTTTTATATAGCCTGAAGGCATTCTGGCCCCTCTGGAGGATTTGAAGAGCTGGAATACTATTAACTGAGATATCAGTATAATAGTTTCACTGGTCTTTTACTTGAAAGAGCCAGGCCCTGGATATAACTGACACCAACCCTGGAAGCAGAGAGCTTGGAGAATATTGTGATGAATACCTTCCATGAGTAAAGTTCCAGTGGTGAATGACAGGAGACGCAGCTATAATGTATGTAGCATATATAGGATATATTAGTATGCAGTATAGTATAGTATATAGTGGCAAGTATATATACCTATAGTAGTAGGTATACATATGTAGTATATAATAGTAAGTATATAGCATAGTATATAGTGGTAAGTATACTTACTATATATAGTAAGTTTCTACTTAGTATAGACCTAAACATGATCCTTCCCCTTGCCAAAGCCCCATGCAAGGCAATACTGTGAGCAACAGAGAGTATACAAGATGTTTACTAGTGTCCATTTGTAGCACTTTGTTTATAATATAAATATTATCTTATATGATCCACACAACAACCTGGATGTAGGTGTTATTATCCCAGTTTTACAGAAGAGGAAATTGAGACAGATGGACATTAAGCGACATGTTTTGTGTGTGTATACTACATACATACGCATGAAGTACATATGTATGGTATATATACTAGTACAGTAGGATGTAAGAGTGGTGAAACACAAGAAGGGGGTAAGGTATTCTCCTGACTCTCTTTGGGCTTGGATGGAAGCCCATTCAGTGTCCTTTCCTAAGGTAATAAAACTATTTGATGCCTTGTGGACCTGAGTGCTTGTGAGGGGAGCTGGTGCTACTTCTGGGGGAGTGCCAAATGTTGAAGTTCTCAGATTCTATCTGAGTGAAGGCAAAGGAGTCAGATAAATGAGAGAATACCAAAGAATACCTGTGCTCATTGTGTTAAGAAGGAATCTCTGACATAAAAGTTATACTTGGGATAACCATTTTTCTTGAGAAAGAAGAGGGCAAGAAAAGCTTGGAGTATTATATACTCCCTTGGAATAGAGTTAGCAGTGCAAAATAGTGAAAGGAGTACTAGACTTTGAATTGGGAGACCTGGCTTTGAATCCTCAGCTTTTCCACTTTGTGGCATATGATCCCTTAAGAAACTTATTTAATCTTTCTCAACTTCAGAAAGATATTTATCTATAAAATGCAGAGGGTGAGCTGGAAGGTGTCTAAGTTCTCTTCCCTCTCCAAATCTTACGAATATAAGCAGGTAAAATGGCATCAGACAGCACAGAGTGACCCTGGGCACTAGGTTAGGGTAGAATGCCAAGGGGAACAGAAAATTGCCAGAAAGGAGATGGAAGAATTCCTATTTCACAGCTTTTCCTGCAGCCAGATCTGGCCAGGCAAATGAATTCTGTAAACAAAATTGAAAGAGGAATATTTATCATCAAGAAGCTCAGCCCTGTGGTTAGAAGTATCTATTTACCTACAAATAAGGTAATTGTAAGGGGACCTAGTACTGCTTAGGTTGGTATACTAATTACAAATCATACTTCTGTATTAAAGCAGCCACTTTGCTGAGTGATACTGTTAATCTAGTCCTATCACTCTAAGAGTCAGAAATCATCAGGGAAAAAACTCAAACTGCCTTTCTCTTAAAATATATTATTATTATTATTATAGCTTATATTTTACCTTTTTAACTCTCTGCAAGTTCTTTCAGACCTGTCACTTCCTTTTAAAATTCAGGCATCTTCTCTAAGGCATCCTCTTCTTCCTTCTAGTTCATCATAATTCTCAAGGCTTAGAGAATATTTCCTTGTATTAAAAACCTTTTCCTTTTCAGGACAGCAACACTGAGTGTGCATCTGTCTCCAGTCCTACAAGAGTAAAAGGACTATTTATTAGGTGAATTTTAGTGCCGGTGAAGGTGCCGCTTTCACAACTCTTGAGAGCAAAATGATCTGCTTTATTCCCCACTTAGGGGACAGTGTTGGCAGGAGTAGAAGTGGTTTCTTCACTCTGCCTCAGCTGATGTTTTCTGGCCATTGGAAATAAATAAGCCCCATGCGGCCTGTTTGAGCTCTGGAAGAAAAGGTTCAAGGGAGCCACTCAAATAAATGTGTGTGTGTGTCTGTGTGTGTGTGTGTGTGTGTGTGTGTCTGTGTGTGTGTGTGGCTGAACTTGAGGGCCACTGAAGTTGCAATCACACCTGCTGAAGCCCTGAGACTGAAAATGATTCTCTGTATGCCTAGAGCTGGGCACTCTCCTTAATCCTTTAGGGTGTCTTAGTTTCTTCAGTGAGTGAAACTGGATTGCTAATGTTTATTTGAATGGGTTCCTGAGAGAATAATGCATGCAGAATTCCTGGACTACTCTGGCCCACAATAATTTCTCCTTTCTTCATCCTTTCTTGCACTGATTCTATGCCATACTGTTATTTGAAAGTCATCCATAGTTTTGAACCCTTCCCTAATTGTTTCACGTGTGAAACATATGTCATGGATTCCCAGCTAGACTACGACGAGGCTGCTCCTTTGATCATTTCTTATACGTCTCTGTATTAGCCTCCCTGTCTCACACATGCTAGACACGTAGTAGTCCTCCATAAATACTGGTTGGTTGCCACTGGGGAAGCCCTTGGCGATGGATGGGGAGATGGAAGACTGGAAATGCTGAGTTTGTTTTAGCTGAAAAGAGAAGTTTGTTGTACTCCAAAGTGACTCTTTAAGGGATTGCCAACTGTCTGGGATGCCAGAGGATAAAGAACTATGAAAATGGAAAGGTATTGATTTCATGATTGAAAGGAACTAGAAACTAAACTCTCTTCCATTCCCATTTCAAATTCTTTTTCTTCGCTTTTGGGTGGCTAATGAAAACCGTCTTAGCCTGTCTGGGCCTTCCCATTCATTTATTCTCTCCAATAATTATTTCAATAAGCTGAATCTAGAAAGCCAAGCTCTGTTAAATTTTTGCCTGGCGACTCCTAACTCACTTTGTAATCTGGGGGGAGCAATTGTCCAGCTACTCTTATTTCCATTTCTGTTCATCTTTCATCAGTGATTTCCAATGCGTGAAGTGATTTCAAGTATTTACTGGTCCTGCACTGATTTTCCTTTCTCGGCCACTATCCAAGGACGAGTTTGTAGCTTTTTTAAAAAGGATTTCTATTCTTTAAAAGACCAAAAGCATTTTTTAAAATATCTCATAGAAAACCAGCCTACTACACCCATAATATTAAATGTACTGAGTCCCATTGTTTACCACCATACTTGTAACATCAGAGGTTTTGCCCAAGATGGGAAGATGATAAAGTTAGCTTCTTTTTGATCTGTGCCCCTTGGAATCGTCTTGAGAAGAAGCATTTAGAGAACAGACATCACCAATCCATGATAGTAACCACCTAGAAGATACAAATGGAAAAATTCCAAAAATGCCTTTGTCTTACCTCTCCAATCTAGGTCTTATAACACCTAAAAATCTACCACTAAAAATATTCCTCTTTGTGTTATCTATTATCCTTTCCCTATATCCTATTGTATTATGCAAATACTAGTGAAAAGGGGCAATACATTAAGTAATTAACACCTCAATATAAATTAATTTAATATCTGCTTTCTATAGAAACCTGAGACAAAAGAAGGCTGGTAACTTGGGGCTGAAGGAGCCCTGAGAAGATGGAAAGGGCCATAAAGAACAAAATGAGTAGCCACAAAGACGATTTTGGTCATCTTCACTTTATATCTCAGTTCAGCTCTGAAAGTAGAAGGACCAACAAAGGGTATGAATTTTTCATAAGCAGAGTGTTATGAAAAGAGCCTTGGACTAGGAAGCAAGATACTTTGGTTTGAGCTTGGTTTTGGATCACAAAGGAAACCAATTATATTGAAATACAGTTATCAAGATATATTTTTAAAAATAAGTTCATGAACACCAGGTTAAGAACTCTTGGACAAAATGGTTTCTAAAGTGTCTTCCAACTTTAACATTGTGCTTCTGTGATGCTAATTCCTCAAAACACCACAGAGCTATTATTAATTCATCCTTACTCCTAAATGAATCCCTTTGACAGATTACAAATGTGTTTTGGGAGTTAGGGGAAAATATAAATCTCTTAAAGATCCAAGTTAAAGTTTGATCAGGGAGGGGAGAGGAGAGTCTGCAACAGATTTCTGTCTTTTTCCTGTAGAGCTTGATTTTTATAAGGTATTTGTTCTGAGGTATAAGCACCCAACTGTATATGGGTAATAAATGCTCTCTGATTCTGCTATTGATGGTCAGTTCTTCAGGAATTTGGAAGGAGAAAGATGCCAGACATTCTGCCTGAGGTCACCTCTATTACCTCTTTTGTGAGAAAGAGAGAGGGAAAAGGAGGGAGGAGGGGATGAAAGGAAGGAAGGAAGGAAAAAAAGGAAGAAAGAAAGGAAAGAAAGAAGGAAGAAAAAGGAAGGAAAGAAGGAAAATCAATATTGTTATTTGTCTTTGCTTAGAGAAATGAAGCAAGAAAGAAGGGTCAGGTGCGGGACCTCCAAATATCCAATCTAAGCCCTTCACAGAAAGAAGATGGCAGTGGGAATTCCACTCAAGGAGTTGCTATAGTGCATGAGAACAGAGTTCATGATAGTTCAACTACAACATATACTGGCTGTGTGAACCTGGAAAAATTACTTAACGTCTCAGTTCTCTAGGCAGTTCTCTGAAACTATACATCATAGAGAAAGTGTCAAACACTGGTAGAGCTAGCCCAAGTAATTAGAACAGGGGTGGATCCTGAAGGTTAACGGGTGGGAGTACTTAAGAAAGAGATGAGAAATCTATGGATAAGGGAAGAATTTATAACCAAACAATAGAGAGAATATCATGAAATGAAAAATGGTTAATTTTTATTACATTAAATTAAAAAGGTTTTGCACAAACAAAACCAATTTGACAAAGATTAGGAGGGAAGCAGAAAGTTGGGAAACAATTTTTGCAGCCAGTGTATCTGACAAAGGCCTCTTTTCTAAAATATATAGAGAACTGAGTCAAATTTATAAGAATATAAGTCATTCCCCAATTGATGAATGGTCAAAGAATATGAACAGGCAGTTTTCAGACGAAGAAATCAAAGATATCCATAGTCATGAAAAAATGCTCTTGAGCACTGTTGATTAGAGAAATGCAAATTAAAACAACTCTGAGGTACCCTCTCACACCTATCATATTGACTGATATGACAAAAAAAGAAAATGTTGCATGTCAGAAGGGATTTAGGAAAACTGGAATTTTAATACATTGTTGGTGGAGTAGTGAACTGATCCAATCATTCTGGAGAGCAATTTGGATCTATGCCCAAAAGGTTACAAAACTGTGCATACCCTTTGATCCAGCAATACCACTTCTAGGTCTGTATCCCAAAGAGATCATAAAAATGGGAAAAAGAACTCACATGTACACAAATATTCACAGCAGTTCTTTTTGTGCTGGCAAAGAATTGAAAATTGATGGGATGTCTCTCAATTGGTGAATGGCTGAACAAGTTGTAGTATATGAATGTAACAGAATACTACTGGTCCATAAGAAATGGTGATCAAGTGGCCTTCAAAAAAGTCTGGAAAGACTTACATGGACTGATGCTGAGTGAAGTGAGCAGAACCAGGAGAACACTGTACACAGTAACAGCAACATTGTGTGATGATTGACTTTGCAAGATTTGGGTCTTCTAAGCAATGCAATGATCTAAGATAATTCCAAAAGACTCACGATGAAAAGTGCTATCCACATCCAGAGTAAGAATGCAGTTCAAAGCATACTATTTTCTCTTTTTTTATTTTATTTTTTTTCTTTCACATGATTTTTCCCTTTTGTTCTTCTTATTCTTCTTTCTCAACATGACTAATGTGGAAATATGTTTAATATGATCATACATTTATAGCCTATATCAAATTGCATGTTGTTTTGGAAGGCGGGAGTAGAGGAAGGGGAGAAAAATTTAGAACTCAAAATCTTATAAAAGCAAATGTTGCAAACTAAAAATAAATACATAAAAGGAAAAAATTGGTGGGAAAGAAAAACAACAAAAAGGAGAAAAAAGAAAGAGCAATTTCTAAAGCTTTACATCAGGAAACTAGATTTTAAATTTAAACCAATGAAGAAGACTCTTCAATAAAGAGGCAAGAGCAAGCTTGCACATCATTGGGGATCCTTTTCCTAGCCATATCTTGCTAACACATCTCTAGATGTGCAGAAGGCCAACTTATATTCACAAAAGTTACTGGGTTTGTAGAAATCTTTGCCTATTTGCATAATTTCCATTGTTCCATGCTACTTCTTTCAGAATCAACACTATTGCTTCTTCTGTATAGCCATTGTCTTCTTTTCCTCTATCCAATTAGACTCAAGTTCAAATACATATTCTCAGGAAACATTGAGATGAATTAGTGAATTACCAACAACAAAACTTGCCTATTTGCTCTCATGAAGTAAATCAATATTTTGCTCAATAAAAGTAAACATTCTTAGTCTATGGTAAGAGCTATTAAACTCTCCCCCCACCATCTCCAAAAGAGGCATTTCTACAATATCCCAGAGACCTCTTGAAACTGGAGGGGTAGAGAGGAAGGGAGATGATTAGATCCATGATTCAGTCATCATTAAGAAGGGTTAAGGACTACACCTCTAATTTCACTGATATTAGAAATCCCTTCTAACAAAGTATCTAAGTACCATCTCTGTAACACTGGGAACTTATATGACTTGCCCAGGGTCACACAGCAAGTATGAGTTAGACGCAGGAGTTGAATCCAGATCTTCCTGGCTCCAGTAAGATAGTTAGGTGGTATAGTGGCCTGTACAGTACAGAGTACTGGGCCTGGAGTCAGGGATAGTCATCTTCCTGAGTTCAAATCTGGCCTCAGAAACTAGCTAGGCAAATCATTTAACCCTGTTTGCCCGTTTCCTCATCTGGAAAATGAGCTGGAGAGGAAAATGGCAAACCCCTCCAGCATCTTTGCCAAATGGGGTCACAAAGAGTTGGACACAACTGAAACAACTTGACAATAACTTCCTGGCTCCAAAGTTAGCTCTCTGTTTTAACTGAATCCACCAATTTCATGCAGTATTCACTGATAAATTGTTAGAGTTAAGCCATGTTAAGACAACCCTCTCCAGGTTGTACTCCTGGCTCTAATTGGTTGGTTCTTCCCAGAACTTCCATTTTAGGGAGAGCACTCAGGACAGCAATGTCTTCATTCCTTTTCAGGCTACATTCTTGACTCTCCATACTTTCTCTCCTATGCTGACATGGAAGTATTTCCTTCATTCCTCCCTTCCCTTTCCTAACTCCTTTTGTGTGTTAATTTTCCCTCATTAGAATGCAGGCCCCTTGAAGGCAGGGATTGCCTTTCTACTCATATTTGTATTCCCAGTGACTAGTACAGTGATCAGCACATAGTAAACACTAAATAAATGTTTATAGACTTGATTTGATTTGATATCCCAATTGCTTTGACCCTTTATCATTCACTCAGGTGCCTATGAATAATATACCTTATAGAAACAAATATAAATTCTCAGGGAGATAATGAGGCATAATGAAAAGAAATCTAGATTTGGAGTCCAAGGACTTTGATCCATTAATCAACAAACATTTGTTAAGCACGTACTAAGTGTCAAGGCCTAAACTAATCAATGGAGATATTTTCTAAAAGCAAAACCAAAGTCCCTGCTCTTAAGGAGCTTGCAGTCTGGAGAGGTAATTCACAAATAATTTATGTATGTACAAGATATATACAGTATAAATGGAAAGTAATCTTAGAGGAAAGGGTAAGAGGGGAACAGTAAAGGCCTTTTGCAAAAAGTGGGATTTGAACTGAGTTTTGAAAAAAGCCAGGAAGTCAGAAGTGAAGAGAGAGAACATTCCAAGCATGAAGAACAACCAGGAGATGAAGTGTGATGAGTAGACCCCCATGGTTGGATCATAGGGTATATGAACGAAAGATTGGAAAGGTAGGAAAGGATCCAGATTGAGATGACTTGAGTTTGAATCCCAGCTTTGCTACTTTCTAGCTGTGTGATACTAGGTAAGTCACTTTCCCTCTCTTGCCTTGATTTCCTCTTCTGTAAAATGATAAAAAAATTCACAGACCTCTCAGAACTGAATCTTTCTTGTTCTAAAGCCCTGTAGTTGTTTTTCAAACCGTGAACAGTTTATAACACTTGGGCAATGATCCAACTCTAAGTTTTTTGGCAGCTGAGGACAAAAGAGAAATACATTGAATTACACGGTTTTCATTTTCTCACAACAGAAAAGAAAATGCAATTTTATCTGCAAATACAAATTCTTTCCTAGGACCAAACTTAAGCAGGAATTAATCATGTGAGCCCTTGAATAAAAGGACATCATAAGGTAAACTCTACTAGAAGTCATAAAGTTTATGAGTTCTAAAAGATCTTACCCACCTTGCCATGGAGGGTTATCCAAGACAGACAGGTCATAGTGGAGGGTTCTAAAAAAGGTAATCCCCTGGAGAAGGCAATGACAAACCACTCCAGTATCTTTGCCAAGAAAATCCCATGGGAAGTAAGAATATGATAAAAGATATGACTCCAGAAAATGAGTCCTTCAGGTGGGAAGTTGTCCAATACGCTATTGGGGAAGAGTGGAGGACAACTACAAGTAGCTCCAGTACTAATGAAGTGACTGGCCAAAGCTGAAAAGAAGCTCAGTTGTGGATGTGTCTGGTGATGAAAGGAAAGTCCAATGCTGTAAAGATCAATATTGCATAAGAATATAGAATGTAAGATCTATGAACCAAGACAAGCTGAATGTAGTCAAACAGGAGGTGGAAAGATTAACCATCAACCTCTTGAGTGTCAATGAACTCAAATGGACAGGCATGGGTGAATTTAATTTAGGTGATCACAACATATTCCACTATGGGTAAGAATCTCTTAGAAGAAATAGAGTAGCCCTCATGGTCAGTAAGAAGGTAAGAAAAGCAGTACTGGGGTATAATCTCAAAAATAGCAGAATGAGATCTGTTTGAATCCAAAGCAAACTGTTCAAAATCACAGTAATGCAAGGCTATGCTCCAACCACTGGTGCCACAGAGGCCAAAGTTGTACAGTTGTATGAAAACATACATCTTCTGGAATTAACACCAAAAAAAAGTTGTCATGTTCATCACAGGAGATTGGAATGCTAAAGTAGGAAATCAAAAGATGATTGGAATAAAAGGCAAGTTTGGCCTTGGAGTACAAAATGAAGCAGGGCAGAGACAAATAGAATTTTGTCAAAATAAAATTTTAAAGAAAAAATAAGATCAAGAAAGCAAAATGGCTGTCTGATAAAGTTTTACAAGTAACCAAGGGGAAAAAAAGAAAGCAGAATAGAAAGAGAAAAGGAAAAGAAATACCCAACTGCATGCAAAACCCTAGAGAATAGCAAGGAGAGACAAGAAGATTTTCTTAAATGAGAAATGCAAAGAAATAAAAGAAAAAAACAGAATGGGAAAGACAAGAGATCTCTTCAAGAAAATTAGAGATATCAAGAGAAAGTTTCATGCAAAAGGGGGCATGATAAAAGAGAAAAATGGTAGAGATTTAGCAGAAGCAAAAGAGATAAAGAAGAAGTGACAAGAATACACAAAAGAACTATGTAAGAAAGATCTTAACATCATTGATAACCATGATGATGTAGTTACCGAGCCAGACATACTAGAGAATGAAGGTAAGGGAGCCTTAGAAAGAATTTCTAACAATAAACCTAGTAGAAATGATGGAATTCTAACCCTAAAAGGTGATGCTATTCAAGTGCTACACTCAACATGCCAGCAAATTTGGAAAACACAATAGTGGCCATTAGATTGGAAAAGATCAGCTCACGTCCCAATCCTTAAGAAGGACAATGCCAAGGAATATTCAAATTACAGAACAATTGCACTCATTTCACATGCCAGCAAGGTTGTTTTAAATTCTGCAAGCTAGACTTTAGCAATACATGAAATGAGAATTAATAGAAAAGAAGGCTGGTTTTTGAAGAGGCAGAGGAACTAGAGACCAAATTGCCAACAATTGCTGGATTGTGGAGAAAGCAAGGGAGTTCCAGAAAAAAAAAATCTGCTTCTGCTTCATTGACTAAACTAAAGTCTTTAACTGTGCAGATCACAACAAAATGTGGCAAGTCCTCAAAGAGATGGGAGTACCATATCATCTTATTTATCTCCTGAGGAGCCTGCATGTGGGCCAAGAAGTAAGTAAGAACTGAACATGGAATGACTGATTGGTTTAAGATTGGAAAGTGAGTACAACAAGGATGCACATTGTCACCTCATTTATTTAACTTACATACAGAGTACATCATGTGAAATGCCAGGCTGGATGAATCAAAAGCCAGAATTAAGGTTTCCAGGAGAAATGTCAACAATCTCAGATATGCAGATGATACCACTCTGATGACAGAAAGTAAGGAGGAATTAAGAAGCATCTTGAAGAGGGTAAAAGAGGAGAACATAAAAGCTGGCTTAAAACCTAATGTCAAAAAAACTAAGATCTTGGCAACTGGTCCCATCACTTCCTGGCAAATAAAGGGAGAAGAAATGGAAACAGTGTCAGATTTTATGTTTTTGGGCTCAAAGATCACTGCAGACAGCAACTGCAGCCATGAAATTAAAGTTCCCTATTCCTTGGAAGGAAAGCTACATCAAATCTGGGCAGCATATTAAAAAGCAGAGACAACACCTTCCAGACAAAGGTCTACATAGTCATAGCTATGGTTTTTGCAGTAGCAATGTATAGCTGTGAGAGTTGAACTATGAGGAAAGCTAAGCACACAGAATTGATGCTTTTGCATTATGGTGTGGGAGAAGACTTTTGAGAGTCCCTTGGACAGCTCAAATCAGTCAATAATTAAAGAAATTAATTCAAATTCTTCACTGGAAGATAAAATACTGAACCTGGGAGCTTAGATACATTGGCCAAATAACGAGAAGTCAGGACTCATAGGAAAAGACCCTGGTGTTGGGAAAGATTGAAGGCAAACAGAAAAGGAGATGGCAGCAAATGAGAAGGATAGTATCATGGAAACACAAACATGAACTTGGACAGACTTTGAGAGATAATTGAGGATAGAAGGGTCTGGTGTGCTTTGGTCCACAGGGTCATGAAGAGTCAGGTACAAATGAACAACTGAACAACAATAACAAAGGGATATTATATTACCCAGTCTAACCTGTTCACAGATATAAGGATTCCTTCATTTTCTCTTATAGAATTTATTTCTACCACTTCTTTGGCAGTTTCACTCAACAAATATTTACTAAATAAGTTGCTATATGCTAAATAATCACTGTGCTAAGTGCTAGGGAGAGATACAAAGATGGATAAGACTCAGTTTCTGTTCACAAGGAGTCTGCAATCTAGTGGGGCCTAGAAAATATAGAAACGCAGTAATAATCTCTAATTACAAAACCAATGCTCTTATCATTATATGCCATTCTATTATCTGTGGAGGTCACAGGAGAGATAAACTAGATAATGCTATACACAAGACTGAATTGATAAATGCCATGATAAAAGTACAGCCAAAGTTATGGGAAGTTCAGGATGGAGATCTCATTTTGGGGTGTCAGAATCAGGAAAAGTTTAATATAAGAGGTGGTCTTTGATCTAGGACTTTGCTGGATGTCTAAGAACCAACAGGCAGAGTTGAAGGAGGATATGAGTATAAGGGTACAAAATGAGCAAATGCTTAGAGGAGGGAAAATAAAGGGTATGTTCAGGAATCAGCAAGTAGCCCATTTTGAGTCAGAGTATAGATTTTTTGCAGGAAAATAGAAGAAGATGAGCTGAATAAGAAAGATCAAACTCAGTCAGGCCAAGTTCCTTGGACTTCACTTAGTAGGCAATGGAAAACCTTTGAAAGTTTGTCAATCAGAAAACGTCACAAAAAGAACTATACTTTAGGAAGAATAATTTGATGGGAAGGTACAGGATAGATAATAGTTGGGAGAGGTGGAACTAGGATGCAGAGGAAACAATTAGGACTTGAAAGAAGTCTTGAAGATAATATAATCTTCTTTCATCATCTTACAGATGAGTTAACTGAAGTACAGAGGGTGAAGTGATTTCCCTAGTCATATTAGCTAGTTAGTTATCACTTTATGTGTATATGTCTTATCTCCAAAATTAGATTATAAACTTCTTGAGAACAGGAATCATATTTTACATTTTGTATTATGTACCTAGAATATAGTAGGTAAAAGAAAATTTTTCTTTAGTGATTAACAAGTATAGTTCCTATTTGACTCCCAAGTCTAAAAACATTGCTTTGAATAAAAAGAAATGGGATGTTACTGCCTAAACTAGTAGGGTGCCTCACTTGGAAGCCTCCAATCCAGTAAATCTCTTTTCTTGACCTCTACAGACAATGTGATATAATGGCAAGAGTACTGAATTTGGAATTAGAGGTCCTGGGTCCAAATCCCAAGCCTGCCACTTACTATCCATATTTCTATGGGTAAGTCACATAACCTCTCTGAACTTCAGTTTCCTCATCTGTAAAATGAGGGAATTCAACTATGTGGCCTAAGATCCATTCTAGCTCTAAATCCCATGATCAGCAATCTTTCTAATGTACTTCCCAAACTGGGACCCACCCACCTGAGTGATTCTCTCTTATCCCGTTCTTCATATTAGTCAAGAATAGAACAAAGAGTAGAAAATGAAGAGAAGGGAGGAAAAAAAGAAAGAAAAATAGAGGACAAGAAGCTACTGAAAAAGACTCAAGCTGCAAAGAAGGCATTCCCTTCCCATTGTTTTTCTGTCTTCATCTTTATCTAGTTTACAAATGGAATTTGAGGGTTTGGGTGTCCTTAAACCATCACAAGTTACTTTGTTCCACCTGAGAACAATAATTATTAAGAGACATATCCATGAAATACACATAACTTCACAAGGAGGATCGTGGTGTCTAAGACAAGTGGAACTAGAAGGTACTTTACAGATCATCCAGCCCAGTGTTCCCATCTTGCAGATGGAGAAGACAAGATCTAAGAAGGGGGAATAACTTGCCCAAAGTTACAATAAGGGAACAAATAAGAGAGTTTGAGGACTTCTAAATACAAATCTACATCCTACTGCCTCTTAAGGAAAAACTAGTTATAATTAAACAAGGAAAGCTTTGGATGGCTGGAATAGGAAGGATAGCGTGTCTTTTCTGAAAAGGAGTACCTAATTCCCTCCGCCATAATATTGATATAGAATTTTTTCAGGTAACCAAATGCGCAATAGACTATAGTATCCCACCAACAATGTCACAAGAAATGGCATATGAATGGACAGAGCCAAGATGATGGAGTAAAAGGACAGACCTACTCTAGCTCTTCCCCCACAACCCATAAAATACCTATAAAATGACTCTAAACAAATTCTAGAGCAACAGAAACCACAAATTGACAGTGAAACAGATTTCCAGCCCAAGACAGCCTGGAAAACTGACAGAAAGGATCTATCTCACCAGGCTTGGAACGGAGCACAGCCCAGCCTGGGCCACACTGCACAGACAGGACTACAGCAGGCTTCAAGGTTTGGAATCACGGGTAGCAGCTGCCGTTCCCAGATTTCTCAACCCACAAATACCAAAGACAATTTCAAAGGTCAGTAAGAAAGTTCTTTCACCTGGTTCAGAGGGGAGTTTGGTTCAGCCCCTGTCCCAGCCTCAGGATGGCAGCAACCACTTTTGGAGCCCTCAACCTAAAGACCCTGGGGCAATCAAGTGACTGATCTGGATCTCAGCCCTGAGTGGTGGTTCTGGGGTGAGGAGGAGCAATGGCGCTGGATGGTGAAACTGGTGGTGGTTGTGGAGAGAGAATCCTACTCACAGTTTCAGGGCAGAAAGGAGTGTGTGTGGTTGCTCACAGACCAGAGGGCAGGACAGGAGAGAAGTAAACTCCTCTCCCTTGATTGTGCCACCTTGGAGGAACTGAGAACTTACAGGTCCCTAGAGATATCTCAGAGAACAGCTGCAAAAAACATCTGAAGCCTAGGGGTGATATACCCTCCACTTGACAAAGGATTCAAAAGTCAAGTAACTGACTGGGAAAATGCCCAAAAAGGGGGGGGAGGGGGAATAAGACTATAGAAGTTTACTTTCTTAGTGAAAAGGTATTTTTTTCCATCCTTTCAGATGAGGAAGAACAATGCATACCATCAGAGGAAGACATCAAAATCAAGGCTTCTACACTTCCAAAAAAACTTCCAAAAAAATATGCAATGGTCTCAAGACATGAAAGAGTTCAAAAAGTATTTTGAAAATCAAGTAAGAGAAGTGGAGGGAAAATTGGGAAGAGAAATTAGAGTGATGCAAGAAAATCATGAAAAGCAAGCCAACAACTTGCTAAAGGAGACCCAAAGAAATGCTGAAGAAAATACCACCTTTAAAAATCGACTAACCCAAATGGAAAACAAGGTACAAAGAGAAGAAGAATGCTTTAAAAAGTAGAACTGGTCAAATGGAAAAGGATGTTCAAAAGATCACTGAAGAAAATAGTTCTTTAAAAATTAGAATGGAGCAGATGGAAACTAATGACTTTTTGAAAAACCAAGAAATTATAAAGCAAAACCAAAAGAATGAACAAAATAGAAGACAATGTGAAATATCTCATTGGAAAAACAACTGACTTGGAACATAGATCCAAGAGAGATAATTTAAAAATTATAGGTCTACCTGAAAACCATGATCAAAAAAAGAGCCTAGGCATCATCTTCCAAGAAATTATCAAGGAAAACTGCCCTAATATTCTAGAACCAGAGGGTAAAATAGAAATGGAAATAATTCACTGATCACCTCCTGAAAGAGATCCCAAAAGGAAAACTTCTAGGAATATTGTAGTCAGATTCCAGAGTTCTCAGACCAAGAAGAAAATATTCCAAGCTGCCAGAAAGAAATAATTCAAGTATTGTGGAAATCCAATCAAGATAATATGGGATTTAGCAGCTTCTACACTAAGGGATCAAAGGGCTTGGAATATGATATTCCAGAGGTCAAAGCAGCTAGGATTAAAACCAAGAATCATCTACTCAGCAAAACTGAGTATAATACTTCAGGGGGAACAAATTAGAATTTCAATGAAATAGAGGACTTCCAAGTATTCTTGTTGAAAAGACCAGAGCTGAATAGAAAATTTGACTTTCAAATACAAGAAGCAAGAGAAACATGAAAAGGTAAACAGGAAAGAGAAGCCTTAAGGAACTCATAAAGTTGAACTGTTTACATTCCTACATGGAAAGATGTTATTTGTAACTCATGAGACCTTTTTTCAGTATTAGAGTAGTTAAGAGGCATGTATGGGTATGTATGTATGTGTACATAGGTGTATGTGTGTATGTATATATATGGATATGTGTGTAGATATATATGTATATATGTGTAAATGTATATGTATGTGTTTGTATATATACACACACATAGATAGATAGATAGATAGATAGATGATAGATAGATAGATAGATAGATAGATAGATAGATAGATAGATAGATAGATATACATAGAGGACACAGGATGAGTCAAATATGATGGGAGAATACCTAAATAATAAAATTTACTGTTAAATGGAATGTACTAGGGGTAAGAGAAAGAGAGAGGTAGAATGCAGCAAATCAGCTCACGTAAAAGAAGGAAGAAACAGCTTTTACAATGGAGAAGAAGAGGGGGAAGATGAAAGGAAATAAGTGAGCCTTACTCTCATGGGATTTGACTTAAGGAGGAATAACACACACTCAATTGTATATGGAAATCTATTTTATCCTGTGGGAAGGCAAGAAAGAAGGGAATAGAAGAGAGAAGATAACAGAAAGGACAGAAAATTAGGGAAAGGGATAATCAGAAGCAAACACTATCATGGGAGGACAGGTCAAGGGAGAGAAAGGAATAAATGGAGGACAGGATAGGACAGAGGGAAATGCAGTTAGTCTTTTACAACATAAATATTGTGGAAGCACTTTGCATTGTTACACATGTATGCGCTATATTGAATTGCTTGTTTTCACATTGAGGGTGGGTGGGAAGGGAGGGAGAGAATATGGAACTCAAAGATTTAAGAATGAATGTTAAAAATTGTTTTAGCATGCAACTGGAAATGAAGATATACAGGCAATGGAGTACAGAAACCTATTTTGTCCTATAGGAAAATAGAGGGGAAGGGGAATGGAAGAAGGGTGGATAATAGAAGGGAAGACAGACTGGAGAAAGGAATAGATGAGGTACTGGCTGTTCTGGGGTAGGGGAGGAGAAACATGGGGAGAAAATTTTGAATTCAAATTCTTGTGGAAAACTGAAAAATAAATAAATTACTTTAAAAACAAAATAAAACATGAAAAAAAAAAAAAGAAGAGGCATATGAGATATCATTCAGGAGCTCTATGATTGACAAACTAGCTCAGCCATTTAACATGAGCCAAAGGATAACAAATGGACAGCTCAGATATTGTATTGATACTCACATAAGGTCAAAAGCTTCAAGGGAAAGTTTCTGGAGAGTGGTGTGGACCACCTAGAGAGGATTTATTGGAGGCTGAAAAAAAGGCCTATAGGATGAGAAGGTAGGTATGGGTTGCTATCTGCACAACAGATATAAGGAGGGTATCTTTATATCAATGAGATAATGGGTCTATTGAAGTATTAAAGTCAATAAAGATAACCTATTTCAACTCTGTTTTGTTGTTGTTCAGTCAATTCAGTTATGTTTGACCCTTCACTCCATTTGGGGTTTTCTTGTCAAAAGACATGGTTCTTGACAAACCACACTAGAGTGGTTTGCCATTTCCTTCTCCAGTTCATTTTACAGATGAGGAAACTGAAGCAAACAGGATTACATGATTTGACCAGGGTCACATAGCTAATGTGTCTGAGGCTGAATTACAATTCAGGTCCTCTTGACTCCAGGCCCAGTGCTCTATCCACTGTATCACTCACCTGCCCTCAACTCTGTTCTATTTTCCAATATTTTCAATTCTCTTTCAAAATAACTCAGTGTATTCAAAAACCCTAAGTTAGTCTAAAGAAATTATTAAAATATCCCTTATGAAAAGATTTCCTGGATACAGGGAAGAAGGTAAATGGCAAAAAAGAAAGCATGCCTCAGAAAAGAAATTGTAGATTAGGGAAGGACATGCTTGGAGTAGGCAAGGGGCAAAAGCATGATTAAAAAAAAAAAGACCCAGTGGTCACAGATTTCCAAGACAGGCAGTATTCTTCATCTTGGGAATGCAAACCTTCTCCAACCTAGAGAAATAAGGAGTATGATTTGGTCCGTGCACTTCAGCCAAGTGGAAAAGAGGCCAAACACCTGAAATCCCATATGTGACCTTCTTTACTAAGGGGGAAAAATCCAATTTTACTGCCAAAGAGCAAATTCCCAGCAAGCTTTTTGGTAGAGAAATAATGACATCCAGTGGACATTTGCATTAGTTTCAAGGACTTTGAATCTGCTTTTCCAACTTAACCTTACTACTGGACAGGTACTTTAAAGTAGGCTAGTGAGGTCAGGAAGAGAAGAGAATGTTTTGTTAGCCTTAGAGAAACACCTTAGTGTCGTAGCAAGAACATAACACTTGGAAATTAGATCCAAGTCTCAACTCTACCCAGTTCTATGACTGCATAACTTTACTTTATTTGTTTGAGCCTCAATTTTCTAATCTGTAAAATGGCAGCAATGATCTTATGGGATCAAGTTTCTGTGAAAATGCTTTAAGAACTGGAGAACACTAATGTAAATGTGAGTTTCAACAAAGCACTATTATTACTATTATTCCTCCACTAAAATCTTAATCAAGTGCCTCATGGTGGTATGAGGGTGACCCTGGGTTCTTGAAGGGTTATATGAGTAGAGGCCAACCACTGACAAATCCTACCAAGTCAGACAGGACTCAAGTATGGTCATGGATTGTTTGTTGTCCAAAGACAGACCTTTCCCACTTTGAAGAACATTATCATCAGGTTTGTAATGGGGTGAAAAAAATTTTTTAGCCATAGCAACTCTTGAAGACTCTCTCCTTGAAATACTGAGGTATTACAAGCATGATCCAGGTTCATATTTTTAAAAAGGAACCAGGAAGTGTTCTCTAGATTGAGTTAGTACATGAGCTATACCTATTGACTTAGTCTTTAGCACCAATTATGGAACATGGGGGACAGAGAGAAAGTCACAAGTGAATCAGATAGGCTAGCAATTTGTAAAGCAGTATGTCTTTGTTATGAGATGCTCTAACTCACACAAGGGAAGGCTCAAATCCAAAAATGGAAGACCCAGTGGAGGAACACGGGTCAGAGTCAGAAAGAGAAGAATAAAACCGGGGAGGTCACCACAACTTCAGGTCCTAGTGGTCTTCAGGCCATGGCAGAGGAAAGAAATGAGGACACTAGTGATCACACAGACCCTGGGACTTGGCAAACAGCTGCCAAGTTTCTTTATCTTGGTTCTCTACCAGGTTCTCTATCACTCTTCCTAATCTAAGCATGGGAAATCTAGGTTCTCATCTTCACAAAAGGGCAACTCAATGAGTAAGCCAAAAGTCAATGGTTTATTGGGAGAAGGATGTGCTCTCACTCAAGCACACTGTTTAGGTTCTGATCTCACAAGTCAGGAGACACTAAGCTGGCAAAAGAACCCATGAAACTTCAAAACACACAAAAAATGCTATCATGATACATGGTAGATAGGGCAGAGTTTGGGCTTAGGGCTGCTATGCTATGTTCAAACAATGGTGGCCTGCTACAAATGGGCTCTATAGGTTTCAGAACTGTCCAAAAATTTCAGTGTTTTTGGACTATCATACCTGCCCAATGACTCTAATACCAACTTGATTCATTCAACTTGTTAATGTTTAAAAGACATGATTCAACTTTTTAACTGATTGGTGAGATGTAATTACTGATTCAAAGAAGAGATAGGATTAAATTGCTCCATCTTTAAAGCCTTTAAAGTATTTCTTTGGCATTCAATTCAACTCAATGAGCGTTTATTAAACACAATTAGTCATATTATAATCCTTTTCCCCAACTGTTCACACCTCAAAATTGAGTACTTTTTAATACAAGTATATGATGCTTTTTATGTACTCATTTGCTAACTATTTCATGGTTATCTCCCAATCTATACTGTATACACTCCTTAATGGTAGAGAATATCTCTTTTCTGTATAACACACACACACACACACACACACACACACATACACACACATATACATACACACTGCTGGTCAGTCAGTGCTGGCAAAGTCTGATCCAGTCTGGTATGAGGGTAAAGGAAATGACAATAGAAACAAGACAACTTCTGATGTTTAAAGTGATGAAGGACAACAAAATGAAATCCTCATGTAGATGTGGTAATGCTGTAGCATGTTGGTTTCATTGCTTTACTGTCTCCCTACTTTTTCCTGATCATTACAGTATCAAGTCCTTATACTCTAATGGTCACAGAATCACAGGATTCAGAGCAAGAATAGAACTTAAAGATATTCTAGTCCCTTTCCCTCAGAATAGGAAATGAAAGCCAGTGAATATAAAATTACTTTCCCAAAGTCACAGAAGGAGTGAATAATAGACACAAGGTCTTCCTAGTCATAGCTCAAACAACCTCTCAGTGTGACCCATCCCAATAGCTCCCAGGTCCTAGTACTGACTTCCCTAGCTGTTAGTCAGAAATATAATTAGGATACAGTGGGATTTTATTCTAGAATACAAAAGCATATGTAGTAGAAGATACTGACCAGCGACACCTCAGTCCTTAGAACATATGCAACATTCCCTGCCTGGTTTCAATTCAACACACAGAACTTTGAAGAATCTTGTTCCAGTCACAAGTATCTGAGGGAATGATACAATGGGATGAGGAGGAGTTTTCCAGCTGATTTCAGATCTAAAAGGGTTAAATACAAAGCCAAAACTGAGTTTGCATAGACAGAAATTAATACCGTCATTTTTGTCATTTACTCTTCCCTGGTATCTACTGAGTGAGAAGGATTGTTGTCAGCTTCCAGGTAGAGGAAGGGCAGCAGTCCCTGTATCCCACCTGGCTGCCATGTGTTGCTGAGTGCATGGTACCTGTTTCTTTTGTGTTTATTCTTTCCTAATCTTATGTGACTGAATTTCCACAGATGGAGAGCATTTGGTTATGACCTTATGAGCTTTGAAAGCTTGGAAGAGCCATCAGAGGGCCCCTCAGCAACTGAAGTTAATAGCAGAGACCACTGTAGCCAGGAGAGGTGGCAGATTAGTTTGTTAAGGAGCTGGTAGGGAGTGACCAGCTTGACCTAGAACAATATCACCAATGTCCAAATGTTTGTGGAGGGGAGAGTACACCCTCCTAGTTTGGGAGGACTGGTTTTGTAATTTTTGCCCTGGGTTATTCTTTTTTAGCAAATACCCCTTGTTAAAAAAAAAATCTGATTGGTATTGACTGATTAATTAGTATTTGGCAGAACATGCCAGATGGGGGCTTGTGAGCATAAGATTAAAAACTCTGGCCCCTCAGAGTTACTGAATGATAGAACCCTAAGGGGAGGAAGAGCTTGCCAACCATAGGAAACCAAAGTTGTCAGTACAAGTGGGAACTGGGAGAGTGAGTGGATGCTACACTTAGAAAGTGTTAACAAAACATCTACTCCTTCAGTAGATAGAAACAGCTGGCTTAGAACGCAGTTAGCAAAAACAATTAGTTAAAATAGTAAGCTAACAGATGGTGCCCCTCCTCTACCTCCCTCTATGTCTCTAATTCCACTCCAAGCACCACCTCTACAGTGGCTATCACGTGTACTGCTCACAGTGACCAATGTCCTAGGGGTCTCTCCCTGCATGAGGGTTTGAATTCTGAGGTTTCTACATACATGCACATGTGCGCAGACATACACACACATACACACATACATACCCTACCCTGGGTGCTAGAATTGCTGATTATAACTCACAGAATTCAATGACCACTGGTTAGCCAACCAGGTCTGGAAGGAGAAGAATAAAAGGAGATAAGTTGAAGGATCTGAAATAAATGACTCCATTCCTCATAGAACATCAGTAAGGTGCACTCACACGCATAACACACACACTAGCATACACACGTTCATTAAAATCAGTGTGTAGGGGAAATATCTTCTCCTTGCTGTTAATGACTCTGTGCTAGCATAAAACATCTGCATGCGAATGTCATGGATCTCTGCCATCAAGCTGTGGTTTCTGCCAGCAAAAAGAAAAAAAATTAAAGCAGAACTGGGCAGAAATGAAATTATATGTATGTTGCAAAAGGTCATGCCTCACTATGTTATCATGTTTCATAGTAACCCATATGATGACTCTCCTGACAAGGATTAGAAAGAAAATGGGGCGTATTACAGAGGGGGAGCAAGGAAAAAAACATGCATGGCAAACACTGCAGAGAAAATGATACCTCAGAAAACCCTGGAAGTCTAGTAAAGCAGAGGGAGCTTAAGAGAAATGTACAATGGAGAGAACAAAATTCTGGATTGTTTCCAGCCATTCTTGGATATCTGCAACAGCAACAAGAAATGTGTTTGAAATATATTTTGCTTGTTTGTTTAAAAAAAAGACTTCTTATATACACATAGATCTATTGACAAAACAACACCATGAGGTTTAGGAAGAGTACCAGAGTGAACACAAAAAGAGGCTTCTGGTACCACACACAATGGTCCACAATAAAAGAGAAAAGATTCTTGGAAATTTTCTGCATCCCTTCTTTGGATGTTACTGAGAAAGTGGCAGCTACAGAGTACTCTGCTTAGAGTATGTCATTTCAACTGGACCTTAAAGGAAAGACCTTAGGAACACAGTGGATAAACAATAAATCTAAGAAAGGACTAAACGCTTCCATTTGGATATAAGCTAAGAGCCTCCTTATGTCTACCACATATCTCTCCGTTGCCAAAGATTTTAGTGCTCCAGAACTCAGTCATGTAGTATCAACGGGAGAATAATTGTGTTTAAAAAACAAAAACAAAAAACTGTCAGTTTTTGTAACCAAGTAGCTGCTAACTACTAACTACTAAGACTACTAACAGCACTGCACAGTTTCCTCAAATCAAGCCAACCTTCTCTCTTCCACTCATTTGTTTCTGGGCCCAGCTCACCGTGCGTCTGCAGACTGCCCCAGAGACATGTAGCGATATGTTAAGTCAATGGACTGTCTAATTCAGCTGCATGTTATAGTGTAGACAATAGACTACAATAGAAAATTTTTCTTCCGTTTAGCTTTTTCAGTTCAGATGGTTGAGAAGGCAGCAAGGATGGCAAAGCAGATTCAGGGACAAACTTGAAGTCAGAAAGATCTGGATTGGAATCCTTCCTCTAATATCTATCTACTCACTGTGTGACCTAGGACAAATTACTTAACTTCTCTTTGCCTCTAGGAAACTCTTTAAGATTATAAATTACAGATGCATCGTTAATCTTCGTCAGTGGAGAGATTTTCCACACCTAAAGTTCCCTACACTGATGAAATCACAGGTTCAGACCAAGAAGAATGGGGTGTGTGATTTGTGGGGGTGTGTGTCTGTGTGTGTGCCTGCCTATACTTTTTCCTTTTCCTGTACCTGTGCCTGCTCCTGTCTGACTCTGAATTTCATTGAGCAACAGAATCGTAGAGGTGGAAAGGATTTCATTCTAGGTGATCATTCTAAATCAGTCTACATCTGAGGAAGAATCTCTTCTATAATTTTACAATAAGTGTTTCTTTATTTTTTGTCTGTTCTCCCTTCAGCAAGGTGGACTCTATTATTAGCCAAGATAACTCATTCCATTTCTATACAAAAGGAATATATAGGATATAGGATATTCTATCTTATATATCTATTCTATTCTATATTCTAGGAATTCTATTCTAACTTCCATACATTAGGAAGTTTTAAGAAGGAACTTTTTCCTTATTTTGAACCTAAAACTGTTTCTCTGCAACATCTACACATCACTTCTTGCTCTGCTATCTGGGGCCAAACAAAACAAATCCAATTTTCTTCTCTGTGATAAGGTTTTAATGACATCTAAATTCCACTAAATCTTCATTTCTCTAGGCTAAACAAAACCATTTCTTTGATCTGTCCTCATATGATCTGGTCTCCAGTACTCTCAACACCAGTCAGTCAACCAATCAATCAGTCAACAAGCATTAATTAAGCTTTACTCCATACTGAACACTGTGCTAAGCCATGTGGATACAAAGAAAGGCAAAACACAGTCCCTGTCTTCAAGGAGCTTGGAAGTACTCCAGCTTGTCAATATCTTTCACAAAATGTGTTGCTCAAAACTGAATCTAATACTCCCTATCTGGTCTAACCCTCATTCTAAACACTCTGCCTCTCCTCATGCAGTCTTTGTGTTAACTTCTTTTGACTGCCATGTCACATTTGTTGACTTACTTTGAGTTTACAGTCTACTAAAAACCTCAAGATGTTCTTCATATGAACCATAGCTTAGTCATGCCTCTCTGATGTACTATTGTTTGAATTCAAGAGTAGAGCTTGGTATTTGTCCCCATTAAATTCCATCCTATTAGATTTGGCCTTCTCGCCTAATCTGATGAGATTTTTCCAAAACTTGACTGTCACCTACCATTACAACTATCTCTTCCATCTTTGTATCCTCTCCAAATCAGTTAAACATGTCATCTCGACTTTCCTCCAAGACATGATAAGAATGTTAAAATAGCATGAGACCAAGAACAGATCTCTGGGATATTCCCCTAGATACTTCTAGAGACCTCCCTACAAGTTGATGACCATTCTTTGAGTCTGGATATTTAACCAGCTCTGCATTTGGCTAATACTAGTATCCTCTAGCCCACATTTTTCCACCTTGTCAATCAGGATAACACCAGAGACTGTCAAATGTCTTGCAAAATTCAAAGAAAGTCTCCAGCATATTACATAGAAATCTTTGATGAACAGAATTGAATGGATTATGATCAGTATTATTTGAGAAAATATACACATTGATGAAATTTAATTTCAGATTTATTGACACATTGTAAGGTTGGGAGGAAGGAGTATCAAAATGGCATAGGAGCATGGCTTGAGTAAGAAGGGGGAATGATAACTAAATTGGGGGAAAAAGCAGAAATACTCAACTCTTATTTAGCCATCCATATTCTGCCCTTGAGGGCAGGGATGGTTTCATTTTTTGCTTTGTGTCTCTAACACATAACACAAAGCCGGCACATGGTAAATGCTTTATTAAAGCTTATTGAATGTATAACTTCAAGTAAACTATGTCTATGGCATTCCTCTAATCTATCGGTATAAATATTTTCTCAGAAAAGGAAATGATTCTTAGAGATATGACCTGCTCTTGATGAAGCCATGGTAAAAAAACTCTTGGTGGCTGCCATTTTTCTTAAAGATTTTCTTTCTTTTTCTTTCTTTTTTTTTTTGAGACTGGGTCTCCCTTATCTCCTTTTCTAACTCAGGATAGAAATGCAACAGTTATTCATAGACCTGATCCCAATACAAATTATCACAGAAACTTTAATCTGCTCTGCCTTTCTAGGTTTCCACTAACTATTCTTTCAATAATATATTCTAGGATTTTTCCAAGTATAGAAGTGGTTTGTCAACCTACAGTTTTAAGATTTTACCCTCTTGGGGAGGGGTGGGGGACAGAGCCAAGATGGGAGAGAAAGAGTAGGGACTCACCTGAACTCTCTCCAAAATCCCTCCAAAAATCTTTACATAATGCCTTAAAACAAATTCTTGAGTGGCAGAAACCACAAAAGGATGAGGTGAGACAATTGTTCAGCCCAAGACAACTTAGAAAGTTGGTAGGAAAGGTCTGTTGCACCAGGGTGAGTGTGGAACACAAATCAAGTTCAGACTGTGCCCCAGCAAACCAGCAGTAGGCCTTGGGTGGGGGGGCCTGAAGCAGTAGTGGCAATGGTTGTTTCCAGACTTCCCAGCCCACAGATAGCAAGGAATCAGAAAACTGGTCCCTTTTCTGGCATCAGAGGCAAGACTCTGTTGCATTCTCCCTACTTGGATCTGGGTCATTGTCCTGGGTCTCAGTCTCACCAAGAGGAGGAATACTTGCCCAGCAAAGTTTGTGGCCACAGGGGAGCTAGGACTCTAGTCACAATTCCAGGGCAGAAAAGAGGGCTTGTAATCACACAGGCCAAGAGAATAGTAAACATGCCATTCCTTAGATTATATCATCTTGGAAAAACCAAAAACTTACAGGTCCCCAGAATTATCTCCTAAAACTGCTGCACAAAAATACCTGAAGTATAGGATGGTGCCCCACAAGAAGCAGAGTCCCACTTTAACATAGTCAAGAAAATCAAGAAATAAGCTGGAAAAAAAATAAACAAACAGCAGAAAAAGATCCTGACTACAGAAAGTTGTTAGGATGACAGGAAAGCTCAAAACACAAACTCAGAAGAAGCAACAAAATCAAAACTGCTTTCATTCAAAGCCTTAAAGAAAAATATGGATTGGTCTCTGACCATGGAAGAGCTCAAAAAGGATTTTAAAAATCAAGTAAGAGAAGTAAAAGAAAAAATTGGAAAGAGAAATGAGAGTAATGCAAGTAAATCATGAAAAAAGAGTCAGCAACTTAGTAAAGGAAGCACAAAAAAAATACTGATTTAAAAAACACCTTAAAAACAGAATAGGCCAAATGGTAAAAAGAGACAAAAAAAATCCAATGAAAAGAAGAATGCTTTGAAAAATAGAATTGGCCAAATGGAAAAACAGGTACAAAAATTCACTAAAGAAAAGAACTCTTTAAAGAAATAGAATTGATCAAATGGAAAAGGAAGTACAAAAGCTCACTGAAGATAATAATTCCTTAAAAATTAGAATTGGGCAAGTTGTATCTGATTGTAATGGAATACTTTGTGCTATAAGAAATAATGAGCAGGATACTCCCAGTAAAACCTGGAAAGACTTACATGAAGTGATGCAAAGTGAAATGAGCAGAACCAGGAGAAAACTGCATACAGCAACAACTATATTGTAGGATGATTGACTGTGAATGACTTAGTTATTCTCAGCAATGCAGTGATCCAAGACAGTTCTGGAGGACATGTGATGAAAAATGTTATCCATTTCCAGAGAAAACTGATGGTCTGAATGCAGATCAAAGAATACTTTTTCTTCTTTTTTTAATCTGTGTTCTCTTTCACAACAACTAACATGGAAATATGTTTTGCATGACTGCACATGTATGACCTATATGAAATTGTCTGTCTTCTCAATGAGATGGAGGAGATTTGAGAATTTGGGACTCAAATATTTAAAAAAAACAAATGTTAAAATTTATTTTTATATGTAATTGGAGAAAAAATAAAAATATCAAATTAAAGAAAAAATTCACCCTATTTCCTTTTCTGAACATCAGTACAATTTGCCTATTAGTATGGCACCATGTCTCCCATTGTCCTTGATTTTTCAGAGAACATTGACAGTAGATGAGCAAACAAATCAGCCAGTTCTTTCAGTACCCTGGGATGTAGCTCATTCAGATCTAGTAAGCTGAAATCATGGAAATTAACAAACTGCTCTCTTACCATTGCCTCAATTATCTTGGGTTTCAGCTCCTTATAAATCATTTTTGTTGTATCTTTCCCAGTCTGCAAATGATTCAACTCAAGAGAGAAAACAGAAGGAAAAGTAGCTCTGCTCTTGCCATCAACTCATCATCATCATCATCATCATCATCATCATCATCATCATCATCATCATCGTTCACTCCAAGCCATAGTTCTGTCTTTTCATTTATCCATCTCATTGTCAACATAACCTGTTATTAAAAGTCATTTTGGTTGTTCTGATCATTCATTATCAATCTCACCTCCTTAGATTGTGTGCACCATGGGAAAAAAAGACTGCCTTTTATCTTTTTATTTTTGGTATTTCAAGAGCTTAGCACAGTGCTTTGCATATAGTAGGTGCTTAACAAATGTTTATTAGCTGACTAGCATATTGTGACACTTGAAGCCAAACTTATAGGATCATTTGTATTCATCTTCCTTTACTTGCTATTACTTCCACTGTCAATATGAGTCTTGTTATTTTCATCAGGTAGCTTGCTAGTTTTCTAATCTTACTCATTTTTATAATCATTTTATTTATCTTTTGTTTATATCATCTTCAGTTCCAAATATAGCCTTCCCTCCTCCACTACCTAGTAAGCCACCCCTCATAACAAAGATTTTTGGGGAAACTGAGTTAAAAATCAGCACAGCCAAACCAATCAACTTATTAATCATGTCTGGCAGCACATGCAACATTATAAACCCCTAATCCCACACCTCTGCAAGAGGGGAAGGAAGGACATATTCACAGTTCTTTTCTGGAGTCATTTGACATGTATATGTCTGTGTACGTACACAGACATATATGTATGTGTATGTGTATGTATGAATGAATATATGTATATGTTAGAAAGTTTCTCTTGCTCTGCTTATTTCACTCTGCTTAAGTTCACATCTTCCAATGAAATCTCAGAATTCATATTTTTTTGTTTCTTATGCCATTTATCCATTTATCTAGTAATAGTTCATTACATTAATGGACCACAATGTTTCTAGCCATTCCTCAAATGCTGAACACTGCTTTGTGCATGCCATTGTTCTTTTTCATCTAAATTGGTGCAGGATAGGAACATTGATGCCCTTTTAACAGAGTTCTGATTTAGCCCATCCATTCTGGAAAACAATTTGTAATCATATCCTGAAGGTCAGTACAGTAAATTGTATGTATCCTTTGATCTAGTGATACTATTAATATACCTGTACCCCAAGAGTGATCGAAGAAAGTGGAAAACGATTCATTTGTATAAAAGTTTATAGAAGTTCTTTCTGTGGTAGCAAAAAACAAGAGACTAATTTGTCTATTGGAAAATAGCAATACAAATGATAATAATTGAATGTGATGGAATATCATTTCAGAGAAACTTGAGAAGATTTGTACAAACTGATGAAGACTGAAGAGGGCAGATACATGAGTATAGTTTATATCAATGAAACACTTTAAAAATTGCACAGAAGCAAGCAGAAGGAAGTTCCAAAGATCACATCAAGAAAGGCAGTATTGTTATGACCATGTTGAATTCCAAGTATACTCAAAAAAAAAAACCAAACCCATACATAATATATTCAGAGTTTCATATGCAACCCTCTTTTTATACTCTTTATATATGAAAATGTTCATGTTTGTGGATGACTGTCAAGTTTGCAGTAAAAAATTATTTTAAGAAAAAAAGATTCAATCCAAGGATCAGACATTTATTACGCTGAAATATAACTCATCAGAGGGGAGAAAAAAAATCTATGTTGGTCCATGGTTTCCCTGTGCAGCCACATTGCTTTCTTCAGACAACTCCCCGTGTTCTTCACTTCCAATTTATTGTGTCTGTGTTGTAAGAATTTTCTTCTACTGAATCAACTTCCCTCGAAAAATTTTATACTATGAGTTACTAATTCCCCTTCTCTAAACTATCCCCAAATGTAGGGTTCACATCATCTAAGATGATATAGTCACTTCCTCCCCCAATTCCCATAATTTCCTACTTTGGGTAACTACTTCTCTTTGAACTGGTCAGAATCAAATCTATAATGGCAATTCCTCCTTATTGCTTCCAGTAGAATAAAAGTATCAACAATACAAGACAAGAATTGATATGCTACTCTAGTCTAGATGGAAAGGGCTCTTGAAATCACTACCATGAAATGAGAAGGTTGGACTAGATTAGAGACTCTTAGCTTTTTTGTTTCATGGACATCTTTAACAATCTGGTAAAGCCAGTGGTCTCCTCCTATATCAAATAAAATACAGAGGTTCACAAAGGAAAGCAAGTATACTGAAATACAAGTAGCAAATTTAAAAAAAAGTTCGAAGAGACCAAGTGGAGAATACCAAGTAGATTATTTCTAATTCAAAGTGCTATGACCTCAGGGCTGAAGTAACCAAGGAAAATTGCACAAAAGGGCCAGCTCCTAAAGGAGGGGTGGAATTTGGCAATTGTTGTATGTACTTCATTGTGGAAGAGGATATGACATCAAGAAGATGATGCCATAACATGCAAGTGAATTGGATTTTTGTGAGGGAGGGATATGCAAAGTTACCAACCTTATTTTCTCCTCTAGAGCCATCTGAGCCCAGTGACAAGATATAGATCAGAATGAATGGAGATGGCCCAGGACACAATGGGAGACTTTGGCCTTTTTAAGCCAAGCTCTTTCCCACGTCTCAGTTTGACTGAGGCAATGCCCATTTGGTGATTAAGGCTAGGTTTTTAAAAATGAGGAAAAGAATGGCTTTTTCTACCTAGTCAAAAAAAAAAATCAGTTGGATTGGGGAAGACCTTCAAGGTTACTGGCCAAAACAGAAACTATTTACATTCTATTTACATTCACTCTGAGACACCTGAGCCCAAACAATGACCAGGTAGGACTTGGGCTATGATCTATTGATGGCCAATGAATGAGAGCCAGAGCAACTTGGGCTGAAGGTATGGTCTTTAAGAAAGAAATCTAGCCTGTAAACCCCAAGACATCTTGTAAGGTTTCAGTGATCAAAATTTACAAGCCTTTGGGCAGAGCATCAACAGATATGTATCCCTGTAAGAGGAGACAGAATGGGAGAGAAGGGGAAGGGAGAGAAGGAGAGGGGAGGAGCGTTGCTCAACTTGAACTGGCCAGTTGTATCCCCAGTGGGACAGCTCATACTACTGTACTACTTACAGGTTGTTTGTCCTTCATTCTCAAAAAGGACCATGACATCAGGAAGGTGATGCCATGAAATGCAAATGAATTGGATTTAAGTGAGGAAGGGCTGTGCAAAATCATCAGCCTCACTTTCTCCTCCAGTGCCATCTGGGCCCAGTGGCAAGAGATAGATCAGGACAAATGGCGATGGCCCAGATGCAGAATTTGTCTAGAAAAGGGCAGAGGATATTGCAGGTAGAGGGAAATATCATGAAATTACTGAAGAATATTACCAGTTCTTCCACTTACTATCATAACTAACATTTTAAACATGTTCTACAATTCAGAACTGCAGCTTCATTTCACCTTGTGAATCTTTCATCTCCCAGTTCCTTAGTCCCAAACTCAAATTCTATTTTTGAACCCAGCTTGGGCCATTTCTACCTGAAGATCTCCTGGCATTTATAATAAATTGTCTAAATCAATGTTCTAAATGTCCAACCATTTGCTGAATTGGAATTAAGTAAGTAGACATTTCTCAAACCTCCATGGTGTCACAGATCCCCTAATTTTACCCAGCTAAGCAACAAGATTTGGACAAACAATATTAAATTTTAATAACAGCAATATTCTAGAATTACTGTATATATTGTTCACAACATCTTTATTATTGTTTTCTCATACTCGAGATCTAATACAGGGTACACTAATTCAATGTTTGTGGTTCTGTGAATTGATATAGCCATTTGGAAAGTGACTTGAAATTCTTCCTAAAAAATCACTATCCACTCTCTGACCCAATAATGCCTCTCCTAGGCATATATGCTCAAAGAGATAAAAGAAAGAAGGGAAAGACTCATACGCACAAAAATGGTGATAGCAGCATTTTTTGTGGCAAACCAAGAGGGTGGGTATCAACTGGGAAATAGCTGCACAAATTATGGTAAATTTGTGTAATGGAATACTATTACACTGTAAGAAATGATGAAAGAGATGGATTCAAAAAGCCTGGGAAAACTTGTAGCAGCTGATGTCAACAGAAGTGAGCAGACTAAGGGAATAATTTATATAATGACTAAAATATTAAAAAGAAAAATAAATTTGAAAAACTTAAGACCTCAGATCAATACAATGATCAACCATGACTACAAAAAAAAATATTGATGAACCATGTTTCCCATCTTCTAAGAGATGGAGGTATGGAGGAAAACATACATTTTCAGATATGGCTAGTGTGTGGGTTTGTTTTACTTAAATGTGTTTATTATAAGGGAGAATTTCTGTAATTAGTGATACCCACTGTAATAGTGATACCCAAAAAGAGAAGAAAAGAGAAAGGAAAGGAAAAAAAGAGCATCATGAATTTTTTTTTAATGCACAGAGGAGATACAGACAAGCAGGACAGCTTTGGAACTAACATGCTGAAATTATCAGTCTTTAAAAAATGCAAACCATATAATAGAGATTTGCAGTTTCACATAGAACCCTCTTTCTGCTCTTGCACATGGAAATATTCATGTTTGTTCATGTTTGTCAACAGAATAAAACAAACCAAAACAACAATAGACAATTTTTTTCTAGGAGTTTGGCTAAGAAAGGTATACGTGGAGAAGTGGAGAAATGATAGGAGAAGGGCTTTGTGTGTAAAATATGAAGGATTGGGCAACAAAACCAAAAGGAAAATATCAGCAGAACCATGTGGCAAAGAGGCAAAGCTGTAATAAAAAGGGGACAGTCAGTGGTCAAACAGGAAAATCTCACTATTACCATTGGTGGCATGGGTGCCAGAGTGGGTGGTCCCCCTACCCCCTAACCATTTCTTACATTCAACTGACATCTATCCCAGTAATACCTTGGGGCCTGATCCGCTGTTAAAGCCATAACTGCTGGTTGTGGGTTGTAGATAGGAAGTGGTTTCATTTGCAAATGGCAATTTTTCTGGAGCTAGTCATTGCTCTTTTATAAAAGATACCATAGCATTGGTTTTAACTGTGTTCTTTCTTTGTTCCATGTAAGATCTAAGGTTAAACACACCTTTCTAATCTCAAAATTATCTAACCAATCTTGGGAAGAAGCAGATTTCAGATGTATGCATGATTAAGTCCTTATGGGACAAAAGCATCTAAGCACATGTATTATCCTGAATTGTAAATGTGTATATAATCCTCAGACTCCTACTCTCCCACTTTATTGGAACTCTGAAGGGGAAACCCCTCAATTCTCAAACTCGAGTATTCTCATCTTGATTCTTTTTTAAATTAATTTATTTATTTTTAGTTTTCAACATTCACTTCCACAAGATTATGAGTGCCAAATTTTCTACTCATCTCTCCCCTCTGCCCACTCCAAGATAGTGTGCATTTTGATTGCCCCCTTCCCCAATCTGCCCTCCCTTCTCTTATCCCCTTCCCCTTTATGTTCTTGTAGGGCAAGATAGATTCCTATACCCCATTGCCTGTATGTCTTATTTCCCAGTGGCATGTAAAAACAATTTTTAATATTCATTTTTAAAACTTTGAGTTTCAGTTTCTCTCCCTTCCTCCCTCCCCACTCATCCACATTGAAAAGGCAAACAATTCAATATGGATTATATATATATATATATATATATATATATATATATATATATATATATATATATATATATATATATATATATATATGTAGTCATGCAAAACTCTTCCATAAGTCATGTGGTGAAAGACTGTATTTCCCTCTATCCTATTCTGTCCCCCATTTATTCTATTCCCTCTTTTGATCCTGTCCCTCCTCAAAAGTGTTTACTTCTAATTACCCCCTCCTCCCAATTGCCCTCCCTTCTATCATCCCCTCCACACCCCACTTATCCCCTTCTCCCCTACTTTCCTGTAATATAAGATATATTTTCATACAAATTGAGTGTGCATGTTATTCTCTCCTTAAGCCAAATCTGATGAGAGTAAGGTTCACTCTTCCCCTCTTCCTTTACATTGAAAAAGCTTTTTCTTGCCTCTTTTATGTGAGAGATAATTTATCCTGTTCTATTTCTCTCTTTCACTTTCTCCTAATATATTCCTCTCTCAGTCTTTAATTTTATTTTTTTAGATATCATCCCTTCCTATTCAACTCACCCTGTGATCTCTGTATGTATATATATATATGTATGTATGTATGTATGTATGTATACATATATATATATAATCCCTCCAACTACCCAAATACTAAGAAAAGTCTCAAGAGTTACAAATGTTATCTTTCCAAGTAGGAATGTAAACAGTTCAACTATAGTAAGTCTCTTATGGTTTTTCTTTCCTGTTTACCTTTTCATACATCTTTGATTTTGGGGTTTGAAAGTCAAATTTTCTATTCAGCTCTGGTGTTTTTACCAAGAATGCTTGAAAGTTCTGTATTTCATTGAAATTCCATTTTCCCCTTGAAGTATTATACTCAGTTTTGCTGGGTTTTAATCTTGGTTTTAATCCTAGTTCATTTGACTTCTGAAATATCATATTCTAAGCCCTCCTGTCCTTTAATGTAAAAGCTGCTAAATCTTGTGTTATCCTGATTGTACTTCCACAATACTCGAATTGTTTCTTTCTGGCTGTTTGTAATGTTGTCTCCTTGACCTGTGAACTCTCAAATGTGTGGCTACAATATTCCCAGGAGTTTTCCTTTTGGCATCTCTTTCAGGAGGCGATTGGTAGATTCTTTCAATATCTATTTTATCCTCTGGGTCTAGAATATCAGGGCAGTCTTCCTTGATAATTTCTTGAAAGATGATGTCTGGGCTCTTTTTTTCTTCATGGCTTTCATGTAGTCCAATAACTTTTGAATTGTTTCTCCTGGATCTATGTTCTAGGTCAGTTCTTTTTTCAATGAGATAATCCACATTGCTGGGTTTTTTTATTCTTTTTATTTTGTTTTATAATTTCTTAATTTTTCATAAAGGCATTATCTTCTATCTTGCACCATTCTAATTTTTAAAGAATTATTTTCTTCAGTGAGCTTTCCTTTTCCATTTGGCCAATTCTTCTTTTTAAGGTATTCTTCTTCTCATTGACTCTTTGGATCACTTTTGCCATTTGGGTTAGTCTATTTGTTAAGATGTTATTTTCTTCAGCACTTTTTTTGGTCACCTTTAGCAAACAGTTGACTCATTTTTCATGATTTTCTTGCATCATTCTCATGTCTCTTCCCAATTTTTCCTCTACTCTTATTTGATTTTCAAAATTCTTTTTGAGCTCTTCCATGACCTGTGACTAATTCATATTTTTCTTGGAGGGTTTGGATGCTAGAGTTTTAACTTTGGTGTCCCCTTCTGGTTGTATGTTTTGATCTTCCTTGTCACCAAATTAAGATTCTATTGTCTGATTTCTTTTCCTGTTTTTGCTCTTTTTCCGAGCTTGACTTTTGAGTTCTTTCTCACAGTAGTTCTCCATTTCCAGTGAGGGTTGGTCAGGGGGGGGGGGGGGGAGGGGGGGGCGCGGGGTACTGTGAGTCACTTGATCCTCCTATAATCTGTGGACCTAGAGCTCCAGGAACAGCCACTGCCTCTGCCCCTGCTGTGGCTGCCACAGGTTCCTCCATCCCCTCTGCTTCCTTGGGGCTAAGGCCAGACCACTCTACTCTTTCACACAAGTCCAACAGGTTTTTTCCACTGACTTTCCAATTTATTCTCAGTGTTTTGGGCTTGTAGAGTCTGAAAACCACCACAGGTGCCAGTGATTCAGTCTCCCTGCTCAGGACCCATCTATGCCAGTGAGGCACCATGCTCCACTCCCAGCAAAGTGCAGTAGGTGTTTCACAACGACCTTCCAGGCTGTCTTAGGCTGGAGATTTGCTTCACTCTGTCACTCTGTGGGTTCTGCAACTCCAGAATTTGTTTAGAGTCATTTTTTACAGGCATTTGGCTGGGTTTGGGGAGAGAGCTCTAGCAAGTCCCTGTTTTTTACTCTGCCATCTTGGCTCTGCCTTGATTCTTTTTAAAAATAAATTATATTGATATATTTTGTCTTAATATCACCTACATTTTACAGTTTGTCCTCCCCTCAATCTCCCTCCCTCTGTTTTAATAGCAAATAATTCACAATGGAGGAGTTTTTCAAATTAGCCAACATATTGAAGGGTGGGGGGACTTCCATGAGCAACAAGATAGCCAAGAGATCTGATTCCCACAACCTTTCAAACCTCTCCAAAACAGAAATTATGCAGAAATTTAGCTGTCTCCCTGTTCTCAGACACCCAGAATCCATAGGTTTTTCTATGAATTGAAACTCACTGATCCTGACCATACTCAGCAAACATCCTTTCTCCACCTCCCCCACTTCTTGCAGTGAAGCTGTACTAGCAGAACCAATGACCCAACATGCAGGCTTGCAACAAATCCCAACACCTGGGATATCCATTTCCCCTACTCCTTCTTTCCAGTGTGGTAGAGACCCTGATTCTAAGGCTGTCCCAATGTACTCATAGCACCAGCCAGCCAGCACAGCAAGTGGCTGCCTTTCTGGAGAAAAAGCCTACTGGGGGCCACAATCCTATGGTACCAATGGTGCAAAGCTCTGAACTTCCAATGCTGGGCCAGAGAATTGAGGAATGCAGGGAGTGGGACCGCTCACTACAACAGGGCACTGAAGGAGGGACCATGCTATATAGCACTCTACTAAGCTTGAAGAAAAGAGCACAGCATCCAGCTGGTGCCAGTTCTACCCACCCAAAAATCATCTAGGGCAGACAAAGACCTAAGTTAGTGAACCATGAATAGCCCAGTGTGGGAGGAAGCTGAGGTGCTTTGACATCTAGAATGAAAATTATGAGAGTATAATTTCTGGCCCACACAGCAAAAATTATGGGGAGAAGAGAAAAACGAAAACATAATGGTAAATTCACCAAAGAAACAAAGAGAGCAACAGATTAAGAATGCAAATATGCAGAAGTGAAGGACAATCTAGAAGAAGAGAAGCAAAACAATGAGAACATTAAAAAAAAACATGTTCATTATGCAAACAAAACACACTGCTCTTGAACACAGGATGCATGGAGACAACCCAAGGATTACAAGTGTCCCAAAAAAACAGAACAGGACAAGAAACTTAGCACAAAATGCAGAAAATCATCCAAGAGAACTGCCCAGAACTTCTGAACATAGAAAATAAAATATCATTTGAAAGAACTGACAAATCACTTCTAGAAAAAGGGAAAAAAATAAGACTACAAATTCCAAGATACATAATGGTTAAATTTAACAACTCAGTTGAGAAATAATAAGTTCTATGAGCCATCAAAAGCTCTTTAAAAGTATCTAACACTTTGTGACCCCATTTGGGATTTTCTTTGCAAAGACACTGGAGTGGTTTTCCATTTCCTTCTCCAGCTCATTTTACAGAGGAGTAAACTGAGGCAAACAGGGTTAAGTGACTTGCCCATGGTCACTCAGCTAGTAAGTGTCTGAGGTCACATTTGAATTCAGGTCTTCCTGACTTCAGGTCCAGTGCTCTATCCACTGGGTCATCTAGCTGCCCCAGACATCAAGAGAAAGACCTTCAAATACAGAGGATAGGTCATTCTAATAGCACAAGACTGTTCTGTACCCATCAAAAAACTTAGAAGGGAATGGAATGATATATTCCAAAGAGCATCAGCAGCAGGATGCAGCCCAGAGTGACCGACCCTGAAAATCTGAGCTTAACCATAAATGAAAAAAAAAATATATGGATATTAAATAGCAAAGAGGTGTTTGTTTAAAATATTTGAAAAAGAAAACAGAACTGAAGAGATTATTTGCTTCTTGGGTACCCCAAACAACAGAAATGCAAGATGAGTAAAAAGTGCACCAGCCAAGGACAACAGAGTACGCAAAAGTGCACCAGCCAAGGACAATAGACAGACCAGTAAGAAACTTCTTTCTAAATGTACACAAGGAGACAGGGGTGAAGGTGGAAATTCAGTGCAGGTAACAAGAAGGAGGTGAGCCTGTTGTAGTCTAGGGATCTCAGGAATCACAAAATGCAAGGGCAAAGGGTGAGGGTCTGCCTTGAAAGAATCCAACCACTCAACTCTTCTTTCAGTTCAAATACTCTATTAAGATACCTATTGCGGTGAGCAAGATTCCTAGGGAGTCTGTGTGATTTATGATGCCAATACAAGATTTTAAGAATCTGTCCAATTGATGAGGGTAAGAGTAATATTTTATACAGAAAAATTGTGAGAAGATCTGGATGGGATTATGGCAAGTAGCCTGGGGTGGGGCCAGGTGCAGACAATGGAGGGAGTTAAGTTGCTGGAGAGTCCCACTGAAAGGGTAATTAAGAGGGTTATTGATTGGGATGGGCAATGCCTCAGGTGAACACCAAGGATGTGGGTCATGTGGGAAAGTCCAAGGCCTTTTAGGGGTCCACCATTAGCGTCCCTTCAGGCCTGGGGCATTATGGACAGAATATGATGACACTGCCGAAAGGTGGGGAGAGAGGAGCAGGGGAGCTATATTACATAAGTATATGAAAGAGGGGAAGGGAAGAAGGAAAATAGAGAGGAATATGTGATGTGCTGCAGTCAAATCAAGGGCTACTAATGAGAGAAAAGTGAGAGAAGGGAAGGTGACCCAGATGATCTCAGAAAGAAAGGAGTACAAAGGAGTGGGTATGGAGAAGGAAGAACTGAAAAAGGAAGGAATGAAGTGGGGGAGGGGGCTTTACTGATGAATGCTCCTATGGATGAAGAGAGATGATGTGAAGGGAGATGAGAACTTTGTACTGGATGTGCTCTGAGGGATTGGGTAAATGAAAAGTCTAAATTATCCTACCTTGGGAGTAGGGGAGTTGCTGGAGGCAACTTACACCTGGTGGGAATGGGAGACCATGGACTCAGGGAGCAGCTTTTGAGGTGAATTGGGGGCAGGGTGGGGGAGAGAGAAGATAACCAGGAGAAGGTATAGATCAGTGGTTGGCTGCCTGATCTAGGAGGTGGGGGAAGGAAGAGCCCTGCCATGGGTCTATATTCTCTCTGACAATGCAATAATTAGCATTGTTCTGGGAATGAGACACCAGTGAGGCAATTGAATGAATAATACTGACTCCATCTTGTGATTCAATTCTGGATCTAGCCCAGTTCCTTTTCTATTCAATTATGAGTCATCTAACTTCTGTCTTGTAAGAAAACTTTATCCAGTTGTGGGACTTGGGAGAAAATCTTACTATATACTTTGAACCTAACCCTGTGTCACTGGAAAACTCAGTCACCTCTATCTACTGTTTAGAAACACTTAATTAAGGACCTAGATTACACTGACCAGAAACCTAGTCAGACCCAAAATTTGGTGAGAGGAGTTTTCTCACAGTTATACGTCTCAAATAACCCATAAGTCTTTTTTAAAAACTGGCCCTGTACTGATCAGCCAGTTATTATTTCCATGTTCCTTTGATTATTTACAGATACTTGGGGAGAGTAAGACATCTCTTTTTCTGAAATCAGGGAATTGCACCTGTTTGTTCTCTACCTCCCAACTTGAAAAGTCCCTAATCTTTCATCCAATTAGAAATCAAATTACCTAATGTTGTATCCTGGTTAATTGTTTCCTTATAATTACTTGGCCTTATTTGATTATTGTTTTTAATGTATAAAAGTCTGTCTTTCCCCATATTCAGAACTAAGCTGGGGAGGTCTAGCCACAGTTTGTTGAGCAATTGCTACACATTGCTTAATAAATTGATATGCTCAGAAGATCAAATTTGTTTTCTCAGTCATTTCATCTCTCACCTACCACACCATGGAAAAGGGGATTCCACAAGACAAGTTCTACAAGGCAAGGAGAGAAACTACTAGAGAGGACAGCCTAGAATTGATACTTTGGAAGCTTTGATTGTATGAGAATTACAGAAGATGAGAAAGACCAAATAATTATAGGGGTCATAAATCAGAGAATGAGGGTCTAGAGACTCTAAGACAGAAAGAGAGAATAAATAATAGAGTAAGAAAAATCATTTTTTAAAAGAAAGTAAAAAAATATATATTTGATTAACCAAGGGGAAAAGGGGGAGAGTTATACAAACAGAAAAGCAGGAGAGAAAAAGGAACTAATAAACAAAACTCTAAAAGAAAAAGAACAACAAAGGAGGGGAAGGGATCAGGAGTGAAGGGAAGAGAACCAGGAGAAGAGGGCCACCTTAAAAATATTAAGATAAAGTAACTGAAGGAATATAGTACTGTGTTTATAGTAGAAAAGGGAGGGGGGGAATCAGAACTTGAAAAAAAACAATATTAAAGATGGAGGAAAATGTTAGTCTAATTCTCAAGACTTTAAATGTGAATGAATTAAACAATCTAATAAAAAAGAATGACAAATTGGATACGATAACAAAAGCCCATAATCTCTTACAAGAAATGCATTTAAAAAACAAAGAAATGCAAAAAATGAGGAGACAGGAAAAAAATTTACTACACATCAAGCAAATCCAAAAAAATCAGAAGTTACAACTGTGTTATCTGAAAGATCTATAACAAATATTCAAAAAAAAAGAAACAAGGAAACTATATCATGCTGAAAGGAATCACAGATAACAACAAAAATCAGTAATAAATATATTAACTCTGAACATATTAGTATCCAAATTCATAAGAGAAACATCTGAACTACAAGAAGTTATAGACAAGAAGCTTCAATAACCCTCTTTCAGTTTCGGATAAACAAACATAAAAAATAAATTAAAAAGTTTAAACAATCAATCCTCAAAGTTCAAAGGAACCACAGACAACAAGCCAATATCAATAATAAACGTATATTTCAAATACCTTAGACCCAAATTCATAAAGGAAACAACTGAGCTACAAGAAGACATAGACAGCAACACAATAATGACAGGAGACTTCAACATCCCCCTCAGAAAGACAAAAGGGAAATATGGAACTGAACAAATTACTGAAGAAATGAGAATTTAAAGACTTAGGGCATCTACTAAATGGGACAGCAAAAGAATATACATATTTCTCAGCACCATGTGGAACTTTTACAAAAATTGACCATGTACTAGGGCATGGAGATATTGCAAATCTATATTAAAAGGCAGAAAGAGTTAATACATACCCTTTATAGACCATAAGGTAATCACTGAGGATTAGGGGTGTGAGGATCCCGAAATAGCGACAAGTGAGTCCTGCCCGAATGAATTTGATGCAAGTTTTCTTTCAGTCAAAGAAAAAGCTTATTGGAACACTGATAGAAGGTGGGCATGATTCTAAAGATTCACCATATTGGCTAGACTCTTGAGGAGTCTGAGCATTGGCTAGTCTTAAGGAATCTGAGCCCCTTAATGGAGGCAAAATGGAACTTATATACAGAAAGACTGTGGGAAGGATCTAGGAGTAGTCAAATAGTCTGGGGTGACTTGGAGGTAACAGAGAAGAACTGGGAATACCAGGGACTTGGACAAAGGTGGTGAAGAAAGAATGAGGTCTAGATAGGATCAAGGATGGGAAGTAACTGGGGAGTGATCCAGAGATAACAGAGAATGGGAGATTGGGTTTAGGCCACAATGAGATTCCAGTTGAGAGGATTACTGGAATAGGTAGATGGCAAGTGACAGACACTTGACCCTGTAGGAAAGTTCAAGGATAGTTGGGGAGGGGCAGTTTCCAGGACCTGTACTATCACAATAAAAACAGAAATTGGTTCAGAAACCACAAACAAAAGATAGAGACCCAAATGAAAATTAGCAATGAAGTCCTAAAAATGAATGGGGTCAAAGAACAAATCATAGAGAAAATAATAATAAAACAGCATGCCAAAGTTTCCATGATGCAGCTAAAGCAGGTCCTTGACAAAAAATCATATCCTTACAACCATCTATTAACAAGATAGAAGAAGGGAGGATTAATGAGCTGAATATGCATTTTTAAAAAGTAAAAAACCTACAAATAAACTTGAAATAAATACAAATATGTGAATGTTAAAAATCAGAAGGGAAATAGATAAATTAGAAACAAAAAACCCATAGGAATGATAAATAAAACTGAAAGCTGATTCTTTGGGAAGACCAATCAATTTGATAAACACTTAGCTAATCTGATTAAAAAGAAGAGAGCAAAAACTCAAATCAATAAAATTGCAGGTGAACGAGGTGAAATCACAAACTAAAAAAATAAAAAAGAATAATCAGAACATATTATGCACGATCATATGCTAACAAAACTAAAAATACAAATTAAACAGAGGAATACCTCTAAAAATATAAAATAGACAAACTCTCAGAATTCCAGTTAGAGATCTTAAATAACTCATTATCAGAAAAGGAAATTGATTTAGTTGTAAAGGAACTACAAAAGTAAAAATTCCTGGGTCTTCTGGATTCACAGGAGAATTCTAATATTTGTTATCCATACTTCACAAATTATTCTCAAAAATTAAGAAAGCACTCTACCAGAATCTTTATGTAAGACAAATATAGTCCCATCACTTAGAGCAGAGAAAAATAAAACATACAAAGAACACTATAGATGAATAACATTAATGAACATTGACTCAAAAATTTTAAACAAAATCCTATAGTGATTTATCCAAGAAATCATTCATTACAATCAAATGAGATTTATACCAGGGATGCAAGGATGGTTCAATATTAGTAAAAGAATCAACACAATTAATAGTATTAGCAATTAAAACATCCCAAGCCATCTGATCAACTCAATAGATGCAGAAAAAATTGTTGGCGAACTACAACACTCTTTTATACTAAAAACTCTACAAAGTAGAGGCATAGAGGGTTTTTTTTAATACCATATAAAGCATCTATCTAAAACCAAAAGCAGATCTTAAATGTAAAGGGGATACCCTTGAACATCTTCCAATTAATGTGAGAGTGAAGCAAGGATGCCCACTTTCCCCCCTATTATTTGTTATAGTTCTGGAAATGCTAGCAATTGCAATAAGACAAGAGAAAGAAATTAAAGGCATAAAGTTAGGTAAAGAGGAAATAAAACTATTCCTATTTGCTGATGGTTTACTAGGAAAACCCTTTGTAGTGATGGTGTTCTATCATTTTTCAGTCATCTCCAATTCTTTATGACCCCATTTGGGGTTTGCTTGGCAAAGATACTGGAGTAGTTCACCATTTCTTTCTCCAGCTTATTTTACAGATGAGGAAACTGAGGAAAACAGGGTTAATGAGGAATCAATACAAAATAATAATTAAAACAATAGCCTCAGCAAAGTTGCATAAAGGAGCACAAGCCAAGGAGATATTATTAATGAACCCAGTCTGTGAAACACAATGCTTCAATTCTAGGCTATGAGTGGTACCCATTTTCTCACCTCTATAAAAAAAATTTTCACCTCTATAAAATTTTTATGAGAATGGTTTATTCATGTTTTAAACTTATTCTTGATGAACATATTAAGAAGAAAGCAGGCAGGATTTCACAGATGGAATTTTTTTTCCTGCAAACTAAATCTTTGGTCACACAATTGATTAAAAGGTATATATAGTACAAAATTTTGCTATATTTCTTGATTACTTTTTTCAAAGGAATAAAGGGTATTTGACTCAAAAAATGTATTCTTAAAAGATCTCCTTTAGCAGTACATTTCTGATGCATATGCTAAGATTAGGTAAGATTTCTTGATAGTTGTCACTACAGAGGTTATTTTATTCAATATTCTATAATTATTGTAATCAAGGAAGGCATATAACAAGGAGACACACATATGGCCACCAAAAGTGTTTACAACTGTCATGGAATATGTCCAAGTGGGAGAATGACTTTTGAAAGAGGGTGAAGAATTCCAGATGTTTTTGCTCATGGATGCTATTGTGCTGATGTCATCAAGTCCCAGAAAACTGCAGGTTCTGATCAATGAGATTCACAGACATTCGAAATAGACTGATCTAACAATATACTTGGTGGGAGGGAAAGCAGATGAAGAACTATTGCTCAGCTTATGGCAAACTTTTGGGTTTGTGGCCCAGAGATAAAACCAACCCATGATAACCTGGGCTAAACCTTATGCTAACAAGGAGGAATATTAGGGGGGATGGAATTCTTTCCCTTTGGATACACTGTCTAACTCCCACATCCTCCTTGAACTATCCTCCTTAACTAGATCACTCCTTCACTGGTTCCATATTGCATCCCCACAGAGTCCCATCACCATGGGCCTAGGAAAGCAAGTAGTAGTTAACCTTCAGTCTCTTATTGTCAGACCACTTGACCTGCAGAGCTATACCATATGGGCTGTTTGGAATCAGTGAGATATCAGCAGTGAAGGCATCTCACAGCCCACTCAGTAGTTAGCCACCATCATCCACTTCCTCCCAGACTCTATAGTAAATTCAGCTCTAATCCTTCCCTAATCACTACCTTCCTTCACTCTCTCTTTCTATTGTTTGTTATGACAACTTGGATCTTTTGGGATACAAAGAAAAAAACCACTGCATCCAATGACTTGATTCTTGTTACCTTTATGAGTCTGGAAAATTCTGGCCTTTCTACTTCTGTAAATGAAGGTGAAGTCTAAAATCCTTTTCAGCTCCCAGCTCTAAACTGCTGATCTTATTATCCCAGATTCCATCCATTCAGATTCCTTCCATATTCTGGCACTTTGTGTCAGGCACTGTGCTAAGCAATGAAGTTGCAAAGACAAAAGTGAAGCAGTTCTTGCCCTCAAGGAGCTTACAATTCAACCAAATGAGACTAAATACAAACATGTATATATGTACACACACACAGACAGACCAATAGAAGCAAGATAAAATTGAGAGAGGAGACACTAATACCTGGCAATCAAAAAAGACTCTGTGTGTAAGAAAGTAGAACTTGAAATGAACCTTAAAAGAAACAAGGGATTCTTTTTTAATTTATGGAATAAAACAAGCATTTCCATAACATAGTACAATAAAAAGATGACTTTATATGAAACTACAAATCTACTATGCAGAACTTACTATTCCTTTCAAATACAGAGCAGAATTATCATATAAAGCACCAGGTTATAAAGGGTTTTAAACGCCAGTCAGAGGAGATTATGTTTGATTCTAGAGGTGATAGGAAGTCATTGGAGCTTATTGAGTATTGGAGAGACATGATCAGATCTATCATTTAGGAAATTGTTTGGTAGCTAAGTGGAGAAAGAATTGGAGATGGGAGGCAAGGAGACCCAAAATAAGGCTATTGCTATAGTCCAAGTAAGAGAGTCTATAGTAGAGTGATGGCCATGTGAGCAGAGAGAAGGGGATGGATGGGACAAACATACAGGGAGAAATAATAGGACTTGTAAGGGGCAGCTGGTGGCACCCTGGTCCTGGAGTTAGGAAGACCTCAGTTCAAATCTAACCACATTTAACTTGAGTTCAAATCTGATCTCAGGCATTTACTAGTTGTGTAACACTGTTTGCCTCAGTTTCCTCATCTGTAAAATGACTTGGAGAAGGAAATGGTGAACCACTCCTATATCTTTCTGCTCGTTGAACTGAGATCTTCCATCTCTTGCCTTTTACATTTGGATATGACATTCCTGGAATGCACCCTCTCCTCCTGTCTGCCTTTCCCAATCCTCATCTTTAAGGTTCAGCTTATGTGTCTCCTCCTCCTCTGTGAGACTTCCCTTGTCCCACAGTTGCTAATGGTCTCTCTCCTCATATTGTTACTGTTGTTCCATCATTTTTCAGTCATGTCTGACTCTTCATGACCTTTTGGGGAATTTTCTTGGCAAAGATCCTGGAGCGGTTCATCATTTCCTTCTCCAGATCATTTTCCAGATGAGGAAACTGAAGTCAACAGGGTTAAGTGGTCACACAGTTAATAAGTCTCTGAGGTCACATTTGAACTCAGGGCTTCCTGACTCCATTTAACCTCTGTTTTTCTCCATTTCCTCAGTGTAAAATGGAGGTAATGATACCTTTCAAGTTTGTTGTGAGGCTCAAATGAGATAATATTTGTAAAAAGTGCTTATCATAGTTCCTGGCATATAGTAGGCGCTATATAAATGTGACAGAGTATGAGGAGATGAGGATAATGCTGAGGTTACAAACCTGAATGAGTAGAAGAAAGGAAGTACCCTCAAACATGATGGGAAAGTTTGAAGAAGGAATTGGAGGAAATGACAATAACTCCTGTTTAGATATGGTGATTTTGAAATGTGCAATGGGAAATATGTGATTTGGGACTGGAACTCAGTAAAAACAATAGCGCAAGACATATTTCTTGGAATAATCATAATGAATATGATAATTAAATTCATGTGAGCTGGTAAGGTCACCAAGAGAAAGTGAAAGGGCTCAAGACTTCTTTTGGTCCATAGATATAAGAATAATTTGCATAGAAAAAATGAATCCATGAAAATTGATGAGAAAGAAGACGGAATAGGTTAGAACCTTGATGAATACCCAGGCACAGTAGGCAAGACTCTGAAAAGGAGCAATCAGATATTCAACTAAGTAATCTAAAGGAAAAGATCACTAAAAGGAAGTTGAATGGGGTAATGAAATAACCACTGAGGTCTCAGACAATAGATAATTAAATATACTTCCTCTCATAGGGCTGGTTCTGTATCAGGCAAACTATAAGCATAATTGACCACATTAACAATAACAACAAAAAACATTATTTTGAGACAGGGAAAAATCTTTTGACAAAATGCAATACCCATCCCTGTTAAAAAAAAATAGAAAGCATACAAGTAAATAAAGCTTTCCTTTAAATGATAAGTAGTATCTAGTTTAAACCAAGAACAAGCATTTCCTATGATGGGGAAATGACGATAAGCTAGCAGTATTTCCAATAAGATAAGGAGTGAAGCAAGAATGTTCATTATGACCTTTATTATTTGATACTGTACTAGAAATTCTAACTATAACAATAAATCAAGGAAAAGAAACTGAAGGAATAATCACAAGCAATGATTATGTTTCCCCAAAACTATTATTTTTTTGCGGATGATATGATGGTTTACTTAGAGAATCTTAGTGTCAAATTAAAAAAAAAAATGAATCAAAACAATGAATAATTTCAGCAAGGTTGCAATACATATAATAAACTCACATCATGAACATTTTTTATATTACCAGCAAAATCTATTAAGAAGAGATATAAAGAAAAATTCCATTTAAAATAACTGCAGACTATATAAAATATTTGGGAGTTGATGTGCCAAGACACACATAGCAACTATAGGAACACAATTACAAAACATTTTTCACACAAAGAAAGACAGATCTAATTGAGAAATATTAATTGCTCATGGGTAGACTGAGTTAATCTAATAAAAATACCAATACTACTGAAAATGATTTACTTATTTAGTGTCATACCAATCAAACTACCAAAGAATTACTTTATTAGAGCGAGAAAAAAAAAAGAACAAAATTTACCTGGAGAGGAAAACAATCAAGACTAGCAAAGGAATTTTTTTTTTTAAAGAGAAGCAAGGGAGCCTAGCACTACCAGACCTTAAACTATACTACAAAGTGTTGATCACTAAAACAATTAGGTACTGAATAATAATTAAAGAAGTTAATCAGCAGAGCAGATGAAGTACAACATTTACCGAAGCAATTGAGCACAGTAACCTAACTTACGATTAATAAAAAGATGGTAGCTATTGGAACTCAACTGTATCACAAACACTGTTGGGAAAACTGGAAAGCTTACGGCAGAAACTGTATCCCAAGATAAACTCAACAGGGGCACACGATTTAGACATTCATGTTATGTAATAAACAAGTTAGGGGAGCAGAGAATAAAATACCTGTCAGATCTACGGATAGATCTAAGAATTAGAAACTGAGGGGATGATCATAAATTGGAGAATGGTTGAAAGGTACATACAGTACATGAATGCAATAGAATACTATTGTGCTGTAAGAAACGATAAAGGGAATGATCTCAGAAAAGCCTAGGAAGACAGGTATGAACTGATGCAAAGTGAAGTGAGCAGAGCCAGAAAAACAGTGTATACAGTAACAGCAAGATCGTAAAGTTAATAAATTTTTAAAAGACCTAGCAACTCTGATCAACTCAACACCCAACCACAACTCCAAAGGACTCATAAAATTTTCTATACACCTCCACATATAGGGCTGATGGACTCAGAGTACAGAGAGAACCTTATTTTCTTCTCTTTCCTTCTCTTGATTATTTGTCTGTTTGTTTTAGGGTAGGGAAGTCTTGGGGATATTTAGCAGGAGCAGAGTAGTAAAAGGGACAGCTAAGTGGCATGGTGGATAGAGGGCCTGAGTTAGGAAGACTCATCTTCATGAGTTCAAATCTGGCTTCAGACACTTACTAGCTGTGTGCTTCCAAGTAAGTCACTTAACCATTTGCCTTGATTTCCATGTCTGCACACCTGAGCTGTAGAAGGAAATGGCAAACCATTTCAGTATCTTCACCAAGAAAACCTCCAAATGGGGTCAGAAAGGATTGGATACAACCAAACCACAAAAGTGGCAGATGGGAGGACTCCATGTACTGGCTACTGTCAGTAGTTTTACTAAGCTATTTCCCCACTTCCCCACTTCTCATAACAAAGTAATATAAAAATAAAAGGTATCAATGACAAAATTTTAAATTTAAAAAAGAAGTAGGAGGCAAGGTTATCAGCTAAAGGGGTGCTTGTGGAGTAAAGAAGGTTGGAATAACTGCTACAGGGAATATAATACAGTTTATCAGGGATTGAAAAGATTGAGGCACAACAATGAGAACCCAGTTGAGAATAAACAACAAGAATTTGTAATGGACCCAATCATCAAGGTGCGGGACTTCTTCCCAAAATGTTCAGTAACCCAGAACCAGAGTTAGTGGACCACTGGGAGTGATCTTAGATTGAGGACAGGCACAGTAATGACAAGCGGACAAAGGCTTTGAGGGCTGAAGACTGTGTATGATTGAGCTTGATGAACCATAGGACTGATTGTGAGCAAGAGAGACAGGGCAGAACAGCGATAGTGTATCAGTAAACCAATGAAAAATGCAATGATCAGTAGTCCCAATAAAGTCAGAGCATAAGTTTAGAAGAAGTGAGAAGAAGGAAGGCAAAGAGAGGAAGAGAGTGAGAAAGAGAGAAAGAGGGAGAGAGAAAGTGCTTCAAAAATAATTTATGAATGGTCTGCTATTTGTTGGAGACCAGTTAGGTGTTGCAGATTCAAAGAAAAAAAATGAAAAACATTTTCTGACCCAAGAAATTTGCATTCTATTATAGCAATAACATTTACATAGATAAAAGACTATAAAATATATACAGAGCAAATGCAAAGTTATTTAAATGAGTATGGAAGTGGTAATAGTATAACAGTTGAGAGGATCAGGAAAGGTCTGTATAGGGGATAGCACTTGAGCCAAGCCTTGAAGGGACTTGAGAATTTTAACGGCAGCAGTGAGAGGGGAGAATGCGTTGGATCCTGAGAACAGTCTGTAAAAGGACATGAAAAAATGGGATATCTACTCCATGTAGGCTAGGTTACTTCTTCAAAATCTATTAAAGTTCCTGCCACATAGGTTAGGCTAATTTTTCCCTAAAAAGGCAGTGAAACTATTTTGTTGTTGTTCAATCATGCTTGATTTTTCATGATCCCATTTGGGGTTTTCTTGGCAAAGATACTGGAACAATTTGCCAGTTCCTGCTCCAGTTCATTTTATAGATGAGGAAACTGAGGCAAAAGGGGTGAAGTGACTTGCCCAGGGTCATGTAGCTAGTTGGCCAGATTCTTCCTGATTCCAAGTCCAGTGTTCTACACTATGTGTCACCTACCTAACCAATGAAACTATCCTGAAGAGTGAATCAGTCCCTAAGGTCTTACCTTGGCATAGTTGTGGTTGCCTAAGCAAAAAAGTCCTTTGTAAGAGGAGTCAGGACTTCTCAAACTTGACAGACTCCCTGCCATTGTTATCAAAAACAATACACTCTTTTGACCAGGAATGCTACTGTGGCAAATACAGATGTGAGAGGGATTGTATCCACTTGAACAAATACTGTATTTTTACTGAATATCCTTTCCATTCTTGTTAGGCCAACTAC